>NC_134483.1:380261242-380631242 GCF_040206685.1 Ascaphus truei
AACTTGTATTCAAAAATAAAAATAGCACAAAAATGACCAACATTTCAGTCCTCGTGGGCCCTTCCTCAGGGTGGTGCTTCACAGCCCTGAGGAAGGTCCCACGAGAACTGAAACGTTGGTCATGTTTGTGCTATGTTTATTTTTGGAATACAAGTTTTCTTACTTACCTCTGAGTGCTGTCTTGTGTCTGCTCCTGCTGGGGTGGATTATCGCTCTCTCTCTCTCAAGAAAGAAAGAAAGAGAGAAAGAAAGAAAAAAAGAGGGTCTGTTGAAAGCACACAAACAATATGTGAAAATACGAAATGGATTTTATTAGCAACACAAAACACAAAAAAATTAAAATATACCTAAACACATACAAAATGAACACTGCTGATCCCAAAAGATGCACACTATACATGTAGAGACCCAAAATATGTAGCATACAATATACGTGGGTATAATAATGTAAATCCAGAGGAAAGAAAATTCCCCTGGAAATGCAGTGAGGGTTGGCCGATCAACAAAATAGGGTAGTACAAATGACTAAAAGATTACCAGCATCTACACAAAACCCAAATATGAGCAGAGAAAAGAGCAAAAATAAATAATGTAATAGTTATGTAACGGTCAGACCGTATCCGAAGGTTCCGGTGGGTAGAGGCAACGTCACTCTCTACGCGTTTCACCGTTCTTGGTTTCATCAGGAGTCCAAGAACGGTGAAACGCGTAGAGTGACGTTGCCTCTACCCACCGGAACCTTCGGATACGGATGATGTCACTTCCGGTTGCCGGAACGCATCCGTGACTCGCACAGAAAGGAAGGAGGGAGACCTGAGAGTGAGAGGCCCCATCCGGTGGAAGCAAAAGAGCGCGAATTGCTGAGATCATTGCGATCTAAATGCTGTTTTTAACCTATCAATATGTGAGTAGATTGGATTTTGTCTACCTTTTTTATTAAATGCCTTACAGTCTACGCTATGTCCAGTGTCTTCCTACCCTAAGGTCATCTGGGAATCTGTTTGCTGTGGCATCACCTTGCACTAGAGACTGAAGCCAGTCCATAAAGATACCTTTATGTGCCTATACTCCACCTCACGTTTGTGAGTATCCTGTGTATACATTCTGTGCTAGCAACTTTCCACAACACTGTTTGCACAATATTGCACAAAAAGCACTTTTCTTTCTTATGTTCCCACATGGTATGCGCTTCCTGATGATCCATTCTCCATTTTCCATGAGGATTGAGAAAGCAATCCTACACCAGGTTACAGCTGCAATCGACCATTGTGTTTGTATAAGTATCATTTGTATCACTATTGTATTGATTACTAGCTGAGAGACCCGGCGTTGCCCGGGATGTAATGTTCCCGTTCCTCTCTCTCCTCCCCCCTCTCTCTGTTTGTCCCCCATTCACATCAATCATCCAGTCCCCCCCCCCTCCCTCCCTCCTTTACAGCTTCATGTAGCGTGTGTGCGTCAGTCACTGTGTGTTTGTTCGCGCGTCAGTGAGTCTGAGGCAGAAACACAAACACACACAGACTGACTGACGCACACACAGTCAGTGTGTGCCTCAGTCAGTGTGTGCGTGCGTCAGTCAGGCTTTGTGTGCGCGTCAGTCAGTGTGTGCGTGCGTGCGGCAGTCAGTCAGTGTAGTGCGCGCGGGGCGTCAAAGGCAGGGGGGGGCGTCAAAGGCAGGGGGGGCGTCAAAGGGAGGGGGGGGGGCGTCAAAGGGAGGGGGGGGGGGCGTCAAAGGGAGGGGGGGGGGGCGTCAAAGGGAGGGGGGGGGGCGTCAAAGGGAGGGGGGGGGGCAAAGGGAGGGGGGGGGCGTCAAAGGGAGGGGGGGGGGCGTCAAAGGGAGGGGGGGGGGCGTCAAAGGGAGGGGGGGGGCGTCAAAGGGAGGGGGGGGGCGTCAAAGGGAGGGGGGGGCGTCAAAGGGAGGGGGGGGCGTCAAAGGGAGGGGGGGGCGTCAAGGGAGGGGGGGGCGTCAAAGGGAGGGGGGGGGCGTCAAAGGGAGGGGGGGGGGCGTCAAAGGGAGGGGGGGGGGGCGTCAAAGGGAGGGGGGGGGGGCGTCAAAGGGAGGGGGGGGGCGTCAAAGGGAGGGGGGGGGGCGTCAAAGGGAGGGGGGGGGGCGTCAAAGGGAGGGGGGGGGGCAGCCGTCAAAGGGAGGGGGGGGGCGCGTCAAAGGGAGGGGGGGGGGCGCGTCAAAGGGAGGGGGGGGCGCGTCAAAGGGAGAGGGGGGGGCGTCAAGGGAGGGGGGGGCGTCAAAGGGAGGGGGGGGGGGCGTCAAAGGGAGGGGGGGGGCGTCAAAGGGAGGGGGGGGGCGTCAAAGGGAGAGGGGGGGGCGTCAAAGGGAGAGGGGGGGGCGTCAAAGGGAGGGGGGGGCGCGTCAAAGGGAGGGGGGGGGGGCGCGTCAAAGGGAGGGGGGGGGGGCGTCAAAGGGAGGGGGGGGGCGTCAAAGGGAGGGGGGGGGCGTCAAAGGGAGGGGGGGGGCGTCAAAGGGAGGGAGGGGGGGGGGCGTCAAAGGGAGGGAGGGGGGGGCGTCAAAGGAGGGAGGGGGGGGGCGTCAAAGGGAGGGAGGGGGGGGGGCGTCAAAGGGAGGGTGGGGGGCGTCAAAGGGAGGGGGGGGGGCGTCAAAGGGAGGGGGGGGGCGTCAAAGGGAGGGGGGGGGGGCGTCAAAGGGAGGGGGGGGCGTCAAAGGGAGGGGGGGGCGTCAAAGGAGGGGGGGGGCGCGTCAAAGGGAGAGGGGGGGGGCGTCAAAGGGAGAGGGGGGGGCGTCAAAGGGAGGGGGGGGGGGCCTCAAGTCATGGATCCAGGGACAGGAGGGGGGGGGCAGTGGACAGGAGGGGGGGGGGGGGGGCAGTGGACAGGAGGGGGGGGCAGTGGACAGGAGGGGGGGGCAGTGGACAGGAGGGCGGGGGGGGCAAGGGACAGGAGGGGGGGGGCAGTGGACAGGAGGGGGGGGCAGTGGAGGAGGGGGGGGCAGTGGACAGGAGGGGGGGGGCAGGAGGAGGGGGCAGTGGACAGGAGGGGGGGGGGCAGTGGACAGGAGGGGGGGGCAGTGGACAGGAGGGGGGGGGCAGTGGACAGGAGGGGGGGGGCAGTGGACAAGGAGGGGGGGGGCAGTGGACAGGAGGGGGGGGGCAGTGGACAGGAGGGGGGGGGGCAGTGGACAGGAGGGGGGGCAGTGGACAGGAGGGGGGGGGCAGTGGACAGGAGGGGGGGGGGCAGTGGACAGGAGGGGGGGGGGCAGTGACAGGAGGGGGGGGGGCAGTGGACAGGAGGGGGGGGGGGCAGTGGACAGGAGGGGGGGGGGGGCAGTGGACAGGGGGGGGGGCAGTGGACAGGAGGGGGGGGGGCAGTGGACAGGAGGGGGGGGGCAGTGGACAGGAGGGGGGGGGGCAGTGGACAGGAGGGGGGGGGCAGTGGACAGGAGGGGGGGGGGCAGTGGACAGGAGGGGGGGGAGGGAGGGGGGGGGCAGTGGACAGGAGGGGGGGGGGGCAGTGGACAGGAGGGGGGGGGCAGTGGACAGGAGGGGGGGGGCAGTGGACAGGAGGGGGGGGGCAGTGGACAGGAGGGGGGGCAGTGACAGGAGGGGGGGGGCAGTGGACAGGAGGGGGGGGGCAGTGGACAGGAGGGGGGGAGGGGGGGCAGTGGACAGGAGGGGGGGGCAGTGGACAGGAGGGGGGGCAGTGGACAGGAGGGGGGGGGCAGTGGACAGGAGGGAGGGGGGCAGTGGACAGGAGGGAGGGGGCAGTGGACAGGAGGGAGGGGCAGTGGACAGGAGGGAGGGGGCAGTGACAGGAGGGGGGGGGGCAGTGGACAGGAGGGGGGGGGCAGTGGACAGGAGGGGGGGGGCAGTGGACAGGAGGGGGGGAGGGGGGCAGTGGACAGGAGGGGGGGGCAGTGGACAGGAGGGGGGGGGCAGTGGACAGGAGGGGGGGGGCAGTGGACAGGAGGGGGGGCAGTGGACAGGAGGGGGGACAGGCGGGGGGACGCAGTGGACAGGAGGGGGGGGGCAGTGGACAGGAGGGGGGGGCAGTGGATAGGAGGGGGGGGGCAGTGGACAGTGACACACAGTGACACACACACACACACACACACACACACACACACCTCAGTTGATGCGCCCTTTCTTTAGTTCCGTTTGGCGCCGGAGGTGGGGAGCGACACCTACCTGTACTTCCGGGCGCCGCCACCGTCTGACTCGGCGCCGCGAGGGAGGAAGGGGGTCCGCCATCTTACGCGCCGCGTGGCAGCTGCGGGAAGCGAGGTGATTTGGAGCGGGGAGAGGTGATTTGGAGCGGGGAGAGGTGATGCCGCTGGGGAGGGGGAAGAGGTGATGCCGCTGGGGAGGGGGAAGAGGTGATGCCGCTGGGGAGGGGGAAGAGGTGATGCCGCTGGGGAGGGGGAAGAGGTGATGCCGCTGGGGAGGGGGAAGAGGTGATGCCGCTGGGGAGGGGGAAGAGGTGATGCCGCTGGGGAGGGGGAAGAGGTGATGCCGCTGGGGAAGGGGAAGAGGTGATGCCGCTGGTGAGGGGGAAGAGGTGATGCCGCTGGTGAGGGGGAAGAGGTGATGCCGCTGGTGAGGGGGAAGAGGTGATGCCGCTGGGGAGGGGGAAGAGGTGATGCCGCTGGGGAGGGGGAAGAGGTGATGCCGCTGGGGAGGGGGAAAAGGTGATTTGGAGAGGGGAGAGAGGTGTGTGTGTGTGTGTGTGTGTGTGTGTGTGTGTGTGTGTGTGTGTTATTTTTTTGGCCCGTCACTCCGCCTCAGGCCAATGAGAGGTGTGGGGGGCGGGCCAAGGGGGTGGTGTGAGTGTGTGAGGCCAATGAGAGGTGTGCGGGGGCGGGCGGGCCAAGGGACCAATGAGATTGCCGCTAGGGACACCGGACATCCAGCAGGCAGGCATGCATGCATGCATGCAGGCAGGCAGGCAAACATACAGTGCTTTCACTAATATAGTATAAGATATCACTGTTATTATAAATGTATATGAGCGCCACTTTTGGTTAGTCACTTCACATACACATCCAGCGTATAGTAATGTTGCGATACATTACACAATGCTTTCAATGTGTAACGCATGATCAAACGTTAATGTAGATCTTTGTTTTCATGTTTACATGTACTTTCTGTCCTCCCTTTTTTGATGACGTCCGCAATAGGACACTCAATCACATTGCATGTTTACATTGTACACCATGCATTACAAGCACTTCAAGCTAACTTATACACACATCTACAATAGTTACTCATTGTTACACGTTTGAAACTGAATCAATAGCAACTATCCTGATGCCATAAATGTATGCATATGCACAGTAGAATTAATTGATGTGAACATGTGACAATAACATGGCAATTTAGACATGTTGCAGCAAACTTTTTAAACATCAATGTCATGGTTGTATCCTGATTAGATGACTGAGTGTTGCGTTCAGAAGTAATAATTTCCAATAAATGCATGTACAAAGCTTAACGTTACATCATTGTGAAAGATCATGAATGGCTGAAGAATACACATAAATAATACTTGTTATATCAAATGGATACAGGTTGGGAGTCAACTAATTGGATATGTTAATGTAACACCTTGCACTTTAGCAAGTCACCTGACATCATCACATAGGTATTTAAAGGACGGCAATGACTTGCTCATTCACAGCTACAGAACTCAAAATGATGCGAATGTTTAGGAGACGGAGGAACATTCTATTGCACGAGAGGCTTGCTGATGGAGAGGATGTCACAGGGCAAGGAAGGGACAGGGACAGAGGCAGGGACAGTAGCAGGGACAGTGGCAGGGACAGGCACGCGGACAGGAGAGGGAGAGGGCAAGGAGATGAGAGGAGAAGAGAGAGGAGAGAAGTTGTGCCTCATCCTCGTCTGTACAGGGAGAGAACCCAGTTAGATGGGATGAGTGAGGAGAAGATTGTAAGTCGATATCGTTTGAGTTCAGCAGCAATCTTAGCTCTTTATGAAGAGATACGGGGAGATTTAGATTTTGTGACAGCCAGAGGTCGTGCAGTCCCTGGGCTTGTTAAAATGCTGTGCTCATTACATTATCTTGCTTTCGCGTCATTCCAGACAACAGTGGGCATAGTGGGCGGGGTCTCGCAATCTACATTTTCACGGGCCTTTACCCAGTTTCTATGTGCACTCAATAGACGCGCTAAGAATTATATTCATTTTCCTACAGAGCACACAGAGTGGCTGGAAGTCAGGACTGGCTTTTATACCATAGCTGGGATACCATGTGTGCTGGGTGCAATCGATTGCACCCATGTTGCTTTGATCCCGCCTAGTCAGAGGGAGCATGCTTACCGCAACCGTAAGCACTACCATTCCCTGAATGTACAGGTGGTATGCGATGCCACGATGAAGATTATGCATGGGGTAGCCAAATTCCCTGGTTCCAGTCACGTTTCCTCTATCCTGAGAAACTCATCAGTCTTCCATGCTTTCGAAGAAGGCTATTTTGGACCTGGTTGGCTGGTGGGTGAGTACATATTATGATGTGGTAACACAAAACTCTTGTTTTTCTAGGAAATGTTGTATGTTATAATGTTATCAGTAATTGTTTCATATGTGTGCCCCACGGATTCTAGATGACGCAGGATACGGAATTAGGCCGTGGCTGTTGACCCCAGTGCCATACCCTCAAAGTGAAGCAGAGGAGAGGTACAATGTTGCCCATATATCTACGCGATCCGTTATAGAGAGGACATTTGGCCTTCTCAAGACAAGATTTAGATGTCTCGATAGAACTGGTGGGGCACTTCAATATAAGCCTGATAAAGTGTCTGATATTATCATTGCATGTTGCATTTTGCACAATGTGGCACTCAGAAATAATGTACAAACAGACATACGTCAGGGTTTGGAGGAGGAGCATCCCGTCAATTTACCAGCTGACACTGAGCAAAAAGCCAGTGGTGTTGAGACACGTCTGAATGTCATAAATACATTTTTTTCATGTAAGCAAATACATATATGTTCATAGTACAACATACATATATTCATTATTTTGTATGCTAAATACATTTGTCCAAATACCATTCACTTAGGAAACAGATGAATATGGGTCGCACACCTTTCTCTTCTCTGCTGTGTGGACAATTGCATGTGGCACCGGTATGTCATTCATCCACAGGTTCTATAATCCTTCTTAGAATTAAATTATTTTTGGTGTATGTGAATAAAAAAAGTGTTCAAAATTAATACTTTATGTACATGCTCTTTTTGGTTATGCATACACAATACACCTACTATGTCCATAGTCATTAGTTAGTGCAGTATGCTTACATACAATGTTATTTTTGCTGTGTGACATGTGCATCACAATGATGTGTACACCAGTGTGTTTTTCATATTATATATAATGAAATCTACATGTTGTTTCATATATAACAAAAAATATACACTTTTGTGTGTTGCTTACCTTAATGAACATGGCATGACAATGTTTTATATTCATTCATGTTTTCTTTTTCAAGGTATATCACGTCAATGACTGCTCATGGTATGTATTTCAACTCACATCTGTCATAAGATGTGCCAACCTCTATAAAGGTATAGTTACAGGATGTCTAACCACAACGTATTTAAAAAGATTTGACTATTGAAACATGTAGTTTATGTATAGTGTACGTGCGTTTAGCTACACTTGGTGGTTAATGAGGTATTTCAAAAGCATTATGGACATTACATAACATTTAATGTAGCAAACGTTCCAAATTCCATTCCTGTAATATAGGGGTGGGTGGAGAGAAGGGGATAAACCCTGCTCAAATATTTATTATGGGAGGAGAACATCCACGGATGCACATGAGTGATCTAACACTCAATGCATGTTTGCCTGTAAACACACCAATGTTTTCTACATCATTTACATTGCAATGTATGTGATTAGTTCTTCTATCAATGCATCTTCATGTTGATTACAACATTGTCACATGTGTATGTATAAGTCACACATGTGTGTTGATTTGACGTACATGTAACATGTGTCAAAATGTTAACATCATGCAAAATTTTATTTCTTTGAATTCTAAACTTTTCATACTTCATTCGACCCAATGACAATGTTGTTAATATAATTTTAATTTCATTCACGTTAGTTATTCATTATTATCATGATCCTTTACAACTAATGTCAACATATGAACGTCAATGACATGGACATTTGCCTACGCACACATTTCAGCAGCAGTATTTGTGTGTGTTGCACTTTTTGATGCATGTTTCTCTACGTCAAATAATATAAACTAACATACTAATGTTGATTGTATCATCACACTCACTTCTCTCTGTATGTGTAGAACTTTTAATAAAAACACTAAACTATAGTTAGTCGTGACAATAAAATATACACACAAATGTTAATGTTTTCATGATCTTTAACTAATATTCAATAGCTCATGCATGTTACGTTAGCACTACAATGTAGGTTTAAAAATATTTTTCACACAAATAAACAGCTTATATCACCTCCCTATTGTTATAGTGTACTTTCAGATAGAATGTCTACGTGTTTTCATGTAGCATTTACATTCTTTCACAATTCACACGTCACATTATACAATATAGTAGACAAATGTGTTTGCTGAGTGAGAATGTTGGTTGCATATTGAACAGAGCAAGACATAAAATGTTAGTAGAAAAACACCAACATACATTAAAAGTTCTAACTTCAGTGCTTAGCAACATCATTATGTTAATTAAGTGCATAGTAAATATAGGCATAACCGGACAACATTATGTATTCATTGTAAATCTGTGCACCAAGCATTGAAAGAATTGTTACATATGTATTATAATAGTTGTTCGCTCGTCGTCACAATCATCTAATATAACGGGTGGCTCATCTGAAATCATACATTGGTCCCATGTATTCATCCGCGACATCTGTGAAATACAGAAAACACATGATGGTCACAGATGGCACATTTATATATGTCTCTGCATGACAACACGTAACACATCTCTATATGATTGTGGATATTCACGCATAAGTAACGTACATGTTGAATGTGCAAGGATCAAACGACAGATACTGCACTGTCATTTTTATAATGGCGTTGCTGGCATTACTACGGATATGATATTTCCGGTGCCTGTATACATAATAATGTGCGCACAACTTCAGTTGCGCGCGCACTTCACGATTGTGTGGACTAAGTCTTAGCGCATGCGCTAAACAATGTGTATGTTGTGAGTTGAATACATGTCCCTCCAAGGTGCTGCTAGCAGTAAGCATATCATGTTTGGAACTTATGCTATGGAAGCGAAACTAATTCACTTCTACACACGTACTTATATAAACTTTGTAAACGGACGTGTGTGCACGGAAACAACGGCCGATCAGCCAATGCGCGAACAAAATACGTGTGACGTCATGTTAAGGCACAGTGAAATGCACGCAAACACTCCTCCCACTGAATTAACATTGGCCTCCAGCGCTGTGCACGCACCGAAACACCGACGCGCACGCATGACACACTGCACTGACCGTAACAATAAGTAACAGACACAGCCAATACGCTTTCAAGCGTGCACGTCGGTTGGGGGTGGGGCTTGCATCCGTAAACCTTTTTAAGGACGCCTTGGGACATGACAAGGGTCCCACGTCATATGTGGCCGACACATTTTTTTTCTAGGTTGCATGCTAAACAATGAGGTGTGTGTGTTACAGTTAGTGTAACATGTTGAAATGATACTTTAAAAGAGATCTTAATCTAGGTTTTGTGAGTCCGTCAACAATGTGTAGTAATGCTCCGTCATGTAGTATATTGTTATAGGAAATAATGTTTTTGTGCACGCTACATGTAAGGCTGTCTGCAGTGTTATGCTGTATCCACGCATTTGGCTAACAAATGGTGGATATGCAAAATGTACACATGTATAATGTGAGTAAACGCATAACGATTATTGTATTTACCATTCTTGTAGAAGTCAAAACTGGTTTGCTGAAACTGCTCGCTTCAGAAAGGCACTACAGTATCATCCATGGTTGAGGCAACCGTTGAATCCTGAATTACACACATCTCCATGAGGCGCTCATATGAATCTGCATTGCCTTCTTCAAACAAGACAGTACAGTACTTGGTTGTTTTCCCATCCACATTGGTATTCTCCATATAAGTTTGGATACATATCATAGTTGTTATGTGCATCTTGCATCTGGTCTTGATGAATGGAGGGTGCAGGTATTGCAGCAGGTATAGCAGCAGACGCGCCAGTCGGTGCGGCTCCATTGTTACTGTTATTAGGCAAAAAAATGCAAATTAAACAGAAGATATGTTCCATGGTAATTTTAAATGATGGGGCAATCTGCCAACATCCATATCGTTGATCTAGGCGATCATGGACACGCTCAAAACATTCATTTGCTGATAAAGTGAATCGTACAGAAATTTTAAAATTAGGTTCTCGGCATGATTCTTTGTAGTATGGATATTTCTTTTGGATCAAGTCATAGATTTGGCCCACTCTTGCTTTCTTCTCATCTGTTGATTCGATTGCTTGTGAAATCATAAATTTATATGATTTACGTGGATGGCTGTGCAATGTTGAAGCTTCAGCCATTTCTGCTGTGTTGAAGTGATGAGTGTCTAAGTTGAGCGCTTACGTATGTCTGCTGAATGTGAAAATAGTTACATGTTATCTTCGTGGTTTATTCCAAGGTTACAATACAAGCTGTAAGTTATCCGCCTTGTTTTTCCCCCACTAAAAATGTGTGAACATAATTGCCACATATTCTTTGTGTAAGATAGTCATTTCACTGTAAACAAAACTTTTATTTTGGCTTTATCAACATGTGCAAAACAAGTGTATGATTTTAATTAAAATAACAATGTGTGTGAAATAATCTGCAGTGGTAGTATTAACAGATTACTGCTTACACTGACCTATAATGACCCACAGACACACCTGTGTCTGTTTCTCTCTCTCTCTGTTTCTCAATGTTTCAATCTATGTCTCTCTGTTTTTCTGTCTTGTTACTTCTCTCTCTCTTACACTGTCTCTGTTAGTCTCTCTTGATATATACATATATATATATATTAATAGACTTCATTAAAGTTTATAACATTACTGGGTGAGTATGTTTGAGGGCCTATTAGAATCAGCTGTGTATAAGTAGTAGTTAACAGCTAACAAGGCCTGTTTTGAGCCATGAAGGCATGTACTGTGAAATAAGATAATATATATATTTAATATAGTTCTAAACTGAAGCCATTGATGTGTGTAAGTAGGCCTTGTTGAAATCATCGTTAAAGTTTCATACAGGTAAGTTAATTATTGACTTCATAATATTAGTGCCATAATTTCAACAAGTCTCCTAACATGTATATGTCATTAACACAAGGCCTGTTTGCTGACAACACTGGGATATAAATATATATATATATATTTATATATATATATATATATATATATATATATATATATTACTGTGTGTGTACATACAGTATATCCATAGAGTCTACAGATATATTAATACACAGTAACAGATATGTTATTCTAACCACTACTCATACATGATGACATGCCAAAATTATGAAGTATGAAAGAAGGTGAAGGTAAGTAATGTGTTACAGAGTTAATACTCCAGAAAAATCAACTTTAAGATGTATGCTGTTATATAGATAGTCACTTAAAGTTGGATGTCAATAATATTAGCATGCAATGAATATGTACATTACCTAACAAACACACATACATTAAATGTGTCACAGCTAAGGGAATGTCAGCTTCTATAAACATGGCAACTGTGTAATGTTGTACCATTAATCAACTGTTGAATAATACATAAATAAATGTTATAAATTATGCATTAATTCAGACAGTGAACATTTCAAAACCTTCATGTGTACAAGGACATACTTGAATGTTTTGAAGCATCAGGACTTGATCATATATAAACTATTCATTAAATAATCAGCATTAAACACCACCAGGTCAACTACAGATTTAGTGAATGTGATCATTTATTTTAGTTTATCCATTTGAGACCGAGTCACAGGCCTGCTTGTTGGCTGTTGTGTTAGCCTTTTCCATTTGCCAACTACTTTGGCCTTAACTGTATGACTTGTACTGGCCTGTGACACTTCAGGGGCAGTGGGTGTGGGCAGTGACACTTCTGGGGCAGTGGGTGTGGGCAGTGACATTTCAGGGGCAGTGGGTGTGGGCAGTGACACTTCAGGGGCAGTGGGTGTGGGCAGTGACACTTCAGGGGCAGTGGGTGTGAGCAGTGACACTTCAGGGGCAGTGGGTGTGGGCAGTGACACTTCAGGGGCAGTGGATGTTGGCAGTGACACTTCAGGGGCAGTGGATGTGGGCAGTGACACTTCAGAGGCAGTGGGTGTGGGCAGTGACACTTCAGGGGCAGTGGGTGTGGGTTGTGGCAGTTGTGAACCAGTTGGTACACATTGCACGACTGATGGTGGAGCCATTTCCTGTTTTGGTGTTTTAATCTTGTTCCAAAAACTGGTTAGTAGTAATTGTTTGTCTAACTTTCTTTTTCGTGTATCATTTGTAGGTGTCCGTTCCTGATTTTCAACAGATGTAAGCGGTTGGATGTTGACAGGGACCTGCATAGAACTTGCACCTACTGTACCGGTAGCATCCAGAACTGGGGAATGAATAACTGATGACTCTGGTGAAAAACTTGCAGCATGTAAAGATCCATCCTCAGATGGGGTAAAGTGGAATTGTTGTTCTGTTGCAGTAATTCTCAACTGATTTGCTTGGCTTAGATTAGCAACTATTGCTTGTAATGTCCTGTTTACATTTTGTATTTCTTTAGGAACTTGGAGGATGACTCTTTCTAGTTGTGACATTTGTGATATTGTCCTTTCCTGCTGTGATATCATCCTTTCCTGCTGTGATATCATCCTTTCAAGCACTGACATCATTTCTGAATGGCGACGATTTTCTTCAACCACGATTCTTTCTTCAGAAGCTGCAATAGCTGAGTATGTGTTACGAGAAGGAGGACTTGAATGCTGTGTTACTCATCGAGTGGGAACGTCTTCATGGTCACTTGATTGAATTTGTCCTTCATTGGCAACATCAGCTTCTACAAATAAATGAAGACATTATGAACTGTCATGGAAGTTTAAGTTGTTTGTCAATATAATGAGAGTTGTTCTCACAGTGTAACACATAACATTTTCCATAAGTTTTCTGTTGTGTCTAATTAAAATGTAGCTTGAAGTAACAATGATGTTTCGACTCAGTGTGAAAGAAGAATGAATGAAATGTTTTAGTAACCTCATAACTCCTAAATGATAGTTTATATCACACATAATACATGTTGTCATTACAAACTACATTTAATGTGACAATAACTTACACTGGCGACACACTTTATTCGAGCTCGGCTAGTCCCACGAATTCGGGTGTATTGAGGTTTGTGACTGTTTTCTGCCCGAGTGCATTGAGGTATTTTCCAGGCAGGGATTGAAGCATTTTATTCCCGCTGGCTGCAATACTGCACAGTATATATATATATACTGCATTACAATTCATGAATTTATGCCATCTGGTAGACAAGCGAAGCATTGCAGCCTATTAAATCCTAATCATTATCATTTAACAGATCAGCCGCCGTCAGCCAGGCATGAACCCAGGCTGGGAAGGCAAACGCAACGGGGCTTGTCAGAGGCGAGGAGCGGCGCATTCCAGGTATCTGCCAGGTACATA
The DNA here is from genome assembly GCF_040206685.1 of Ascaphus truei. Lineage (NCBI taxonomy): Eukaryota > Metazoa > Chordata > Amphibia > Anura > Ascaphidae > Ascaphus > Ascaphus truei. The sequence goes on from NC_134483.1 coordinate 380,274,931, forward strand.
CTGGGTATTTGCTCGAATAAAGTGTGTCGGTGCAGTATGTGAAGTTAATTACATGTGAAAGGCATTTTTTTAGCATGGCTACATAACATCTAGAAATGTACACATTAGATGTCCTGCACCTCATACACTCACCTTCCAGCCTTGATGAGGAGCTGGATGAGCCAGGTGATGAGACTTGTTCAGTGTGAGGTGACACATGAGCTCCAGGAGCAACTATATAGAAGAATAACATAAGATGTTTATTGACATGTGTACATAATTAACATAGATATTGTGTATTTGGAGTATTTATGGCTAAATATCAGCATCACTTAATGAAATGAAAAGATCTTTCTGGCAAGCTGTACATTATCCTTTTTAACATCAATGTACATGTGAGTCTACTTGGGATTTTTTTTTGTAAATACCATACAACATACTATGTTTATGCAGGAATGCGTTGTACAATTCAGTGTTCTATTGGACATACACTGCATATCTTGTGTAGTAATCTAACAATAAAAATGTACATCACTACCATGACAGCAAAGTTGACTATGCTTATAATTCAGTACGTAATTGTTGAAATTTGAAAGATTTTTTTTAGGGATATGTGTGAACAATTAATAGAAGCAGGTGTAGCGCTCAATGTGGCTGACACTCAAAACACATGCAGTGTGTCACTCACAGATGCTACTGGTGTGATAATGTGCCCATTCTATAAGGTTCAAAGAACATATGAGTGAACGAATGAGTGACGTACGTTTTCATACATAGTGGCCTGGTGGGTGAAAGTTTTCATAGAATTACCATTTCAAATGAATGTGATGAACTTCTGTGTAGCTTGCCAGCTTCTAAGAACTGTAGTCCCTCCCCCAAGACGTGACAGCACCCTGTGTTTTTTTTTCTAGCAGCTGTAAGGCGTCTCCGTAAAGTTGACCCTAACATGACCCTGTTTTATTTGGCTGCGTGTCCAACCCCACCCCCTGTGCTCTCCTCTATGCTGTGATTACATATTAATTGCAGCTGGTTTCACACACTGGTACATGAGCCAAATAATAATCTGAAGTGAGCTACATATGAACACAATTAAATCACATATGCTATATGTTCCTAATTATGCTATCTGTATATGACATGAAGCACAAAAGGAAGTTTTATTTAACATTACGAAATGTGTTACTGCAAATTATGTATGTTCGCCTTTGAATGCACTATCTTCCATGCAAGAGTTGATGAGGCAGTAATGTCCTGTTTATAGGTGTTACAGAGATTATCAATCAATTATGTATATATATATATATTTACAGCAACATTACATATTACTGTATGCTCATTTGCATGTCTTAGACAGGTCTGCAACCCTGTCGTTCCCCATCATCGCCCAGCATACAGCGCTTCCACTGCAGCAAGGGATTGTGGGAAATGAAATGCAAATGAGCACTCAGTGCCACCTTTTGGCACCATATACATTAATTGTTATTTTTTGTAGGACAACTATTTAAAAATATATATAGATAGCTAGATATATAGATATATAGAGAGAGAGACATATATACAGATATATATGTAGGTATGCTTATATTGGAAATAAAGTATAAGTAGCAGCCGAAATATAGATAACAACTGTAACCTGCGACACGCCTAGTACAGTAACATTTGTCACCTGGTGGAAAGGGCGGCGAATAAATTCCGATATCTCTGTCCCCGGCCAAACCCTCCACGACGACGGGAAGAAATTTTTCCCGCATCTGCTCCTCCAATGGTGTTAAGATGAGAGCTTGTGCTGGTGGCCCACTTCCAGTGCCAGAAGCATGCATCCGTTGTGCTTGTATTTTTTTCTTTAAGGTTGCCCTGATATCGTCAAATCTCTTCCGACAATTCTTCCGGTACCTGACATGATTCCCACACGCAGACACAGCCAATGTAATTTGATTCCACATTTCTTTTTTTGATGCTGAACTTGTCCGCCCTTGAAATACATACATCATATATGACGTTAATAATAATTATAAAAACGATCATTTTCCTAAACTGCTACCTGTTCCAAGAGATATCCAACATGCTCGTGTAGGTGTAATATGTGTACCACATGAGCATTTACGTGTAAACATACAAATGTAAGGAAGCTTGCATGAATATTGTATGAAATTTGGCCAAATTGTACGACTGATTGTTATTGTCGTTCTAAAGCATGAGGAAAATATGTGTGTTACAATTAAGTTTAATTGATAGATATTATAAAATAATATTTTGATATTAAGACACCTCACATGACCTAGGATAACATGTCTTTGAAGAATGAATGCAAAGATAGACGTACCTAGTAAATGGCCATACAGACAGTCATAGTGCTCCAGAATCCCTGTGACAAGAACTGTGTTTTCTTGTTCATTGAACCGAGGATTACGTGGCCGCTCCACACGTTTCTTCCGAATACGTGCAGGCCCGGAGCTTGGCTGCTGCTGACTGAACTCTCCTTCTTCCAATGGAAGAGACTTCAAAAGCGGGCCACCAGCCACCACCCCACCACCAGACACCCCAGCAGCACCAGCAACAGAGCCACCAGCAGCACTCGCACTCACAGCTACACCACTCGCACTCCAAGAAACACCACTCACACTCCCAGCAACACCACTCGCACTCCCAGCAACACCACTCGCACTCCCAGCAACACCACTCGCACTCGCAGCAACAGCACTCCCCTGAACCCTACGTTCACTCAGACGCGTACTCGCACGACTACCACTACCACTCACACCAGCATCACTCTTCCCACGCCTTGCGGCCATACCTCTAGCACTCACAAAGAACAGAATAGAAATTTAAAGCCAATCGCACTGAACACTTACAAATTGAAAACAAGACAAAGATGTTAACAAAACAACACAGGACAAAGCTCTCCCAATCCACAACAACTCTCTCAGTCAATATGAAATTTGTAAATCGGCCAGCTCTGTGTGTCTCTCTCTCTCTCACTCCCAACAACACAGAGAATGAATAACAATACACGCTGCCTTTAAATGGGCCGCTCAATCAAAAACATGCTTGCTTCGGCAGATTCAGCAAGAAGTTTAATTGGGGAACCTAACACCACCTCGCCATGCACGTCGATACACCTGTGTGTGATCGACAAATCATCGCCAGAGTGGGCACAAATATTTTCTGCTTGATTCGGAAGGGATTCGGCACTTATTGCATACGGAGAGGGAAAATCGGCAGAATCATGCCGATAATGTACCCTTGGCGATTGCACTTTTTTGGCGCTTACTGCATAGAGCCCTTAATCTACATATATCTTGATACATTATATATTTAAGAAAATATGCAATCACTTTATGATTTTACTCACTGTATATGTCAATATTGAATTCATAGACATGGAGTTGTACATTTTCACTGCCCTTGTAGTGACAAACCCGTTTGCTTGTGGAAGACAAAAAGCACTTTACTCAAAATTGAATGATGTCCTCATGCTGCAGTGATTTTTTTACTTACCAAAATATGCAATATGTTTTTATATGTCATATATGGAATGTATTTTTTAAGAAATTAAATGCTGAACCTTTTCCACATGATTATATTTATTTGCCCATATGGCAAAAATCTGAGATAAGACAGAAATCTGTTTGATATACTGTACGTAATAGGGTAGATAATGGTATCTGTTCTCTTGGAGATGTTCTCATTCATAATACATTAAACCTTGATTATTTTTAAAAACTACAAACCAGATGTGATCTCTATCCCAAATCACAATTTTTGATTACACAATACTTTAATAAAAAAGTCATCAGTTATATTTGCTCTGATTCTGAGACTTTTAAAATGCGTGTGACAAGGAAAGAGCATTGGTAAGCACAAAATATAACTACAAATCGACTAATTAGTTTAGGCATTAAAATACTTTGGATATAGCTACAAGTACAATTTACTTGTGATGAAAATCTCCACACTGTAAGTGCTATATATGCCAATCCGATACCTATTTGTGACTTTTGGCACTATAATTTACTGATTGCTTTATATACTTTGAACTTGTTCAAAATAAAGAACAAATGGAAGAGGGGAGTCTATTGAGCTTATTAATCTTAGGCACCATTCTCATGAGGATGACATTATTAGGATAACCCACAAAATCAATTGGGGTCATCCCCAGTTTGAATTTGGGGGTTTCCTACATTTACCCATATTTCTGATTATCACAAGAACTGTTCTCCACCCATTTGCACTGCACTAAACATGTTATGTTCTGTAGGAGAGGGTTACTGTACTTCATCACCACTCTTTGTGATGATGCTACATTTGTAATTCTGTGGGTAACCCTAAAGATTAAGAGGGAGTAGTTCAACACACTTTATCTATTTTACTTTTTGTAATCACAGACAAACAATTGAAATGTAAAATGTATGTCTGTTTAGTATTACTGGGGGTGGATATCTTCTTGCCGCACTATTCTAATAAAGTCTTACACCAGACATTATAGCATGAAAAATTGTTTTATTTGTAGGTCGCAAATGCACAACATTTCGGGAATCTCCCTTCCTCGGGTGAAATATTTACATAAATCTGTGACAAAGTGAATAAACTTATATAGCCCTGTTTCTGTCTTCTGTTCTTTTTGGCGCCAATTGTTAATTGTTTGGCTTCACTCGTGAAACATAACTCATGATTGTGACGTCATTACATAGAGTGTATGCATCCAATAAAGTAATTTTTTGAGTAATACACATTCTGAGTGTTTATATATATATTCATACAGAGCTTGACAAATGCAGTCACCTGCTCGCCACGGGCGACTGCATTTGGCCCGCTGGTGTGCTTCTAACCGGCGGCGGAGGATGCAGCAGTGTGGTACAGCGTTCTCCTGGCATTCTTCATCCAGTTTTATAAGAGTTTATCTGGATGTTTGGGTGCAAGTGGCTGTAACAAAGGAAACAGCTGTGTATGGAAGTGAACAGTTATTGTGATATATAGCTTTGAAGCAGTTCTAAATAAAGACATACTTAGCTTGAGAGTTTCTTTGATTTGTGGATATGAAGATTCCTTCTGCAGTCCTCAGGAAATTGGGAACTGTACCTTAGTGAAGGAATACATAAGGCAACATGGCATAATAACGTTTTAATAAGTTTTAAAAGAAAAAGATTATTGCAAACTCACAAACAGCACGATAATGTGCGCAGTCGAATTTTAAGCTTTCCAGCTTTAAACCATTGGAGTCCTCCATCCAGGCACTAGGTCTGCAGTGTTTTGTGCTCACTCTGGGTTTGGTGGGATCCTCCCCTGGGGGCCGTCCGCTCCCCTCGGCTTTGGTTTCCCTTTTTCCTCCCTTGTGTGTGCTGCTGCTGCATTCCAAAAACTGACGAAGCGAATTGAATTCACAAAACGCATAGGGTGTCCTTCTTTAGCCACCGTAGTCTTGCCCTGACGTGACGATACCCGGAAGAGGTTCCTTTTGGCTACACAGAGCTGTGAATAATCCACTACACTGACAGAGACCATCAGAGCAAATTGAGCACTACCCAGAAGGAGTTTGTGACTTAATCATCTTTTTCTTTTAAAACGTATTAAAATGTTATTATGCCATGATGCCCTATGTATTACTTCACTAAGGTACAGTTCCCCATTCCCTGAGGACTGCAGAAGGAATCTCCATATCCACAAGTCAAAGAAACTCTCAAGCTAAGAACTAAACTGAACTGTTTCAAAGATAGATATCACAATAACTGTTCTCTTCCTGTTTCCATTGCTACAGCCACTTGCGCCCAAACATCCAGATAAACTCTTGCTAGACATAAAATCTCCTGATCTGGACTGTGGCTGCAGGGCTTATACTTGGGAACACACAATCGCTTTTATCCACCTACTATTGATATTGGTATTTTTAGGTTATTTTATATAGTTATTGTCACATTACTTAAATATTTTATTCTTATAAGTGTTTTAAAGTGTTTTATTCTCCATTTGGAACTTATTTTACTGTCAAAGTGTTTAGCACTTCCTTCTACTGTTTTAATCTTCGTCAAGTTTTGTCTTCCCTTTCAGCTCCCATAAAACTGGCTGCGCGGCTTCTAAAGAAGCCACATGGCCAGGATGATGGGATGCTACGTGGCGTCTGAAGGCCACCCTGCAGCAAGACCCGGTAGGAGAGGAGAGTGCGCGCTGGCCTTGAAATGGGAGCAGGTGCACAGACCCCTCGCTCACCCCAAGTGCTGTGACCGGATAGGCCAGCCACTCAGCATGAATCCCATATGCAGACCGGAGCTGGGAGTTATGGCGGAATGACTGACTGACCAGGACAGGGTTTAGTCAAAAAAGGCCCCATCAGCCTCCGTCTTCCTCCGTCTCTGTCCTCCTTTGTCACCGTCCTCCTCCCTCTCAGCCTCCCCGTTCCTCCCGCCTTAGCCTCCGTCCTCCTGCCTCCTTAGCCTCTGTCCTCCTCCCAGGCACCTATTCCTCTGGGCCTGTTAGCTCCATTAGCGAGAAGCAGCTGACCGGCTCACCTCCCAGTACAGCAGGCAACCGGCCACGTTCCCCAGTGGCACACTGTGAAGCCCGCTCCTCTAGACACCCTCACGAGGTGTATGTATGTGTTTGTGGGTGTGTAAGTGAGAGTGTTTGTGTGTGTGTATGCGTAAGTGGGGGGGTGTGTGTGTCAGTGGGAGAGTGTGTATGTAAGTGGGTGTGTGTATGTTTGTGTGAGTAAGTGGGAGAGTGTGTATGTGTCAGTGGAAGAGTGTGTGTGTGAGGGGGAGAGGGACCATAAGGCAGAGAGTGAGAGGGGAGAGAGACGGGGGCGATGGGAAGGGGGGCGGGTGAGAGACTGAAAGTGGCCGGGCGGGCATGAGACAGGGGCAACGGGCGGGTGAGAGATGGGGGTGAGGGTTGGGGTTCCCACGAATGTCAAAATTGAATTCTGGGGTTCCCCAACCAAAAATAGATTGAAAACCACTGCTCTAACTCCCTGTTCTGACCTACCATGAGTACTGCTGTCCCTCTCCATATTGCAACCGCGGTGGAGAGAAGTGGGGGGTTGAGGAAGAGAGGGGGAGAGAAGGGGCGGTTGAGGGGGAGAGAAGTGGGTTTGAGGGAGAGATGTGGGGGGTTGAGGGAGAGAAAGATAGGGGTGAGAGAAAGAGGTTTGGGTTCGCTGGTTTCAAAGCACCGAGCTGCCTGTCCCCCAGTCTCACAGCACTGAGCCGCCGGCTCATCTCTCTTCACACGCAGCTTGTCCCCCACTGTCCAAGTCTAACAGCACCACGCAGCCAGTCCCCGGAGCCCCCAGTCTTACCGCACAACCCCCTGTGCCACAGTCTCACCGCACAGCCCTTGCCGCCGCCGCCATGTTGTGGGATGACTATGTGAAGAACCTGATGGATAAGAATTGTCAGGGCACGGTTATAGTGGGATATGGCTGCTCCGCTTTGTCCGTTTGGGCCTGTCATCCACGCTCATGCAGTACAAATGCAAGAAACTGTGAGTATTTCAGGGGACTGCTCATGAAGACACTGCTTCTAATCTATGGGACATACATAAAACAGTGGCTTATGCTTTGCTATCTCACTATATGAAGAGGTTTTACATGGAGAGGGGTCCATGAAGTAAGTGAGGGGTACCTTTGCAACTCAGGTCATTGAAGAGGGGTGTTCCGTGACATGGTTCTGTCTTTCCCCCTCTCCCTTCCTCCCATCCTCCCTCTATCGACCGGTCTCAAGGGGACTTATTGCCCTTTGCACATTTGCAGCCGCTATGATCGATCGTAGGAGACACGATTGGACTGTATCACACTCGCATTTTCATTATGAACAAACTTTGTTCATGATTCATATATTTTTCTGTTTGTGCAGCTATATGAATATTTATGTCTTCATTTTTGTGAGCTTTTGAATAATTTTTTCCCTGAATTTAGTTCTCACCATGCAGCACTGACTGGTCTTTTAATTTTTTGTTCTACTTCTATCTAAACTCTGTGCAGCAGAGACCCCCTTTGCTGTTTTTATGTACTGCGCTGCGTAGATGAAAGCTATATATTATCCAACAGATATCTTGCAAAAAAAAGGTTGGACATCATTTTAGAAAGGAAAGGTATACAGGGATATACCAAATAAGTAAACTTGGGAAGGATGTTGAACCACGGGTAATCTGACTTATACCAATTTTCGGAGTCAGGAAGGAATTTATTTTTCCCCTTAAGAGATATCATTGGATGATATTTCCCTGGATTTTTTGTTTGCCTTGCTATGAATTAATTTACTGTAAGTACAGATATAGGATAAAGTATCTGTAGTCTAAATTTGGCCTACAGTAGGTTAAACTTGATGGGCGTATTTCTTTTTCCAATCTCATCTACTATGTAACTATGTACCAAGGACTAATTGTAGTAAAGTATAAATGTAATACAATAAATAAACTTATGTCAAAAACAAAGGTTGTTATTAGTACTTATTAGGAATGTATTCCTTTCCTTTAATTGGGGGCAGGGCTGGGGCAGAGCTAGGTGGCAAGTAGCTTTTTTGGTTCGCGAGTAGTTCCTTGGGTCATTTGTCATATATAAATATATATAAAAAAATTACAAACAGTGCAACTCCAAACACTGTTCTATAATATTACAAATTAATAACAAATAGTGAGAAGTGTAACCTACTACAAACTATCCCTACACAGTCTGCTGCCAGTTAGGTCCACGGCTCCACAAATACCGTACAAAGAGAATGTCCAAAGAGTGACCTAGGCGCTGATCATGTAAGGAAAAAAGAGGGGAGGAAGAGAGAAAATATCATAGGGTAGTATGTCCGATCACAGATATTCAATATGGTAAGATATGCACTTACAATTAGATATATCTTTAAAAGCCTTTTGTCCACCTCTGGGACCTGGAACACAGCTTGGAGATATATATGCCAGAAGGGAAGGAATCTCATCCACAATACCGATGAAGCAACAGGATCCTCGGGTTGGTAGTATGTTATCCTGGACAGATGATTTCAGTCTCAAGAAGTACCCCCCATTGGGAAGATAGGGGAAAAAAACAATATAGTGTAAAATCGTTTAATAATATAAAAAAGACAAATATCCTCCAGGTATCCAACTCACATGCTGACAAATATTATCGTGCAGTTGAGAGTATTGGGCTTGAGTCTCTCACACTCAGTCCTTCAGAGTCTGTGTATCGGTGTCCACACGCAGTCACTTCCGCATTCTGCCGCGTGGTTTCGTTAGATAGTTACTTAAATCCTAACAAACACAACCAGTTACCACAGAATGATAATAAACAGAGTTTAAAGTCTGGTATTGTTTGTCCAAACAGCTGATCACTGCAGCTTCTTATGTGGTTTAGCCAACCTCAAAAATACCTACAGAGAAAAAAAAAAAAAGAATCGCAAGCTCTATAGCATAAATCTGTGATATAATAAAGGATTTATTAAAAGAGGAGGATGACAAATCGATAGGACATGCATTTACAACAGCGTTAAAACAAAAGAGCAGGTAGAGTCTTTGTAGCCGAATACGAGGGAGCCTGTCACCAAAATAATCTGCTCTTGTCGGCGGTATAACGGTATGGTAGCCTCACTATGTTAAGCGGTTCCCTCAGCCTCGCGGCACGCAGCCTGTTGTAAGTTAACTGGATGCCTGCGATCAGCTTGGAGACATGTTGGAACACCACAGACACTTCCCGTAGCTCCTCAGTGTGGTGACGTCTTTTTGGCTCATTTAATTCAGCATTAGAAAATTCGAAGTGCCTTGTATCATTCTGTGTTCCTGGACAATGTGGTATCTTCCATATTTTGATGTAGAGTTATCTGTACCATGTTAGCCGAGCTTAATAATCAAAAACGAATAGACAATACCGTTCTGTGGCTAAAGAAATACTAATTGCCTTTCTCTTATCTAGGTACATTTGTATGGGTAGTTTGAAACAATGTAATATATAAACACATTGACACATGATTAGACACATTTGTTACCAGCTGTATCCCATTTGTATGCATTCTAATATACTGTATGACAGCTTTAAGTAGATAGCTGGGATCAAGATTCATCAACAGTAGTTCATATTTGAAGAAAGCATATAAATAGCCATTTAATCTATATCAATCTTTTATACATTATTTTGATAGGCTGTAACAGGTCTACTTAAATATTAGGTTAGAACTATAATAAGTCAGAAAGTTTAAAATACCCTATTATTATTATAAATAATAATTAAAAAACATGTACATAATATACATATAAAGTAGTTATATTTATCGCATATTGTTAATACCTGTATAATTCCTAGCTTATTGGGTAGACTTAAAATCTTATTGCTACAATATCAATCAAAAGTGTATATACAGATGGAGCGGCCGTTATGGAAACACTTCACGCGGTGTATACCTCAGAATACCCATGTCATGGCGTGCGATTGCTTCCAACCGTACCGCCTTTAGATGCGAGTGCAGGCGAGTGCATAAAATGACATTTTAGTGTTCTGGCTTTTAAACACCTGAAATTGGCACAGTAGCACATCACTGTACAGTACAATTCATTAATTTCATTGCATTTTTATTGCACACAATCCATGAAATTCAAACAAAGCAACTGCGATAAACACGTGTACCTGGGGTGATTGGCGGCGTTAATGCCGCGTGGAGTACAGCAGCGCACAAGGAAACGGCGCTGTGATTTGTTCGAATAACGGACGCTGCATCTGTATAACTAGAGACAGAATAGGGCAGCAGCCATCTGCAAGGGAGCTGCCCCCATGTAAAGAAGTTATAGGCAAATGGTCAAGAGGGACCACAAAAAGAATTCCCACTTAATTGCACTCAAGCCAAATCTCTGAACAAAATTAAAGGGAAAAGTTCCCAAAATCCATATGGGACACCAGAGGGTTAAAACCGCGAAAAACAAAAAAATATTTATTAATATACAGTATACTACCTCTTCTAGGTGAAACAAAAATTACTCTTTTTAACTTTTATGTATATAGTTAAACCAATTAAAAGAGAAAGTGCTGGAGTATGCACAATAGCTGTGTATTCATTCACACCTTTTTAGCACTCTGTTTCTTTCTACCAGCCTCATTATGTCTCTAACGCTATTCATGAATCTCCATCTATCCTTCCTTCATAGTTCTTAGTTCCCATGAACTCCTTTCTTACCTGCGCTCTCTGATATTACACAGCTATACCCCCTGAAATAAAACATACCCCTACAAATAATCCTCACATATCGTCTCTTTCCATGCTTCTCCTCCTTGCTTCTAGGAATATCTCTCCCAATCCTGGTCCCTGCCTTATTTCTACCTGCTCTCATCGTTGCCTCCCACATGCAACTTCTACTCATTCTGGTGTTAACCCTTCTAACCTCATTCCCATCCCCTGTCAACCTCCCTCCTCTCTCCCCTTTTCCAGTGCCATTTAGAATGCTCGCTCCCATTCCAATAAGTTCATCTCTGGGCATGACTTATTTTTCTCTCATCCTCTGCTGTTCTTTGCTACAACTGAGACTTGGCTCACTCAGTCTCACTGCATTAGAAGCTTCCCTCTCTTATGGTGGCCTTTCTTTATCCTCCACTTCCGTTACTAAACCCTTCCTATTCCTCCCTCTCTTTCTTTTCCCTACTTTAAAGCTCACACTGTTCAGCTTTTCTCCCCTCTCCCTGTCCACATGGCGGTCATATATTGCCCACCTACATCTACTCACCCCCCTTCTGTCTTTCGCTCTCATTTTTAATCCTGACTCTTTCATTCTCTCCTCAGACTTCCCTATTCTTCTCCTTGGGGACTTAAACATCCACTTTGATGACCCTCTCTCCCTTGGGCTTCCCACTCTCTCTCTAACCTCTTCTTTTGGCCTTCAACAGTGGACTGCAGACAGCACCCACAAGGATGGACACTACTTAAACCTGGTTTTCACACAAAAACTCTCTCTCTCATTTCTCTATTTCCCCCTTTCCTCTCCCTGACCATCACCTAATTTCATTTTCTCTCTTTCGCTTCTCCCCTTCTCCACCACCACTTACCTCTCGTTTCTGCAGAGACCTGCGCTCTATTAACCTACAAGCTTTTGATTCTAACTTATACTCATCCCTCTCCTCTCTCAGCCCTGCTTAAGACCCTGACAACCTGGTCAGGAAATACAATTTTGCCCTATCTCCTCTTGATCTACATGCCACACTTTCTCTCTGCCATTCTCACCCTTTTAACCACAGACACAGGCTAAATTTCCACACGTGCATGCTGTGTTCCTGCACTCTTTCCTCTGAATGCCTCTGAACACTCTTGCAGACTTCCTTCTCTACAAATTTATGCTATCCGGTTTCAACTCTGCCCTCTCAGGTTTAACAAACCTACTTTTATTAACTAATCACCACACACAAGTCTAACCCACACTGACTCTTCTCTGTCTTCAATTCCCTAATCAGACCACCCTCTGCTGCCTGTTCTTTTTCCTCCATCTCACCTCAGAACTTTGCTGACACTTTCAAAGTAAAAGTGGAATCCATACATCAGGATATCCCTCGTTATCCTCCTCCGATAGTACACCTCTTCCTAACTCTCCACCTGGCTTCCTAGACTCATTTTCCGCTGTCACAGAGGAGGATGTATCAATGCTTATCTCCTCTTCTCCGTCTACCACCTGTCCCTCTAGACCCCATTCCCTCCCATCTCCTAAAACATTTGCTCCTACTATAATCCCTACACTCACACACATTTTTAACTCCTCCCTCTGGTACCTTTCCCTCCTCCTTCAAACATGCAACAGTTGTACCATTACTCAAAAACAGCAAGCTTGACCCTACCTGTTTTTCTAACTATTGTCCTGTCTCCCTCCTGCCTTTTCCCTGTAAACTCTTTGAACGTCTTGTATTCTCTTGCTTGCTCCATTTTCTCACCACCTATTCTGTCCAAGAACCTCTGAAATCTCTTCCACACTGATCATTCCACTGAATGAGCCCTCACTAAAATAACTAATGACCTCCATGCTGCCAAAGTCAAAGGTCATTACACACTGCTCATATTATTTGACCTCTCTGCAGCATTTGATACTGTGGACCACTCTCTTCTCCTTCACATTCTCTATACACTTGGTATTTGTAACAAAGCTCTATCATTGACCTCCTCTTGCCTTTCCCATCGTACTTTCAGAGTCTAACATATCTTCCATCTATCTCTGTGTGGAATGTGGGCTCTGTCCTGGGAAATCTCAACTTTCTCTTTACACACTCTCTCTAGGTGACATAATCACATCTCTTGGGTTCAAATATCACCTCTATGCTGATGACACACAAATATACTTTAAAACCCCTGACTTTACACCTGCTGTACCAACCAAAGTTTCTGAATGTCTATGTGCTATTTCATCCTGGATGGCCCTCCGCCGATTTAAACTTAACATTGCAAAAACAGAGATCCTCATATTTCCACCCAAACCTGACCCTACTACTCTGTCCACATTACTATTCGGAGTACTATCATACACCTAGTTGCACAAGATTGCTGCCCTAGGGGTCACGCTAGGGGTCACACTCGACTCCTCTCTCATATTCTCCTCTCACATTCAAAAGGTAGCTAAAACCTGTTTTTTTTCCTCCGCAATATTACAAAGATATGCCCTTTCCTCTGTTGTTCAATTGCTAAAACTCTGACACAGGCCCTCATCCTCTCCTGTCTCGAATACTGTAATCTCCTGCTGTTGAGACTTCCTGTCTCTCACCTATCTCCCCTACAATCTATCCTAAATGCTGCTGCCATAATCACTCTACTATTTCCTAAATCTGTCTCAGCGTCTCCCCTGGTTAAATCCCTTTCCTGGCTTCCTATCAAATCCGGTATCATACACACTCAATTCTCCTCCTCACTTTTAAACCTTTAAACTATTCTGCTCCTCATTACATCTCAGCCCTAATTTCTCACTATACACCATCCCGACTCTTACATTCTGCTCAAGGATGTCTTCTCTCTACCCCTTAAACCTCTCCCTCTAAGGAGGCGCATGCGCGGCAGGTTGGAGATGGAAGTGTAACCGCACAGCTCCTCCAACCGCCGGCAGAGATTAGCAAATAATCAATAAAAAACCAAACCGAGATATTTAAAAACTATCTCCAGCATCACCTTATATACCCCAGATAACATTCTTTAACTAGAGGAGGGATGGCAGCGACCAGACAAAAGGCACGGCGAAAGTCTGATGTGCGGGCCTATTTCACCGGCCAGGGCAAATCCGGAGCTGCAGAGATGTCAGCAATGTCGGATTCAGACTCGGCACATGATACGGAGGGGGCCGCGGCAGCAGCAGGACAGTCCCGTATAATAAAAAAAGAGATTTCCCGATTACTCGTTGACTTGAAAGCATTTTTCAGGGGCGAAATGGAAGGGCTACGGAAAGACATGCTACAAATCGGCACGCGAACAAATGTACTGGAGGAGCAAATGGAGGAAAGCTCCAAGAGGCATCAAGAAACACACACACGGGTACAGGCCCTGGAGGATCGGATCTCTGAGATGGAGTCCCGCCAAGAGGATGCCGAAAATAGAGACAGGAGAAATAACCTGAGGGTTCGGGGCATCCCAGAGGAAATTCTAGACCCAGAGGCGCTACTGACGAGGTGGATGGCATCTATTCTCCCGGGCAAGGCAGAATCAGACCTGCGGATGGATAGGTGCCACAGGGCGCTGAGATCGCGACCATTGCCGTCAAACCCCCCTAGGGATGTCATCCTGAGACTCCACTATTTCTCAGTGAAGGAGGAGGTGAGCAGGATCGCACGGGCCACCCCTCACATTACATTTGAAGGGATAACATTGACAGTATACCAGGATATATCCCCCATCACACTGGCCAGAAGGAGAGCGGTGGGGCATATAACTAAGGAGCTGAGGGATCGGGAGATTCGCTACCGGTGGGCATTCCCGTTTGCCCTAGTGGCGATAAAAAATGGCCGACCGCATGTGCTTAAACACCCGTCGGAGGGGATGAGCTTCCTGAAGAAGCTGGGAGTCAGAGGGACCCCAGCCTCCGGCCCGCGGGGGACGCAGGAGGAGCTCACAGTGGATATACCACCGCGGCGTCCGGGATCCTCCTCCCCGAAAGAAAAACGGCAAGAGAAGGTAGCAGGAGGGGACAAGAGTCCATAACTGCCCAACAGTTCCAAAGTTGATTGCAGCTCTTAAAGTTCGAAGTTGCCACAGGAGCTGCTCGTTCTCCCCAGTTTTAACCCTCTGACATGAACAGCCCCTCAGTACCAATACCAAGGGTGTAGCACAAGAGAACTCAGAAAGACGAAAATCGCCCAAAGACTTCCTTGCCACATTTATTGCCGCCAAAATGGCCACCACAGGCTTACCTGAAGTAGACGAAGGAGTCGAGGCGCGGAGACACCAATGGCGGCCAAGATCTTGGCGGGATCGACTGCTCCGTGAGGGGGACCCGCCCATGGAGCTGCCTCCGGACACACCTTCTTCCCGCGAGGAGCTGCCTCTGAATGCGTCCGCTTCGCCCAGTCTGACGACATCACTGAGCCGGATCTCGCGAGAGCGGGAGTTCGGTCAGACGGACCGGATGCGGAAGACGCAGGGGGGAATGCCCGGATGTCTTGGGGACCCGGAACAGCAAAGGACCTCCCTGGCGGGGGTGCGCGAATTCCGCCGCCGGGGAGAGGCATCTATAGTGTCAGGTGTCACCCGGGGAGAGGCATGGGGAGTAACAGCAGCCAGGGAGGGACAGAGAAGGTGGCCCACGAACAGCAGTGTGGTAGATATGGGCACAAGGAGAGTCTAGATAAAGGGAGGAGGGCGCGACATAGCCAGCAGGCAGGGGGATAAACACAGGAACGGTGTATTAGAGCCCATACAAAAGGGAGGGGACCCAGGCTAAGGGGAATAGCGGGCTAAATAAGGCGAGAGGGGGGGGCAAAGAATGTTCGGGGTATTCAGTTTTCGTTTAACAGGGGGCGTTAGGGGGGTGGAGGGAGGGCAATCAGGGCTAGTTAGGGACAAAGTTGGGGATAGATTACAAGATAGTAAGTAGGTTTGGGTTATCATGAAGTGTCGGCGGGAGGGGGGCGGAAGGCCACTCTACCTGCAGGCATGGGCGCCGTTACCAGGGAGGTGGGCTTGAACTGTTTCCCTGGCAAAGACCCGGATGGGCATGGCCAAGACGGTGGGCCATGGATCTGGACCAGGAGGGAGGGGGGTCCAGAGGCAGAAGATATCCACCGGGCAATGAACCAGAGGTCCAAAGGGACCACAATGGTTCTTTCTGTTTATGTATGTGTTTTGTTTATGTGTCCTTCCCTCATGTTTCACCCCTTCCACACCCCAGCTCCAAAAGGCGGAAGGCAGGGCGAGTCCTACAGATGTCAGCTCTACAACACGCAAGTCTGCCGAGAGATCTTGGATATGGTTCCGAAAGGCGGTTGGTTGAATAGGCGATCTGGGAGTCTGCACTACGAATTCCACGCACAGAACATGCCCAGGGCCCGGGGTAAGATCACACCGGCTTACATATTAGGACCACACAGACACTACTGTATAAAATGGAGGTAATTTTTATCTCGCAAAATGCCAAAGGGCTCAACAGTCCCCACAAGCGAAGAGTCGCTTTTACTGAGTTCAAGAGGAGACGGGCTGACGTGGTCTTCCTCCAGGAGACTCACTTCAGCTCGCGCAATAACCCGAAATTCCTCGATTCTAACTTCCGAAAGTTTTTCCTAGCATCAGGGGAGGAGAAAAAGAAAGGTGTAGCTATACTGTTTCAAAATAACACCCCCTTCCAGGTTGAAAAGGTTAAAAGGGACCCGAAGGGGAGATACCTAGTTCTGATAGGGATCCTTAAGCAGGTCAGAATGACGTTAGCCTGTATATATGCGCCAAATGAAGGTCAATCAGACTTTTACAACGCATTTTTTCAGAAGCTTCAGCTATGGGCCGAGGGCCAAATAGTTCTGGGTGGCGACTTTAACACAGTCATGAACGCGAGTGTAGATAGAACCACGGCCCAGAAAACAAATAAGAGAGAGGGGAATATTCCACTACTGAGAGGCCTCAAACAGATTAGCCTGGTGGACATCTGGAGAGAGCAGCACCAGAGAGACCGCAGTTATTCTTTTTACTCCCACCCACATGACAGCTACAGTAGGATTGACCACTTCTTTGTGTCGAGCAGAATGGTCCCACAAATTTCCGATACAAGCATACATGATATCACTTGGTCGGACCATGCATCAGTAGAGCTGAGATGCAGTCAATTTGGTAGTGCCAGACCAGGAGCAAACTGGAAGCTAAATGAATCAATAATTAAAATTCCGGAGATACAAAAAAAAGTGAAGTCTGAAATATCAGATTATTTCCGGATAAATAGTGGCAGTGTGGAGTCCCAATCACTGTTATGGGAGGCTCATAAGGCCACGATTCGGGGGGTACTAATCGGGATAGCTGCAAATAGGAAAAAGAAAAAGGAAGCCAAATTATCCCAGCTATATCACAGGTTACATGAGCTCTCTATTCTACATAACCGGACAGGTAGAGATGACGCTCTGAAGGAGTTGAAGGATGTTAGAATTCAGCTAAACCTCCTCCTTACTTCCCGAGCGGAGAAAGACATGAGTTGGACACAGAGGAAGTTCTATGAGAAAGCTAATAAACCGGACACTATGCTAGCCACCAGACTCCGTAATCGGAAACCAAATTTTAATATTCAATCAATTAAGACAGCTGGAGGCCAGAGTTCCTCAAACCCTAAAGTCATAGTAGGGGAGTTTGCGAAATTCTACGCACAGCTATATAACGGAGAGAAGGTTGTACACAATGCTAGGACAAGTAGTAATCTACAGAAATTCCTAGCGGATGCAGACTTGCCACAAGTGAACAGGAGGGAGCGAGAGGCTCTTCAAAAAGACTTCACAAGGGAAGAATTAGAGGCGGTAGTAAAAACCTTAAAAGCATCAAAAGCCCCAGGCCCGGATGGGTTCTCCAACCTGTACTATAAAAAATTTATCGGGGTTCTGGCTCCGCACATGCTCCAGCTGTTTAATGGAGTATTAGCAGGGGAGCCCTTCCCGGGACAGATGCTCCAGGCGTCGATTTCAGTAATCCATAAAGAGGACAAAGATCCCACTAGCTGCCAAAGTTACCGGCCAATATCATTAATTAACACAGATGTAAAAATCTACTCTAAATTACTGGCCAATAGATTAAATATAATCCTGCCAGGGCTCATCCACCCGGATCAAGTTGGCTTCATTAGAGGTAGACAAGCGGCCGACAATACTAGGAGAATAGTGGATATAATAGACTTTATGGGAGCCAACGAGATTCGGGGTATAGCCCTAAGCTTAGATGCGGAAAAGGCCTTTGACAGGATTGATTGGCCATACCTGGAGTCCACGCTTGGCGCATTTGGGTTTGGAGGCATATTCCAACAGGCTGTTAAGGCATTATACACGGCACCTTCAGCCAGGGTGGTTCACCAGGGATTCCCCTCGGAACTATTCCCAATTCAAAGTGGTACGAGACAGGGATGTCCGCTTTCGCCCCTGCTATTCGCCTTATGCATCGAACCACTCGCAGCACAAATTCGGAACAACGCTGATATCTCTGGGGTACAGATCCATTCGCAGGAGCACAAGGTGGCTCTGTACGCGGATGATATCATTCTAACCCTTGCCAAGCCGCTCATCTCGTTGCCCAATCTGTTCGAGCTTCTAGAGCGTTTTGCCCAGATCTCTGGTTTCAAAATAAATCAATCTAAATCAGAGGCCCTAAGCCTTTACATGCCAAGAGAAATGGAGAAGCTGATAGAACTCAACTTTGAGTTTAGATGGCGCCCCTCCTCCATGAAATACCTAGGAGTGCAGATCACCAAAAAGACGAGCTCCTTATATTCGGCAAATTATCCCAAACTGTTGAGGACTCTCAAAAAAGAGCTACAGGAGTGGAAGGCATATGGTATTTCTTGGTTGGGGAGGATCTATAGTGTCAAGATGAACATCCTTCCCCGAATTCTATATCTGTTCCAAACTCTCCCAGTTGCCGTGGTTAGAGCAGACATTGCAGGGCTCCAAAAAGCTATTTCTCAATTTATTTGGAAAGATAAAAAACCACGGATTAAAGTAAAAATTATGCAGAAAGCTAAGGAAGCTGGCGGCCTGGCAGTTCCGAGCGTCATATCCTACTATAAAGCGGCACAATTGTGCCAAATCACGCAGTGGCATGGGGACCCGGGGCTCAGGAGGTGGGTGGCACTGGAGAGGGAGGTGTGCGCCCCACTGGAGCTCAGGGACCTGATCTGGTACCCGAGGACACGGGTGAAGGATGTGCTAATTTCTCTGTCCTCTGTGCACAACTCACTCTCGGTCTGGGAGGCTTCTAAAAGTAGCTGCTCTTTGACCTCCAAACACACACTGATGGCTCCTTTATATGGCAACCCGGACTTTGCTCCTGGGCTGGCAGAAAAATGCTTCCCGCGCTGGCGGCAATTAGGGATTAGTCGATTGAAGGACCTGGAGGTTAAGGGCAAGATCAAATCTTTTGAACTATTACAGTCAGAAACGGACATACCTAACACTGATTTCATGAGGTACCTCCAGGTTCGGGCATTCTATAACGCACACCCGGTGAGACCACCGTTGACTAAATTCGAACAGCTCTGCGTGCGCGGAGCCGACACGCGGGGACTGATCTCTGCCTTGTACAGAGAGGTGGTGAATACTGACTCAGACAGGACAGTCAAACCCCGTTTCATGGCACAATGGGAAGAGGATCTCCAGGCTCAACTAGAGGACGAGGACTGGGCCGCGGTGTTTAAAGCCGCGGCCTCAAGCTCCATATGCACGACATTGAAGGAGAACTCATTTAAGGTATTATTAAGGTGGTATCTCACCCCAATCAGATTAGCTAAATTCGTCCGGGGTGCTTCCCCGCTCTGCCCCAGGCAGTGCGGGGAACAGGGGGATCTGGTGCACATGCTGTGGTCTTGCCCGAGATTAGTGCCGGTCTGGACCCAGATCCGAGATTGGCTGCAGAGGATCTTTTTAGGGCTCAACATCCAGCTGGACCCGTGGCTATTTTTATTAGGTAAACCTACAAATGAGGTATCTAGATCGGGTAACAAGCTGATAGCACATTTTGCTACCGCTATGAGGTGCGAGACCGCAGCACTGTGGAATCAGAATGCGATTCCGTCTATTGATAAAATCAGAAACAGAATTTGGTTCATTTGCAGAATGGAGAAGTTAACGAGTTTAGTTAACGACTCAGCCGACAAATTTGAAAAAGTGTGGTCATTATGGCTTGCTCAGACTGATATTCAGGGGATGAATGAGGCCACAATATGGCTTTGATAGAGATAGGTGGGCTCTCCTTGGATGTCGGGCTGGGAGCTTGATGGGACGATCTGACAGTAGGGCTCCCCCCGAGGTATAGCGGTGGACCGATTTATTGATCATCGGAAAAACGAGGTGAACCGGGTTTAGGCTCCTTTGTGAGGTGGACTGGAGCAGAGCAACGGCAGTTGTGGTGCAGGACTCCTGAGAAACGAGGGAACAGCGATTCTCCCAGGCCGCCCCCCCCATCCTTACCCCCCCCCCCTCCCCGCCATCCTTCCCCTTTTTGCCCTGTCCCTAGATGTTGTCAGTCGGTCTTTGTCCTGTCCTGTGGTCCCCCCAATGTCCGTCTGTTCTTCGTAATTTGTTTCCGTAAGTTTGGTGTATACCTGAAACACTTGTCAATATTCTGTACGCTATGATGTGTATGCACAAAAAACTAATAAAAATAAAGTTGAAAAAAAAAAAACCTCTCCCTCTAAAGCATTCTCCCTCCTTAAACCTCTCTCACCTCTGGAATTCCCTTCCCCTCAATATCCGAATAGCACCCTCTCTATCCATCTTTAAGACCCACCTTAAAACACATCTGCTTAATGAAGCATATGAGTAGCTCCATGGCTGATACTTTAAACCTCCTACATAAACCCTGGCCTCTTGCAAATGCACTTACCAGAATGCCCTCCTACTGTCTCTGTACGTTCATACCTACATATCAATTATATTGTAAGCTCTTTAGAGCAGGGACTCCTTTTCTTAAATGTTACTTTTATGTCTGAAACACTTCTTCCCATTATTTGTATGATTTGTTATTTATATTAGTGTCACGTGTATTATTGCTTTGAAGCGCAATGTACATTACAGGACAGACAGACACATACATACATCTATGCCCCTATCAGTGTATAGATTAGCACAGTGACAAGCAATGCATTTGGCAAAATGCTTGTTTTTATTTCATTGTAATATATTGTATTTGTTGTTATGTTTTATTTTTAGTTTGCCCATTCATTGCCATTGTAATAATCGATGCCCATATTGTGTGCATGATTTACCACAGTAACAATCAATGGGTTTATTGTCAAATGCTTGTTTTTATTTAATTGTGATGTATTTTATTCAGTGCTTGTTTTTTTAGGTTGCCCATTTATTGCCATTGTGGCAATCCATGCCCATATTGTGGGCATGTTTTTTTACGTTAACAATCAATGGGTTTAGTGACAAGGGTACTATTATGTCAATGTCATTTTATTGTATATTTATTTTGTTTTGCAACAACGTGCTATTAGCCATTTTTGGCTCCTAGTGCCTTTGCCCATTTGTATGTGTGGTGATGGGGTAGAGGGGGTGGGGGTAGTTCCCAGGGGAGGGTGGTTGGGCCTCCTGGTTGGACATCGGAAGGGGGGTTAACCCCTTAATTAATATAGCAGGTACTAACCACTAGGGTAATTAAGGGGTTAGTGGCCAGTAGTTCGTTTTTTAATTTTTATGTTGCTGCCCATGAAGGATGGTGATGAGGATGATGGTGGCATTCATCCTGGCAGGGGTAGTACAACTTTAATTCACTTTATGCTGGCTGGATAATGTTTTGTTTAAAAATGTTTTTAATGGGCAAAAGTGCTATTATCCAGATCTGGATAAAAGGGATTTTGCCCATTACTGTACTGTATATGTTAAAGGGTGGGAGGTTGTTGGTGGTAGAGGGGGTGGGTAGTAGGGTGCCCATTAATTGCTACTGGGGTTATATTTGCTCCTATTAAGAGCATAGGTAACCACACAGGTAATCAATGTGAGTATTGGCTAGTATTTTGTATTGTATTTTAATGTTTATTGGGGTAGAGGAGGTGGGTAAAGCTGTTTTTGGTCTGTGGTTGGTGTTTATGCCTATCGGGTGAGTAGAACAATAGTGGAGAAAGCAGTGCACAGCCAGGGGAAAAGGGTCCAAACAAATCTTGTTCTTTATTGAAGCATGGTTAAAAATAGGAGGCACACAACTCTCCAACGCGTTTCGTACAGTGAAGTACTTTATCAAGGAGTACTTTGTTAAAGTACTTCACTGTACGAAACGCGTAGGAGAGTTGTGTACCTCCTATTTCTAATCATGCTTCAATAAAGAACAGGATTTTTTGGACCCTTCTCCCTTGGCTGTGCACTGCTTTCTTCCCTTTTTTTCTACTGGATTCAACTGCAGTGGTCAGCACGCCTCAGAGAGTCTCCAGAAGTGGGCACCGCAACTGTGACTAATAATTTTCCTGATTGAAGATATTTGGAAACACCCCCAATGAGGTTGTAGGGGAGTGTGGAGCACGTCACTCCTTCCAGACCTTCAGGGGACAACTGTCATTCATACCTGCATTTCCAATATTATCAGGACAATATTCATGTGCAATATTATTCTCATTATCCCACTTGAGAGCTGTCTGATTACAGCATATTGTCTTTGCATGATCTAGTTGATTGAGCACCCAGACACCCTTTTTACTACTATCGGGTGAGTAGCAGGACGGGTTAACACCTTCATTAACTTAGCATTAGTAATCGCTGAGGTAATGAAGGGGTTAACCCCTTCCACAATCTTCCCGGTAGGGCCAAATATCACCTTCACCCACCCTGTCTACCCCTAACAAAAAGGGCATTGGTATTTAACCCTTTCATTACCTTAGCAGTTAGCCAATAAGGTAATGAAGCTGCCTGTAAATTTATTTTTATTAAATCGGAGGGAAGCAGGGGTTTTCCCGAGCTTGTATTAATGTGTGTCAGTTCCGGAGACATCTGGCTTCAATCCGATGTAGTAAAAATGATTTTTTTCTTCAGAGTCACATCACAGATCCCATCTTGCCACCCTTGAGGTGGGGTGATCAGAACCAGTTGCTTGAAAGTTGCAGTCGCGATTTGCATCTTGGAGCTTCTAGAATATCTCAATTTCACAAGAAATGTGAGATTGAGCATTTTTTGAGCTCCCGAAACGTTTATCTATGTAGAAACACTTCTAGAATGACTTTGACATGTTATCGATGCTTTATAAAGAACTACACATGCCAACTCATCCAAGAAGTGGCCAAAATTCTTGAGAAGTCACTAGAACAGGCCCCTTAGATTAAGATCATTTTAGGTTTGAAATATACTAGATATGTGTAAATCCCAATGGGTTCAGTAACCTTTTTTTTGCCACTGTAGTTACAAGGTTAGGAATAAGATGTACATCCCTGTATCAAGACACATCATTAAGCAGCGTGGGGGTAATGTCCAGGTACTCAAATTCACTGGGATTGACACAGTAATTGACACAGTAATCCAAGACAGATACAGAGGGAATTGGGACTGAAAATTACTTAGATGTGAATCAAGATGGATTTATACCCTTAGAACACTTAACCCAAATGGCCTTAACAAAGGCTTCATGTTCTCACCATTCATCTAATCTATATAATCATACGTTCCACCCTAGTTATCACACTATGGTGTTTGATCACATTTTCCTAGCCTTGGACTCTAATTTACAACACATGAATATTAATATACAATTTCAGGGAGGATTAACTCAGGTGGGGTCTCTGCTTCTGAATGGGACCTTACAGCATTAACCCTATCGAGTCAGCCACCAGTCTGTAAGATAGATAAGCTGTCTCTCTATTCTATTGGTGAATCATCTTCTGAAAAGATTTTATCAATATCAATATTCCTGTTGGCCCTTAAGGCAAACAACTGTGACATAGTGGTATATGGGGATTAAGCTGCTGACCTGATAGGGAAGGATACAGTAGGTTCAAGCGAATAATTATCTACATGCCGATAGCCATCACAACCCTGCATGGATCGATAACATTCCCAAAGGACAATTCATCAGATTAAAACGAAATAGCTCCACTTTAGACGCATTCCAAAATCAGGCACAGGATCTTAGGAACAGATTCATTGACAGGAAATATTCACCCAATCACCTAGACGATATTATATCAGAGGTTGAGGTTTTGGAAAGATCAACACTTTTAGAGTACAAACCTAAACTATCCAATACACAAATGCAAATACCATTCATTACTCAATTCAATCAGATGGCACCTGGGATAAAGAAAACCATTCAGAAATATTGGCCAATCTTGAGAAAAGATACAGGTTTGGCACAAATACTGCCTTCAAAACCAAAAATCATATTTACAAAGGCAGTCAATATAGGCCAAAGGTTGGCCCCAAGCTGTCCACTTAAATCCAATGGTCAGCAAAATAAAAAACAAAAATGCCATTAAAGGCTACTACACATGTAATACATGCACAGCATGTAAATTCAGTTCCAAACAATTATGTTTTACTTCAACAAAAACACGGAAGAAGTATATTATTCAACAGCACATCACATGTAATAGCACTAATATTATTTACCTCCTTGAGTGTCCCTGTGGTCTGCAGTATGTGGGTATGACCACCAGACCTATCAAACGACGGTTCTATGAACACATCTACAATATCAAAAAAGGTCTAGAATCCCATAGTGTGTCGAGCCATTTCCTTCATGTGCACGGTAAGGATCCTAGAGGGCTAATATGTGTAGCTATAGAGGCTGTTACACCTAACTGGCGTGGAGGGGACAAGACAAGCACGTTAGGTAAGAGAGAATCCTTTTGGATTTACGAACTACAAACTTTAGCACCGTCTGGACTCAATATAGAATTTGACCTGAAGCCGTTCCTTCTCGATAGATGAGATAATCAGTCTCCTGGGCTGACAATGTAATCGCTGCAATGTGATGTAACCTGTGGTTCATTCCAGTTCATGGTAAGGCCCAGGCATTCATTATGTGGATGGTTCAACAATTAGGTAGCAATCACCATCACCTTTCTATTATTATTTTATTATTTTTTATTATTTCACAAAACATATATTAACCACTTATTTTCACCCAATACCATTCTTTGATGGTTATATCTCCTCCAACACCATTAACTTCCACTTTCCATTATGTATCATTCTTACTTCCATCAGAAAGGTACAGCTTTACCATCACTATTAACTTTCACTTTCAATCACTTATTATTCCTACTTTCATTAGACACTCATTTATAGACTTCAAAGTAGAGATATATACACATTATTAGTTCACTTTAGGGATCACATTTGTGGTATACACTATCCCCTAGAAGGTCAAGTTCTGCTCAGCATACTTCTACATATCCCTGGCTTGGCCGGGTCTTGGCCATTTGAGATATGAATAACAGGGTTATTTCTTGTTAATCATCCTTTTTTATTCATATATGTACTATATTTTTTCCTATCCACGAGGATATATAGGCATTAGCAATACATCTGCATTTTATATATTGCACTAATTGCTATATTCTTTTATTTCTTTCATGTATGTTTTTTCACTGTTGTATGTCATGTCCATGAGTGTTTACACGCTGAGTGTCCCAGTCCTTTCATCTGCGCATGATCAAGATCACAAAGATGCACTGTCTCTTTAAATCGGGACTACATATTTCGGGACTTACAGGGACTACTTTTCAATACTTTTTACCCCTGAGGAAGAAAGCAAGACTTTCGAAACGCGTAGGGTGGTTCCGTGAGGTCCCTACTACTCGGGTGTGAGTGCTGTACCCTTCCGAAGTTGGGAGCTGTGAGCTGTGGGAAATCAAACGCTGGCGTAGGAATATCCGGCATTTCAGCATTGCTTTGTTTGGTGCGTGTGACGCGGGCAGACCAGGAAGTATCTGTGTGTGCGGTCCTGGAGCTTCTGCCGTGCGTGGACGGTGCCGCAGTGCTGGGAGAGGACGGAGGCAGACGCAGCTAGCTGGAAAAACCTGTCCCTGCCCATAAGAGACTCCTCGTCTGAGCCCAGGTGTTAACAACAGCAGCAGCAGCAGCAGCAGCTATCCATAAGAGGGGATACTCTTTGAATTATCCATTGCCTGATAACATCTTTTTTTCGGTAAGCAGGTACCCCCACCCGAGTTGGAGATTCTTGCCTGAACCTAATATATGTTTTTATGTACTATTTTATGTGTTATAAGTGTATTTTATGATATTAATGATACACTGGCGACACACTTTATTCGAGCTTGGCTAGTCCCACGAATTCGGATATACCCGGGTGTATTGAGGTTTGTGCATGTTTTCTGCCCGAGTACATTGAGTTATTTTTCAGGCAGGGATTGAAGCATTTTATTCCCGCTGGCTGCAATACTGCACAGTATATATATATACACTGCATTACAATTCATGAATTTATGCCATCTGGTAGACACGCGAAGCATTGCAGCCTATTAAATCCTAATCATCCTCATTTAACAGATCAGCCGCCCATCAGCCAGGCATGAACCCAGGCTGGGAAGGCAAATGCAACGGGGCTTGTCAGAGGTGAGGAGCGGCGCATTCCAGGTATCTGCCAGGTACATACCGGGTATTTGCTCGAATAAAGTGTGTCGGTGCAGTATGCCATATTAAATGCCATTGTGATTAGTTACCTGTTGTTCTCAGCGTCTGTTAAGTGTTGTTTGTTCATTTATGTGTATGTTTTACAGTATTATGCTATGATTTGATTTCTTTGTATATTTACATGTTCACCCTTACCACGTGGAGCATCCATTCGGACGGGCGATTTCCGTGGCTCTGGTTGTATATTCTATATTATTTATCAGAATTGTTTTGATCATTACAGTGTTGAGCGCCACTGATATAACTTATTTCCACTTCCATAGCCTGACTAGGGGTCAGGGTTATATCATAGGCTGCCAGCTCACTGTGGGATATAGCGCTACCTATTTGTTTTTTCTAAACCATACTAGCCTATGTGACATTTTATCAAGGCTAACCATACTAAATGGGATTTCATTATTGGTATCTCACTAAGACCCTTATGTCTATTTACATATGAGATGGTTACAAAACACACTGTGTGTGTTCTATATGTTTTTTTGTCATACCCACTTACTCTATTAAGTATTTTAATTAAAAATCTATATTATAGCATCTCAACATTATTCATACGTTGCCTCAGTATATACCTGTATGCACTCATAACTTTCCTAAACTAATACTAACACACACGTGTCACATCAATAAATCCAGACTCTCATGGCGGGCACAACGAGAATAATCATGACCATCTTAATCCTAAAGTGACAAATGGATATCTGTCCCCCAGTACCTGCCAGACAGTCTACATCTGTTTCTCCCCAAAGCTCGATACCTAACAGGGTTCTCCAAGAGCTGCACCCCTCTGCACAGAACCAATGTGCTAAGGGTTAATATCTATGTTTACTTACTGCTGTGTTTTATCAGTCCCCACCCTCTGGAATGTTAATGATCCACGAGGAAAAAAAGGACTTTGAAACCACAGCTGCATTCAATCTGAACCCCTTCAGTCTACATCTGCGTCACCTCAAAAAGGTGGACAGCCTTTTGTGCAGCCGAAGGGCAGCTGAAGGGTGTGAGGTGTTTTCTGCCATTAGCTGATGTTTGGTGCTGATAAAACTGCTCTGGTTTCAATCTGAAACTCACCAGCCCTTTTATCCAGATTTTCCTGATTTTCAAACTCTAACTGTCCATGAAATGTCTGTGATTTGACTGTATAACATCTGTTCGTTTACTGTAACCATGTATTGTTATCATACAGTAACTCTGTGCCCAGAACATACTTGAAAATGAGACATAACTCTCAATGTATTACTTCCTGCTTAAACATTTTATAAATAAATAAATAATACTATTATTTTCCATTAATGTTTATTAGTATGCAACATTTACAAGATTTTCTTTCCTTTCTCCCTTGCTCATTTTATAAAGACAGAAAAAAGGTAGGCCCACAGAACAGAGCATCAGGTGACCCCACATGTAATATCAAAGTGATTAGAGTTAGTTAGCCTGAGATAGACACATATTGGAATTTGGCTTATAAATAAGACATAAACCAGTTTAAAGCATGTGGTCCAATGCCAGCGTACTGGAGCTTGTGTAACATAATAGCCTGGTTAACAGTATCAAAAGCTTTTGCAAAATCTAAGTATATTGCACCAGTCAACTGTCAATTTTCCATAAAACACAGGATCTCATTGCGTATTTTTTAGAAGGTTGTTACTGAGTGATTTGGTCACACGCCAGATAAGAAGTGACTAAGGAAATTTGACTTCTTATAATAATAACTTTATTTTATATAGCGCTTTTTTTCCCAATGGGACATAATGTACTTTACAATTACAGTATAGTGTGCAGTACAGAGCACTTACGATTTTTACAGACACAGTCTCCACCCAGATGAGCTTACAATCTATATTTTGGTGCCTGAGGAACAGGGAGATAAAGTGATTTGCCCAAGATTAGGAAGGATCTGACACGGACACAAACTCAGTGTCATTGTGTAACGTGTGCTCACCACAAACAAAACTAAACCGCGAGGCTGAGGTGGGGATGTACTGTATATAACCAATGCCCTACAACCAAAAGAGCAGGTCCGGATTGCAGAGTCAGGGTTGTGTAGCCAGGTCAGGGTAGGAGAGTTCGGATAAGTTGTGGTACTTGCCGTAGTCAAGGGTTGGAGAGAGGAGAATAGTCGTAATCCGTAGCCGGAGTGGAGAGAGTGGGAGTTCAGAAGCGAGCTGAAGTCAAGGGGCACGGAAGAGAAGTCCAGGTACGAGCAGGGGTCACAACGAAAGGTCAGGCAAGACTCAGTAACAGCAACGAACAGCAAGCAGCAAGCACGGGTACACAAACAAGAGTTTATGCTCAGCCAGTTTTGGGAGGACTGGTTCAGTACTTAAAGGGCAGACAGCCAATGGTAAAGGAAGAACACAGCTGCAAGGTAACGAAAGAGAACTGCCCCATAGACATATGCAGTCCACTGATAGGCAGGGGTGGCGGGGAAGTGCAGGTGAGGTGTATTTGACAGCATTAACCCCTCGTGTACTACTGGAAATGCGGTGCCGCCGTGAATTGGAGACAGGAGTGTCCTCCGTTGGTGGAAGGCGATGTAAGGAGATGTGGGGGCGGAGCCTAGGTCCGGTGTTGGCAGTAGTATTGAGACACTCGCATACAGTGCACGCGCGAGAGAGGCATCACCCAATGTGTCATGGGGGTGAGGCCGAGGTCCAGTCCTCACAGTACCCCACCTTCAGATGCGACCTCGGGGCGACCCAGGGATGGTCTGGAAGGGTACTTAAGGAGAAAGGCCGGATAATTCTTGAGGCGTGTACTTGTTCTCGGGGAATCCATTCTCGTTCCTCAGGACTGCAGCCTTTCCAATGTATTAAGTACTGGAATCTTCCCCTTGAGATTCTGGAATCGAGGATAGCCTAGATCTCAAATTCTTGCTTCCCTTCTACTAGGATAGGTTGAGGAGGTGAACCTGGAGAGGGTGAGTGGTGGTCCTGAATGAAAGGTTTCAACAGGTACATGTGAAACACTGAGGGGTTCTTAATAGACGCTGGCAGCTTCAAACAATAGGCCACTGGATAGATCTTTTCAGAGAGGACGAAAGGTCCAATGAACCTTGGTGCCAATTTTGGAGAGGGCACCTTCAGGCGGATGTTCTTAGTCGACAGCCAAACCTTTTGCCCTGGTGTGCAAGTGGGATCCCACGGCTTGTTTTCTCTGTATAGAGATGTCGTTTCTAAGGTTTCCTTGAATTTTCTTCCAGGAATCCTGGAGGTATTGAATCCTGTTTCAGCAGCGGGAACCCCAGATCTGGAAACTATGGTGGGAAGAGCTGAAGGGTGGAAATCATATTTGGTGAAGAAGGACGATTCATGAATGGATTCATTACGGAAATTGTTATATGAGAATTCTGCCCATGGCAGGAGATCCGTCCAATTGTCCTGAGCGTCCCAAATTAAACAGCGAATGAACTGCTCAAGAGATTGATTTGTCCGTTCAGTTTGGTGAAGAGAAATGCCTAGTTGTTGGCAGAAGGCCCTCCAGAATTTGGAAATTAACTGCGAACCTTGGTCAGAAACGACAACTTGGGGTGTTCTATGAAGCCGAAAGATCTCACTGATAAACACTTCAGACAGTCTGGGGGCGCTGAGTTGACCCTTGAGCGGGATAAAGTGTGCCTGCTTAGAGAAGCGGTCGACCACCACCAGGATAGTAGCCATCCCCTTAGCGCTAGGCAGCTCCACGATGAAGTCCATTAAAAGGCGAGTCCAAGGACATCCCAGGATCGGGAGAGGATGAAGGAGACCCAAAGGTAAAATGTGAGGTGTTTTATTCTGAGCGCAAGTGGCATATGTAGAGACAAAGTTCTTGATGTCCTTGCACATCCCTGGCCACCAGAAAGTCTGCTTCAAAAGGTCGTACGTCCTTTTCCTCGTTCCTGGATGACCAGCTGTTTTGGATGGGTGACACTATTGCATTACTCTCCTGTGAAAGATAGGTGGCGTTAATAGGCATTCCTCTGGGATATTGAGGCCCTCTGGGACAAGAACTTGAGCCTTTGCGATGTCGGTAAGGCGTCGAACGTGTTGGCTGAAAGTATAGAAGCTGGGCGGTGTATACTCTCCTGATGATCCTCCGTTTTTCCTCCACCAGGAATTGTCAGGAAAGAGCATCTGCCTTTCTATTCTTAGAGCCAGGCAGGTACGATATGACGAAGTTAAATTGAGAGAAAATCAAGGACCAACGTGCCTGTCGTGACCCCAAACGACAGGCACCTTCAATGTATATCAGATTTTTATGATCGGTCAGGATAGTGACGGGACTCTCTGTACCTTCAAGTAGATGTCTTCTCTCTTCTAAGGCTATCTTAATGGCCAGAAGTTCACGATTTCCTACGTCGTAATTCTGTTCAGCGGTAGAATTTTTTTAGAAAAAAAAGGTGCAAGGATGTAGTCTGGCTTGACGGTTCTTTCTCTGCGACAATACTGCTTCAGCCCCCATATCAGAAGCGTCCACTTTGAGCATAAAGGGCAGTCCTTGGTCCAGGTGCACAAGGATAGGTGCTGAGACAAAGGCTTCCTTTAACTTTTCAAATGCCCTAATAGCTTCAGGAGCCCAGAGTGCTGGATCAGCTCCTTTTTGAGTCAAAGCCGTGATCGGTGCGAACACCGCAGAGAAGTTCTGGATAAATCTCCGATAATAGTTTGCGAACCCCAGAAACCTTTGTACGGCTTTGAGAGACAGGGGGCAAGGCCAGTCTTCCATAACTTTGACTTTGTCAGGGTCTATAGCGAGTCCCGTATCAAAAATGATGTATCCCAAAAAGAAAGTCGTGGTCTGGTGGAATTGGCAGTTTTCCAGCTTGGCGAAAAGGTGATTCTCTCCCAATCTTTGAAGAACCTGCTTCACGTGTCCCGGATGCTCATGTACAGTTTTAGAAAAGATCAAAATGTCATCCAAGTAAACAATTACGTGTTGGTCGAGAAGATCCCTGAGGATCTCATTCACGAAGTCCTGAAACACAGCGGGGGCGTTGCAGAGGCCAAAGGGCATTATTAGGTACTCGTAGTGAGCATCCCGAGTATTAAAGGCTGTCTTCCACTCAATTCCTTGACAAATTCTCACCAAGTTGTATGCTCCGCACAGATCCAACTTGGTAAAGATGGTGGCGCCCTGTGTTCTATCGAATAACTCTGAAATTAGTGGCAGTGGGTAGTGATTCTTAATCATTATCTTGTTGAGTCCATGGTAGTCGATGAAGGGCCTGAGTGAGCCATCCTTTTTCTTTACGAAGAAAAACCCTTTACCTATGCGTGATGAGGATTTGCGGATGAAGCACCTCAGAAGGTTTTCTTGGATCTACTACTTCATGGCCTTGGTTTCGGGAGAAGACAGCAGATAAGATCCTCCTCTTAGAGGGATGGCGCCAGGCAAAAGATAGATGGGACGATCATAGCATCTATGAGGTGAGAGTTCCTCAGCTTGGCATTGTCGAAGACGTACCGAAATTCTTTATAAATCTCTGGTAGTTTTGCCTGCTCCGGTAGTGATAACCCCGCTAGACCTTTGAAAGGAATCAGACACTTATCTTGACTTTGAGGACTCCAGTAGATAGGTAGGGACTCCGTCCAATCCCGGTGGAGAATGGCTGAATGATGACATAATCCTTTTTGGTACTAGATGGTTATTGGTTCAGGGCTCAAATATATTAATGATGACCTTCCATAATTTTGTAGTATTTGATAGGTTTTGATACTTGAATTGTCAGAGTAGTATTGTGATTTTGCAAGTCTTGTTCACCTTGCGCAAGCATCTATAATGCAAGATCTTAAGTAGGGCCAGTTAATTTGTATCTATTCTAAAGCAGTAAAGCTCAATAAGACTGAATGCAACACAGGGAAGGTGGGCCCCAATGACTCTGCACAGTCTACGTATGATCTACCCAAGTCTGTCCACTTTCCAGTGTGTACTCTGAAAGAGCATTTAGCACAACTGGCAACCTAGTAAGTGACACTTGTATGACTGTTGACATTTGTATCACAATGTTGAATGTGATGATGATGAGCGAGATCATAAAGATACTCCATACCAAATCCATAATCCTAGTTGGCACAAAATGACCAGTGAATGGAACTTCTCCAACGCTCAGTGCAAACCATTAGTGACCATATCAAATGTCTCTCTTCTCCCACTGCTCCACAAGCAGCTGCCACTCCTGCTCCTATCCCATTGACCCTGGATTTGAAACCTCGGTTACCTTCCTCTAATCGTTATGGAGGTGACCCCTTGGGCTGTCGGTGATTTTTGAATCAATGTTCCATCCATTTTTAACTTTTACCATCCCGCTTCCTAGTTTCTATTATACGCTAAACAAAAATAATCACTTACAGAGTACACACACACCATTTGGCATGTGGATTTGCATGGGAGTGGGAATATACATAGATACACGCACAAAATCGTGAAAACAATATATGTTCTGTGGTGGTGATGGTAGTCAAAGTAATTTTTTGGGTGCACAAACAAGCCAGCACACATTCAGACACAAGATCAATGTGGGTACAGTGTTTGACTTGTTCTGTATGTACTGTATGATCTAACTGTTTCATTTGTGGCACAAGGCTGGGATGGCCCAATGACATATATTTTACTCATTGTATGTTTCCCCAATAAACACATATAAACATGATTGAACATAACAGAGTTTCTTGACTGCTTCTAGGAAACAACAAAATATATTCTCACAACCCAGGGGGAGCATGAGGGAGAAAAACAACAGTAAAAAACAGACTAAGTGCAGACAGTAGGATTCAGTGTGAAAAAATATGATGATTATCTTGGCTCTTCTGTGCAGGCTACTCACAAGATAGTAGTGGTTAAGGGCAATAACAGGTAACGTGGAATCTATGAAGTCTTCTAGACGCAGGCAGCGTAATGCTGTCATTCAGCAGTCAGGTAGATTAGGGCATGGAAAAGTAAAGAAAAACCTCCATAGTGCAGATCAATGGTATAAAAAGGATATTTATATAGTAATGCTTAAAAATGCGTACTTACAATAGACAAGTATAAAAACATTTGTCACTCAAAGAGAAAAGATGAGGATTGTGCCGCAGCTCACCACACCGCCTCTGCTCCGGGACCCCTGTGTGTGTCGCTGTTTGCTCTCTCTCCTGCACTGCAGCATTCAGAGATCACCTCCAGCAGACCAGCAATGTTTCCAACAAAAGACAAAGAGCCCCAAATGTTACTGATGGAGCGGCTGTTATTCGAACATTTAACGCGGTGTGTAGATCGGAATACCCATGCGATGGCGTGCAATTTATTTGAATTGTGCGGACTTAAACACACGGCTTGTTTATCATTTTGTCCGGATCAGAAAAGGGCATTTTAGTGTTGTCTGCATTACCGTTGAGAAACTCAAGTGGGCAATCGCGAGTTGTTGTCATAAAAATCCAATAGCAATTCAATGTCACGATTAACATGTTGCCTGAAATCAGCTGAGCTGCTTGCCACGCATGCCAAGTGCGATAAGCCTTATTATACACAGAGCAGCGCGTGCATCTGTATTATACACAGAGCAGCGTGTGTGCTGTATCTGTATTATACACAGAGCAGCGTATGTACTGTCTCTGTATTATACACAGAGCAGCTTGTGTATTATACACAGAGCAGCGTGTGTAGTGTATGTGTATTATACACAGAGCAGTGTGAAATGCATAGGCATGTTATCGTATCACATTTCTGCGCATTAAACGTTATGATGACATTTTGAAAATATTTATTTGAACTGATAATCCATTATGCAGCGCTCTCCTCGTCGCCCCCGCACACACACAAGGCTCAAGGATTTCAACTTCTTATCTACACCACTCCCACACCATTCATTTGTAATGGATGGCTTTCTGGCTTGAATCTTCCCGAGCGTGGCACCACATTCCTGCGCATGCGTGTATAACTTCCCATTCATTTAGAAGTTAGTTCAAGTTTTAATAATATATACAATTTATTTATTTTCGTTATCGACTTGGGCTAGCATAGCAATTATGGATATTATGATATTCAAGTTTTACAAATATATATTTTTTGGGGTTATCGACATGGGCTTGCATAACAATTATGGATATTATGAGAATCAAGCAGTACTGTTGCTTTTTAATTCCACACTAGATATGTACGTTCTTTATGAGGTGGGTGGCATACTGTAGTACTGTGATTTTTATTTGGGGTTGAGGGGATCAAAACATTATGATGGCCCATAGAAAATATTTCTTTGAACTACAGATAATCCATAAAAAAGTTTTATCCCTCCCTCCCCCCCCCGCACACACACAAGGCTCAAGGATTTCAACTTCTTATCGACACCTCTCACAAACCATTCATTTTCAAATGGTTGGCTTTGTGGTTTTAATCTTCCCGAGCCTGCTCTCACATTTCTGCCCACCACGCATCCGCAAGTGCGATAAGCTAAGCCTTTCTAAACTTGCCTTTTCTTAAACAGTGGACTTAACAACAACTTAACACAACACACCACCCCCCCCACTAGTAATAAGATTAACATGTTGTGTGAAATACAGGCTGAGCTGCGCAAGTGCGATAAGCCCTTCTAAACTGCTATTGTACTGTTACAAAACAAGTCAACTTGAAGTTAAAAAATTATCAACAACACAACACCCCCCCCACCCCCTCCAATAGAGCCATTCACGTAAATGTACTGTAGCATGATTATCATGAGCTGGGCAGAAGACATGTTTGATAATCCTTAAGGCAGGAAAATAGTATTTTTCTCTAGAATTTTATTTATTAATGAATACTGACCTGTGCATTATTAAAAGAAATAATTGATTAAACAATAAAAATATAATAATTTTTATAAAACATATTTTTTGTTTATATATATATTTTTCCCAAACTAATGTAAAGTGCAATGCTTTGTTGAACTGTTCATAAGAATTTCAGGTCTGCGATAGCTGGTCAGTCAAAAAATACATTTTATTTTTTAATGCAAAATAAAGTACAAAAATACAGTAGCTCTTGTCTTTCTCTTCGTTATGGCATTGCGAGAAAATACTGTACAGACATGCAAAACAGAAACAGAAATCAAATCACATTTTTTTTGCACAAACACATTTCTATACAGTAACAACTGTACTGAGAGAGGGTGTGAGAGGGGGGGGGATTGTGTAAGATACAGGCTGGTTTGTACAGTACTGTACATGAACACAGTACTATAATCTTACACATCCCCCCTTCCTTTTTTCACTGCTGCAGTTCTGAAAATGAAAAGAAACAATTAATGCAGACATGGTTATTTTTACGGCCATACTTACCTCTATCATACTTACCTGTGCCTTATTAATTTCCCGAGGCCTGGCCATTACGTTGTATAACAATAGGCAACACAGTCGCAATATGATCGATATATTTATTACATCTGTGGTGTATGGGAGAATGAACCCCACGGTATCCGGTGCTCCAAAAGCCCACAGGTTGAACCTGTTATAAAGATGGAAACAGTCTCTGACGCATATGTAGAAAGAAAACGGCAACTAGGAAGGCATAAGGATCCTGTGTGAAGGGAAACGGCAGCAAGGCTATGACGGGATAACCGAATGGAATAAAACCTGGGTGGGGGGCTAGTGCACAGGAAATAGTCTGAGACAGGAAAAGAGGCAACCATAAGCTACCCCTCTCGTGTACTCACGCTGATATCGCCTGCTGCCCTTACCCGACCCGGTGTCTTCACTGCCCGTGCCTGGCCGGTCCCAACTCCTCGGGCGTCGCGCTGGTGTGTGACATCATCCCCGAGGGCCAACAGCTGTGCTGTAGATGAATCGAGCGTGCGCTGCAACTCAGCGCTCTTGGATATCCTTGGAGCGGGTGCAAAGGGCAGATCCAGACGCACTCATCAGGAAGGGGAAAATGAAGACCAGCTCCCAGCTCTGGATAATTGCCTGCGTGCTCCACACCAATAAATGAAGTAGAGAAATAGGTGGTTTGTGGGTGGTCACTGCAACAGGAACTCAGCCGAAAACGTAGATGAATAAAAACAGCGTACTCTTTGATAAAGTTCCACAACGGAACGAAACGCGTCAGAGGTGTTCTCTGTGATGTGCAGCACTATAGTGCAATAAAGCTGTTTTTATTAATCTACGTTTTCGGCTGAGTTCCTGTTGCAGTGACCACCCACAAACCACCTATTTCTCTATTTATTACATCTGGCTACGGTGAGTATGTTGAACCGCAGCCTCTGCGCGTGTCCCCAGCTTCGCGCTCTATGCGCACACGTGCATCTGTCTCTGTCCCCATGCTCATACGCGCGTCAGTCACCAAATCCACGCACACAAGCATGCCAGCCCCAGACTTTATGTGCATGCATTCCCAGCTTACAGAGCACACGCCTAACAGAGCACTTTTAACCACTGCTCCTGCAGTGAGGCGTCGCCCCCATGCATCACACAGTTCCATGCAAATCAATGATTACATTCAGCTGGGCTGTAACACCTCCCTCCTATCAGGGAGGACTCCTTGCAGTCCTCCAGGCCTGCCCCCTATTCCCATTGGCCTGCCCAGCTTAATTATGCCTGTGCTTCCCATCACTCGTCACTCGACATAGTTCTGTATGGAAGCATTTGACTACTCTCTCAGTGACTCCTCAGGTATTGACGCGGATTGGACGACTACCCCCTCTGGCTCTCGACTTTGGCTCTACTTGGACTTCCTGACTTCTGGCATCCCTGTAACACGGCTTATACCTTCGACCATCCGCAACTCTCCAATCCCTGATCTTGGCAACGGCAATAACTACTCCTCCTCTACTACCGGTACCGGCAAGTATTGTCTTCCTTACTATACCTGGCCTGGCAACACTAACACCACACTCCGGACGCGCTCCCTTTGCTGCGGGTGCATGTATCCCTACGTCCCACCTCAGCACAGGGGACGGGTCTGGTCTGCGGGCAGCACCGGCGTAACACCATCATTGCGGCTGATCTCCTGGCAACCCCCTGCCGACCTGCTCCACAAACCATCATTGAGACTGCTCTCCTGGCAACCCCCTGGACACCTGCTCCACCAACCATCCTCGTCGCTGCTCTCCTGGCAACCCCCTGGTCACCTCCTCCACCACCCACCTACACTGATGTCTACAGCACGGAGCAAAAGGTTGATCTTCTTTTGGAGACCATGTTGAGTATAGATATGCGCATGGAGAAAATGGAAAGGAACATGGAGAAGATGGAAAGGAACATGGAGAAGATGTAAAGGAAGATTTTGGGGATGTATGCTTTCCTGCGAGTTCCTGTCCCTGTCCCTGTATGTCTGACGCAGGAGCAGGAGGGTGGCCTGCATAATGTGACCTTCACATCCCTCACCAAGCCACCCACGCCCACCCCATCCGTCAGCAGAATACGTGTGCCTGTATGTCACTATAAATGGCCTGTTGAGGCATACAAGGGCTCGTGCTTGGAGTGGCACCCCTCTTGCTAACGAATTTTTCCAAACTCTACTGTAGTGCAAAAGTTTACAAACAAAAAAAAATGTTTACATTGATTTATTGTTTAATGTGTTTAATAATTTTCTGTTTTATTTTTATTGTTTTGAAATATTGTTATTGTTTAATCATTTATTTCTGTTAATCAGGCACAGGTACTGTAAGTATGAATTTGTTTGTGCAAAAAAAAAATGTGTTTTAAATTTTTTTTTAAATACTGTTTTGTTATTGTTTAATCATTTATTTCTGTTAATCAGGCACAGGTAAGTATGATACAGGTACTTTACAGTACTGTAAGTACTGTATGGCACTCAAACTAACCATGTCTGCATTAATTGTTTCTTTTCATTTTCAGAACTGCAGCAGTGAAAAAAGGAAGAGGGGATGTGTAAGATTATAGTACTATGTTCATGTGCAGTACTGTACAAACCAGCCTGTATCTTACACAACCCCCCCCCCCCTCTCCCACCCTCTCTCAGTACAGTTGTTACTGTATAGAAATTTGTTTGTGCAAAAAAAATGTGATTTGATTTCTGTTTCTGTTTTGCATGTCTGTACAGTTTTTTCAGAGCTGCAGCACCCTCTTTCCCCGATCTCCCCCCATCTCACAATGCCATAACGAAGAGAAAGACAAGAGCTACTGTATTTTTGTAATTTATTATGCATTAAAAAATAAAATTTATTTTTTGACCGACCCCATATTGAAGACCTGAAATTCTTATGAACAGTTCAACAAAGCATTGCACTTCACATACTGTAATGTAATGCAAGGGCATTTCTCTTACCGGTTATTAAAAAAAATGTCCAAATGAGACATACAGCACAGTACAGTACAGCATAGTATGCATGCGCATACCAGTAAAAGAAAAACAGTATTTACTGTTGCAAAAGTTGAAAGCATTGAATAATAAATAATACATACTGTATAGATTAAAAGATATACATTTTTATTTTTGGTGTTTATAAGAAAAGTTGTGATGATGACAGTACTGTACAATGCAAAAAAAATATTTGAATATTAAAAAAGCAGCATACTGTACAGTATAAGGTTTTCTATAAAGCTCACAATTGTTCTATCAATAAAAATGTCACTGTCACTAAATGTTTGCCTACTAGGCAAACAATGCGCAAGCAACTTTAAAAAAAAAGCGATATTGGAGGTCCATCCAAATCCCTTCATTTGTCTTTTTCCACTTGATGTCCAAGTTTCTTTTCTGGGGAAAAACAAACAAATATGCTATTATTGCCGATATTGCGCATGCGTCAAGTCGCGTCATTGGGAATTAAAGCAGCAGTTCAAGCAATATCCTACATCTGTGTCTGTAGGATGAGAACAAACTTCTGATTGGCTCTGACTCTACAACCCCACCCTCTCCCTACATTTTTAAGCTGCAGCAGCGTCACATACTTCGACGGCCAATCAAATCATTCTTCAAAGTGCACTCAACAGAGAAACATCCCCTCAACTCGCATACAGTATTGTATTGATGCACATACTGTACAGTACTGTAAAGTACGTACAGTATTGTTTAAAAAATAATTTGTTTTGACACACGGCAGCTTGAACTGCAGCTCCAAACTTACAGTAATACTGTCATGTACAGTACAGTATAGTGTAATACAGTGTTGTACATTACTGTACTATATATTTACCTTCATTATAAACTTTGCCAAATGGGTGGTGATGACTCACTGTGACTCTTCAAGTCTGCATTATAGTTGACAGGTGACAGCTGGCCTGGTACACTTGTAGTTGACAGCTGATGAAGCTGGAAATCATTGTGGTACTGGTAAATGCAAGCTTGCTGGTACCTGTACGCGAAATCATGCTCAGGCTGGAAATTTTCCAGGTATTCTGACGGGGACAGGTACAAA
Source organism: Ascaphus truei (assembly GCF_040206685.1). Taxonomy (NCBI): domain Eukaryota; kingdom Metazoa; phylum Chordata; class Amphibia; order Anura; family Ascaphidae; genus Ascaphus; species Ascaphus truei. The sequence goes on from NC_134483.1 coordinate 380,314,941, forward strand.
GGATTGCCGTTCACCAGGTTATCACTGACGGTCGGACCAGCCGGTGCTGGTGCTGTTGCCGGCACATTGCTGGATTGGGATTGACGATTCTTATATGGGTTAAAACCGACCTTTCTGGTTTTGAAATTGCCATGATCAAGCATACTGTGAAATTCTGGCATGACACCCCAATACCCGCAAATCTCTCCAGCAGGAGGGGCAATGCGAAAAAAACACTGATCGTTACTTAAGGTTTTTCTTATCGCACGCTTCCACCCATGAACATCTGGTGAATACTTGTAAAAATCGTAGTTCGAAATTAAATATTCATATATTTCAGATACAGTCGCCATCTTATCTGCTGCAGCATTAATTGCAGAATATATTAAAAATGCATAACTACAGTCAGGTTTTTTTATACGTCTGTGGTGTAGCCATAATGTCCACTCAGAAATTGTGCGGGGAATGAATGTAAAAAAAGGCACACATTGAGTATTTAAAGCTTTTTATTAAGAACGCCTATTTGATAACGTCTTCGAAAAATCAAGGTCAATTCACAATGGGCCACTGTAAGTATATACCAGTATAGACGTGGGTGCTATCTGTTTTAAACACCTGCACCCTTACACAGTAGCAAAGTATCATGCACATTATAATTTAATACAATAATTTCATTAATTTCTGCCACCTGGCGGATACGCAAAGAATAGCACCCAAATTATAATTCATTAACTTCTGCCACGTGGCGGATATGCGAAGAATTGCATCCAAAGAAACAAGAAACCATTAAATTAAACAGATCAACCGCGTGTGGTTGCCCGGTGCCGGATTGCGCGAACGCGGCTTGAATAGTGGTCAAAACGCGGAAATACCAAATGGAATACAGCGGTCAACATGAAAACTGATTCGAGATCCGTTCAAATAACGGCCGCTCCATCAGTATATCCTATATGTCAAATTACTGTATATAGGAAAATACTTATTTGTCTTTCTTCTCATACATAAGGGTCGTTTAGTCAAATTCTGGAACAGGTAGCACTGACAGGGAGCAACTTCCTGCCTTTTTAAGCCCTGCTCTGTAGATAATAGTCCACATCCCAGCACAAATATCTAGGGTGTGGTCTTCCTGCCTGCAGAGTGACGGAGTTAACCCTTCAGTCCAAGTATATATATTTTTCTGCAAATCTTAATGTTGATATTTAAAATAATAATCCTGAAATAGACTTGCTTTCAAGAATGATCAACATTTTCTCTAATTGATTAACCTTTCATGAAACTGGGCTTTAACATCAATGTAATTAAAATAAATCATAGACCTTTAAATATTATTTTCAGTTGTTATGTATAGAATTTTTCAAGCACTGAGGAGCTCACAATCAGATTTTGCAACTTGAGTCAGAGCAAGATAAAGTGACCAGCCGAAAGTCATAAGGAGCATCATTGGGTTTTGGATCACCCATTTCAAAGGCACTGATATTGCTACCAATGATGGGCACATTCACATGTTAAAAATCTGAAACCCCGCCCCAAACCTTGAGGGGTAAGGATTTCCGATTTAGAATCATAACCCAGGACAGAAAGTAAATGTAATGGATCCGCACCTTAGTTTACTGTTTGCCTTGCCTTACAGACCTGTGCAGTCCTGGAACACTTCCCCTGATATTTACTGCAGCCTGGATTCACTCATTAAAGCAATACTGTCACACGCCCCTTCTGCTATTGGTTCACTGACCTTTAAATACTGCCTTCCCACAATGCTTTCCTGCCGAGCATAATTCCTTCCCTGGACGTTACTGTCTCTGCCACAAGCCGCCCTGGCTTGTATCCGTGTATTCTGGTGTACTAACCTCTCTAGTTCTTATCCCTAGTTCCTAAGTTCCTGAGGCCTGCTGATAGTTCCATGCAGAGGCCCGTTTCTGACTCCTGTGCTGAAGCGTTGTTTAGCCAGCACTGGTACCTGCTGCATTCTCCCCTAGCAGTGGCTACCCTTCGTTTCCTGAGGCCTGCTGCTAATCTCCATGCAGAGGCCTGCTTAGAACTTCTGTGCTGAAGAGTTGGTTTCCCGACGCTGCCCCGCGGTGTACTTTGGCCAGCCTGCTGTCTCCCCCTGCTGAGACCGGCGTCATGGGCCGAGGCCGCTCCACGCGCAGAGGCCACTCCTGCACTCACGCTCCTAAGCTGAAGCGGGGAACTCCTGACTACCAGTTGCCGAACTCCTGCTTGAATAACGACGATCCTGCCTTCTGAAATCCTGACCCTGCTATGTTCGACTACGAACTGCGCACTCCGGATCAATCTGCGCGGACTAAGGTCGGTGATTATATAACCCCACCTCAGCCCCGCGGTCCGGTCCCAGTTTGTGGCGAGCACAATCGTAACAGTAAACAAAACACATGTATTTTTCAAATTCAGGTGCCTCCTTCCAATCTTGACTGCTGGTTGTCCACCATATAGATTGGGGGAGGATGATCAGTGGTCAGGGTGGCATAGAGATGCTACCGTTCCCTTACTTCCTCCCATAAATTCCCCCCTGTAGGACTAATTGTATATATTTATTAATGACACTTCTGTCTGTATTACTTGGAGCAGCTAATTTAGTTAGATTTTGATAAAAAAAAAGTTTCCCTTCTTTTGTCTCTATTTCCCCCTTTCCCAACTTCCACCCTGACCACCACCTCCAATCATTTTCCAACCCATATTCCTATCACTCTACTCCTACTTGTTCTCTCTGCTACTCTAAATTCCTGTATTGACCTCTTTTTGCTTTATTCTCTCTTCCTCCTCTTCTTTCTCCGACCATGCTAATCTTGTAAAAACCTATGACTCAGTCCTTTACTCCTCACTAGATCGATTACATCTTCAACGATAATTTCTGCCTTTTTTTTTTATTTCTCTGCTGCCACCCACTTCTCTTCAACCTTTTTCTAATGTATTTTTTAAGTCGCCCAACATAGCACTTATATTGTGATCTCTACGTGACAGGGATTTATTTTTACAACATATTGCTAAGGATACGTTAATTTTTCCCCAGGCTATTTTAAATAATGCAAATAAATCACTGAGGTTATGGAACATGTGTACACACTATAACTGTATCGAAAACTTTTTTTATTAGTACATTCTAAATTACATATGTAGCAAGAACCAGCAGGTGCAATTGTGCATTAGCCCTGTCCCATTCTCTAGGACGGCTAAAAAAGAACAACGGCAGCTTCTCCTGATGGCACGTTGTAACGGATCGGGGGACTCATGCTTACCAGCATGTCCCCATCACCCCAGTTCCCACGACCTCTAACCAACCCTCTTTCCTTCGTCCTCACTCTCTCCCTTCCTCCTCTCAGCTGTTTTTCCGCGGCGCGGTTTGCGTGCTCTGACACGCGTTTCGGTCACGTGCGTGGCCCCCGCGCTGTGCGTGCATGTTCCCAGTCAATCGCTTCCCTCCGTGGTACCCGTATCCCTCGGCGTGAGTATCACCCCAGCCCTTACATTACCTGGCTCCTCCGCCTCTCCTTCCCTTCCGCCTCCGGTGCCAAGCGTCTCCCCGGCGGTGTGTCCCTCACGCCCTGTGACACGCGCTATGCACGCGCATAACACACTTACAGGAGGTGCGCACACCCGCTCCAGTTATTTGCCGCCCCTAAACTCTAGCTCCGCCCCCCATGGCTTACAAGCCATCTCTCTAGATTATTTCCCTGTCTCCTCCCCTGCTCTCTCAGACCTATCCCTGCAAACTCCCACTAAAGCCTCTGCTCCACCTCTCATCGATATTGGTTCCCCTTCCTTTATAACCTCACTCTGTCCTCTTAGTCATTGCACTGCATAGCTTTCCTGTAGCTCCTGTGTGTGCAGTGTCTTTCCCTAGCTCCCTTGTCTGTTTCAGCGCTGGTTCCTGTCCCTGCCCCAGTTTGGATTCCCTTGGTTTGGTCTTGTTCACTGCTTTGGATTTGACTACTCTGCCTTCTCCTGCCCTTGAACCCTGGTTTACGGACATCACTACGCTGCCTTCTCCAACCCTTGAACTCTGGCACACGGACATTACTCTTCGACCTCTGGCACCCCGGACTCAGCAAGTATACGTTAACCCTTTCTTACCAGGCCCGGCAACACATTAGCACCCTCCGAGCACGCCCTCACTGCTGTGGGTGCGTGTTATACCCTTACCCACCTCAGTACTGGGGACTGGCCAGGTCTGCGGGCATACAGGCATTACATTATGCAGGGCCCAACAAATGCAGACACCCCTGAGGTGGGCCAAGGTTTTTCCGTGGAACATTTGCAATTTGTAAGTAATCAACTTACCACTTTGTCACAACAACTTTCCAATTTATCTCTCCGGGAAACCCCAGTTGCCCCGTCACCCTCAGCTCCAGTGGTTATAAGTAATCTGGGACCACATATACCACCTCACAACCAGTACGATGGCGACCCCCTCGCTTGCCGAGGATTCTTGAATCAGTGCGAAGTCCAATTTGAGATGTCCCCCCTCCCTCTTTCCTACTGGTCGTACCAAGATGGCCTACATCTATGCCTTACTAACTGGCGACGCACTCGCTTGGGCTTTTCCTCTCTGGGAACACAAACCTGAATTAACCTAAGATTACCCAAAGTTCCGGCGTGAGTTCCAACAGGTGTTTGATACACCAGCACGTATGGAGACTGCTGCTTTTTCCTTGTTCCATCTCTCCCAGGCTCGAAGGTCAGCTGCAAGATACGTGGTGGAGTTCCGCACCAACGCCGCAGAGACCCAGTGGAACGACGAAGCCCTTGCCGCAGCATACTGTCACGGTCTGTCCGAAACCCTTAAGGATGACCTCGCAGCCCATGCTTGGCCCTCTTCCCTTGAGGAACTCATTGCTCTCAGTATCCGAATGGATCAGCGCACCCAAGAACGACGCCACGTGCGTCACTGTTCCCGCACTCTTCCTCCTCTGTCTGTTTCTCCTAGGTCACATTCTTCGGCCTTTCCTGCGTTGGATGCTCCTGAACCTATGCAAATCGGTAGCCAACAGCCTCGGGCTGCTGAGAAAGCACGACGTCGTGAGGAGGGTCTCTGCTATTATTGCGATTCTTCCGAGCACCGACTCTATCACTGTCGCCTGAAGCCGGGAAACGGGAACGCCCAGTAAAGGTAAAGAGGCTTCTACTGGGTACTATCTCTCCTTGCCCCTCTCTCCCTAAGGAACTACCTAAGAAGATTATGCTCCCTGTAACTCTGGCGGGTCCTGATCTTCAAATAGAAGTGGAAGCTTTTATCGATTTCGGGTCTGGTGGAAACTTTCTTGATCACGCCTTCGCTTGCAAGAACCAAATTCCACTCATCAAGAAAAAGTCACCAATCGGCCTGGAGGCTATCGACAGCCGACCACACCAACCAGCCTTCATCATTTGGGACAAAAAGAAAAGAGGTTGGGGCGCTCCCTATTTGTATAGGCTTGTGATGTTGCCTGTGTGGTAGTGTGTAACCAAAGAAAGGGTAGTGTATACTTGCCCTTGTTGTTTTCTGCAGGTGGACCAGTAGAGAAGATAAAGCCCGGAATCTTCTTGTAGTTGCAGTGGAGGTGGAGGGTTGGTCAGCGCACGGGATTTTGCTCAAACGTAGAGATAAGAGGATAGGAAGATATGGAACACGGTATTAGTGTTTTAGTAATCGAACGGTACAATACAGCCAAGAGAACTTTGGAATTAAAAATGTATGAAAAATATATTTTTAAAATAGCTTAAAACTCTTTGGAATTAAAGAACATTGGTAATTAAAAGTAAATATATGAAAAAATATATTCTAAAATAGCTTAAAAATCCTTAAATAAAATCCTTAAATAAAATTTAAATGGAATTGTGTGGTATTTTTGTGAACAGAAGCAGAATATGTGCTATATGTGGATGACTAACAGGGTGTGTTTATATAGCCTGTTGTTGGTCTGAGGTAAAAAGGGGATAATGGGGCTGGTTAGCAGAGTTTAATGCGCAGTCTTTCCTTCACGGAATGCTGCTAAAAACAATAGCTTTCTCACCCTCCTGATGGAGGCAGTACGTGGGTTGCTTCTCTCCCGGGGGCCCAAATAGGAAGAAAAGGGCCGAACTCGGTGAGTGAGCAAAATAGAATTTATTAGGTACAGAAAACAAAGTCAAAATAACACTCACGGTACAGCTTTAAAACAGCCCAGCATCAGCCTGATCGTCCGGTGATATTCCTCTCACCAGTACAGCTCCCGTGGTCGCGTCCGACGGCGGCACCGGAAGAGGAGGTCTTACCGGATGTCAGCAGGCTGGCTGGGTCCTTCAATCAATGGGCTCCGGCAGGGAACAACTAGTTTCGCAATAATGCTTCGTCAGGTTCCTGCCAGATGCCCTGTGTCTTCCCTCTTTATAGGCAAATACCTAATTGATGATTGGATTGGTCATCAATTGGTATTGGTACAATTAAATAATAAAATGTAAAAACGACCTTTATTGAGTATTGGGTGTTGGACTAATGCCCAATAATATGAAAGACCAATAATGCTAAACTCTAAATACATACATAAATATGTTACAAGTAGTGACAATGTTATACACAGTAGATAATCATGCACACATGATCTCTATCAGTTCTATGAGACCTTCCCTCGCTCGAGGTGTAGGCAATTAGTAATTTGTGCAATCTACAGACATCTTTAAACAAATCTCTTAAAATTGGTAGCAGGTGCAGCACAATAACTTGTGAAGTAAACCTCTAAGTAATTCCTTCAGCAAATTAATTTCATACCTAAAGTGGCCCTTGCACTTAGAACTTCTGTGATGTGTGACATTTAAACTAAATGCAAAAAAGCTTATGCTCAGATGGATGGATTTTGAGTGATATATAAAAAATATAAAATAATAAAATAAGAATATAAAAATGTATTGTAAATAAAAATATGGTATACAGTAGATGAATATATGTGTAGTTGGAGCTACCATATGGTATCGCTTATATGTTTAGACTATTTGTCCTGAAAAATATATATATATATATGGTGTATTACCCAGGTTTAGGTGATATATGTTAAAAAGTATCCCTGTGTGTGTCGTGACTCCCCCTTTAGTTTGGAGAATGTCAATGGTGACTGGAATAGAATTGGAAAATAATTATTCCTACAAATGTGATAGTTCAGTAATTCAAACATAATGATCAGTAATTTAAAGATGTATGGAACTTGGATATATTTTCAATATGATTCATTGGGGATTTGACCCCACGATCATATTAGGCCTTACTTAAAAGCAGAGTGATAAGTTGGCTGTGCTATACAGAGGCAGATGGACTTCATGTACTTGTTTGCACATATGCGAACAGAGAGAGTACAGAATTCTGCAATGAGAATAACAAATGTGGGTGAAGAGTATTGTTGTGTTACCCAGGCTTAGGTGAAATGTTAAAAAGTATTAAAAAGTATCCTTGTATATGTCTTGCCTCCCCCTTGTTGGTAGTTTTAGGGAATGTTGGTGGTGTCTGGAATTGGATTTGGGATAAAAAAAAAAAAAAAAAAAAAATATATTTTTATTATGTTAGTTCAAAATAATAGTAATAGTAATTAAAAATGATGCTCAATAATTGAGAAATGTGGGGTACTTGAATTCTTAGTGTGTGTTTCTAGTATTATCATTGGGGATTTGACCCCACGATCATATTGGCCCTTACTCAAAAGCAGTGTGATAAGTTAACTGTGCTATGCAGAGGCAGATAGATTTCATATACTCGTTGGTGCATATGTGAACATAGAGAACGTAAACATAGAGATAATGTAATTGTGTACGGTTAAGCGAATGTAAGTGAATCATCCAATTGCGAAGTTACTGGTTCCAAATTCGGGAGGGGGATTGGGAGAAAGAAGAGAAGAAGGGAGAGAAGAAGAGAAACGTGATTAGTGTGTTAAATATACATGTTTCATTCTAGAAAAGCCCCAATGTCGATGTCAATGTTAAGTCCTTGGGGTGCTAGCGTCTTTAGTTTATAAATCCATAGTGTCTCCTTTCTTGCTAGTTTTGTAAGTCTATCTCCCCCTCTCCAAAGGGGTGGAATCTGTTCTATGGCTCTATATGTCAAGCCTGAGGGGTCCCCCTGATGCTGTAGTGAAAAATGTTTTGACACGCTGTGGGTCATAACCTGTCGTCGGATGTTACCAATATGTTCCAATATACGAATCCTCAGTGGTCGGCTGGTACGGCCGACATACTGTAGTCCACAGGGGCAGCTTAGTAAATTGACCACGTAGTTACTCTTGCAATTGATAAAGTGCTTGGTTTTAAATTGTTCGCCTGTTACATGTGATGAAAAGTCTATTTTGTCGTTTGACCCTTGTTTGCAAGCTTTGCAAGTACTGCACTTATAAAAACCTTTGGCTGTTGATAGCCAATTCTCGTCCCTTTTGGAGTTATCAGTTCTAAATAGGCTGGGTGCTAATTTATTCTTTATATTATCTGCTTTTTTAAAGATGACCTTGGGTCTTTCTGGGAGGTAGTTTCTAAGGGTGTCATCTCCTTGTAGAAGGTGCCAGTGTTTATTAAGAATTTGTTGTATTTTGCCTGAATCCTGGCTGTACTGAGTTAAAAATGCGACGTTAAAATTTTCTGTCTGTTGTTTTTGTGTTGTTTTTAGGATATCTCGTCGTTGTAGGAGACCTGTCTTCTTAATGGATTCATCTAGTGAGTTTTTGTTGAATCCTTTGTTAATAAACCGATTTTTTAAAATGTCTGCTTGTTCTTTAAAAGTGTTACCGTCGCTGCAATTCCGCCTGATACGGCGGAATTGGTCTGGGGGTATGTTAGATAGCCACTTTTTGTGGTGGCAGCTTGTTCTCAGTAGGTAGTTGTTGCAGTCTACTTTCTTGAAAAATGTTTTGGTTTTGAGAGAACTGTTCTCGACATAGATGGTTAGATCTAAAAAATCTACAGAGATGGGGTTTGTGCAGGCCGTGAATTTTAGATTGATTTCGTTGTCATTGATATATTCTAAGAACCGTTTTAGATCCTCCTCGCTACCTTTCCAGATGAAGAAGATATCATCTATATATCTCCGCCAAAGCGCCAGATCTGCGCTAAATTCATGTGTTGACCAGATTTTGTCCTGTTCCCAGGCGTCCATAAAAAGATTGGCGTAGCTTGGTGCAAATTTCGTGCCCATTGCGGTGCCGCATTTTTGTAGGTAGTACTTTCCATCAAAGTTAAAAAGGTTATGTTTTAAAATAAAGTTAATACTCTCTAGAATAAAAGATTTCTGTTCTATAAGAACGTTTGGGTCATTGCTTAATGTCCTATCAATGGCTGAAATACCATCCTCGTGGTTAATGGATGTGTATAGTGATGTTACATCACATGTGCATAGTATAAAATCTGGGCTCCATGCTGTTTGTTCTATCAGATTGATAGTTTGTGTGGTGTCTCTGAGGTATGATTTCATCCCCACGACGTAAGGTTGTAGGGAAATGTCTATGTATTCTGACAGTCGTGAGGTGAGAGAGCCTATACCCGAAATGATCGGTCTTCCTGGTGGGTCTATCAGACTTTTGTGTATTTTGGGAAGGAAATAGAAAATCGGCATCACGGGGAATTTGACATTCAAGTATTCATATTCCTTGGTGTTTATTACCCCTATTTCTTTACCCTTGTCCAGGTGTTTTGAATATTCTGTACAGAAATTCTTATGGGGATTTATTCTTAGACTCTCATAAGTAATAGCATCTGAGAGGATCCTGTCTGCTTCTTTTTTATAGTTGGTAGTATCCATGATAACTACGCCCCCCCCCTTGGTTATTGATTTATCATCCTCAAGTTTTTTGAGCGCAGTCTTTTCTTTAAGTGTTAGATTATGTTTTATTTTACTTCTTTTGCTATGGGTTAGTTTTTCGAAGTCTCCTTCTATTTTCTGGTGAAATGTCTCGATATTATGGCTCTTAGCCCAGCTTGGATAGAATTTAGATTTTTCTTTGAGAGTTGTGTGTTTGAATGTGTTTTCATCTATTGTTGTAGGTGTACTGTTACTTGTGATTTCCCTACTTTGTGCGTCTTTGGATAGGAAGAATTTTTTTAGGGTCAGTTGTCTTATAAATTTATGTGCGTCTATGTATAGATTGAAACCGCTGGCTACAGCGGCTGGAGCGAAGTTAAGGCCCTTTTTGATGAGGCTACATTCATCAGCATTCAGACTTTTATTGCTAAGATTGAAGATGTTACTGGTTTCTATTGTGTTGCTGGCCTTTTTCTGCTGATTTCTTCCTCCCCGTTTTCCTCGTGTGGTCTTTTTTTGACCCTTGTGTTTCGGGGAGTCTTGTTCCCTCTGTCCTTCTAAGAGTATGTGTCTGTTCTGTGTCGTTAGAGGGGGGCTTTCCTCACTGGGGCCTTCTCTAAAAAAGGCCCAGAATATCCTGAGTGTCTAGGTGGTGACCTACGATCTCTTCTTGGGCTACGTTCCCTTTCATATCTATTTTCTCTCTGTTCTAGCGGAGATCTTGCTCTGTGGTTCTCTATGGGAGATCTGGCCCTGTGGTGGTGCTCGTGGTAATCGCTGTGTTTGGTAGTGTAGGGTTTATATTTCCATTGGTCATCATATTGGTGTCCCTGTCTGTGTTGTCTTTTCTCTTCGTCCCTTCTGTATGTGTCTGTTCGCTTATTATCTCTTTCGTGGTATGTATATCTACTCTCATTTGAATCTCTGTGGTTCTCGTGTTCCCTTGGTGCCCATTCCCTTGATGGTGCTTGTTTTTCATCATGCCTGAATTTTACATTCTTATTACTCGTGTTCTTTGCGTTGGATTTATTGTAGTCTGTGTTTGTTTGGTGGCTTGAAGTACTAGGACCACTTTCTATATTTATGTCCCTACTCTTATATTCAAATGTTCTCTTACGTTCCCTTGGAGTGCTTGGTGGGATTAGTGTGACTTTCTGCCATCTTGGATTTGAGCCGACTAAGTAGAATGAAACATGTATATTTAACACACTAATCACGTTTCTCTTCTTCTCTCCCTTCTTCTCTTCTTTCTCCCAATCCCCCTCCCGAATTTGGAACCAGTAACTTCGCAATTGGATGATTCACTTACATTCGCTTAACCGTACACAATTACATTATCTCTATGTTTACGTTCTCTATGTTCACATATGCACCAACGAGTATATGAAATCTATCTGCCTCTGCATAGCACAGTTAACTTATCACACTGCTTTTGAGTAAGGGCCAATATGATCGTGGGGTCAAATCCCCAATGAAATACTAGAAACACACACTAAGAATTCAAGTACTCCACATTTCTCAATTATTGAGCATCATTTTTAATTACTATTACTATTATTTTGAACTAACATTATACTGTATTTTTTTTTTTTTTTTTTTTTTTTAATCCCAAATCCAATTCCAGACACAACCAACATTCCCTAAAACTACCAACAAGGGGGAGGCAAGACATATACAAGGATACTTTTTAATACTTTTTAACATTTCACCTAAGCCTGGGTAACACAACAATACTCTTCACCCACATTTGTTATTCTCATTGCAGAATTCTGTACTCTCTCTGTTCGCATATGTGCAAACAAGTACATGAAGTCCATCTGCCTCTGTATAGCACAGCCAACTTATCACTCTGCTTTTAAGTAAGGCCTAATATGATCGTGGGGTCAAATCCCCAATGAATCATATTGAAAATATATCCAAGTTCCATACATCTTTAAATTACTGATCATTATGTTTGAATTACTGAACTATCACATTTGTAGGAATAATTATTTTCCAATTCTATTCCAGTCACCATTGACATTCTCCAAACTAAAGGGGGAGTCACGACACACACAGGGATACTTTTTAACATATATCACCTAAACCTGGGTAATACACCATATATATATATATATTTTTCAGGACAAATAGTCTAAACATATAAGCGATACCATATGGTAGCTCCAACTACACATATATTCATCTATACCATATTTTTATTTACAATACATTTTTATATTCTTATTTTATTATTTTATATTTTTTAAATATCACTCAAAATCCATCCATCTGAGCATAAGCTTTTTTGCATTTAGTTTAAATGTCACACATCACAGAAGTTCTAAGTGCAAGGGCCACTTTAGGTATGAAATTAATTTGCTGAAGGAATTACTTAGAGGTTTACTTCACAAGTTATTGTGCTGCACCTGCTACCAATTTTAAGAGATTTGTTTAAAGATGTCTGTAGATTGCACAAATTACTAATTGCCTACACCTCGAGCGAGGGAAGGTCTCATAGAACTGATAGAGATCATGTGTGCATGATTATCTACTGTGTATAACATTGTCACTACTTGTAACATATTTATGTATGTATTTAGAGTTTAGCATTATTGGTCTTTCATATTATTGGGCATTAGTCCAACACCCAACACTCAATAAAGGTCGTTTTTACATTTTATTATTTAATTGTACCAATACCAATTGATGACCAATCCAATCATCAATTAGGTATTTGCCTATAAAGAGGGAAGACACAGGGCATCTGGCAGGAACCTGACGAAGCATTATTGCGAAACTAGTTGTTCCCTGCCGGAGCCCATTGATTGAAGGACCCAGCCAGCCTGCTGACATCCGGTAAGACCTCCTCTTCCGGTCCCGCCGTCGGACGCGACCACGGGAGCTGTACTGGTGAGAGGAATATCACCGGACGATCAGGCTGATGCTGGGCTGTTTTAAAGCTGTACCGTGAGTGTTATTTTGACTTTGTTTTCTGTACCTAATAAATTCTATTTTGCTCACTCACCGAGTTCGGCCCTTTTCTTCCTATTTGGGCCCCCGGGAGAGAAGCAACTCACGTACTGCCTCCATCAGGAGGGTGAGAAAGCTATTGTTTTTAGCAGCATTCCGTGAAGGAAAGACTGCGCATTAAACTCTGCTAACCAGCGCCATTATCCCCTTTTTACCTCAGACCAACAACAGGCTATATAAACACACCCTGTTAGTCATCCACATATAGCACGTATTCTGCTTCTGTTCACAAAAAAACACACAATTCCATTTAAATTTTATTTAAGGATTTTATTTAAGGATTTTTAAGCTATTTTAGAATATATTTTTTCATATATTTACTTTTAATTACCAAGGTTCTTTAATTCCAAAGAGTTTTAAGCTATTTTAAAAATATATTTTTCATACATTTTTAATTCCAAAGTTCTCTTGGCTGTATTGTACCGTTCGATTACTAAAACACTAATACCGTGTTCCATATCTTCCTATCCTCTTATCTCTACGTTTGAGCAAAATCCCGTGCGCTGACCAACCCTCCACCTCCACTTCATCATTTGGGAGTCTATTCCACTTACCTTGACCACCGCGGATGGTCACACCGAGGTAATGGTCTTCGATGTTTTCCACTCCCCTACTGTCCAGGTTATTCTGGGATTGCAATGGCTCCAGCTTCACAACCCATGTATAGATTGGACCAATGTGTTGCCCATCCAATGGATTGCCACCTCTGAGAAGACAGTTCCTCCTCCTGCTGCCATGCTCGCCGGCCTTGACACCACCTCATCTAACCACTCTGCTCTGCCGACGGTGTATCACAAGTACTTAGATGTCTTCAATAAGGTACAGGCTGAGGTATTACCTCTGCATCGCCCCTACGATTGTCCCATTGAGTTAATTCCTGGAACCATACTTCCTAAATCTAAGTTGTATCCCTTATCTGTGCCTGAGACAGAGGCGATGACGTCTTATATACAGGAGAATCTGGCGAAAGGGTTCATCCGCAACTCTACCTCCCCCGCCAGGGCAGGCTTCTTCTTCGTGAAGAGGAAGGATGGCTCTTTAAGACCCTGTATCGACTTTTGTGGGCTTAACAAAATTACGGTAAAAAAAACGATATCCTCTCCCTTTAATTTCTGAACTCTTCGACCGTCTTCAAGGAGCCACTATATTCTCCAAACTCGATTTAAGAGGAGCCTACAATCTTATTCGAATAAAAGTCGGGGATGAATGGAAAACAGCGTTTAACACGCGTTCGGGACATTATGAGTATTTAGTGATGCCGTTCGGCCTGTGCAATGCCCCTGCTGTTTTCCAAGAGTTCATGAACGATATCTTCCGGGACGTTTTGGGGACCTTCGTCATCGTATATTTGGACGACATCCTCATTTTCTCCAATGACTTAGAGGAGCACATTTGCCATACCAAACTGGTACTCTCTAGGCTTCGTGCTAATCGCCTCTACGCAAAGATGGAGAAATGTCTGTTCCATCAGACTTCCACGGCCTTACTAGGCTATATTATCTCTGACCAAGGCTTTACCATGGATCCCGAGAAATTGAAGTCTGTACTCGACTGGCCCTTGCCGAATTCACTCAAGGTCGTGCAATGCTTCCTTGGCTTTGCCAATTACTATCGGAAATGTATCCGTAACTTCTCGACCATCGCTCTACCTATCACTGCCTTGACCAAGAAGGGTGCTGATCCCACTACTTGGTCTCCCGAAGCCATCAAAGCCTTCGAATTCCTCAAAAAAGCTTTCGTGTCTGCACCCATCCTACGGCATCCAGATACTTCCCTTCCCTTTACGTTAGAAGTAGATGCCTCTGATGTGGGAGCTGGTGCAGTACTTTCTCAGAGATCCACTCCACAGGAAAAACTCTGTCCTTGTGGATTCTTTTCTCGGAAGTTCTCTTCGGCTGAGAGAAATTACGATGTCGGGAACGGTGAACTTCTGGCCATCAAATTGGCTCTCCAGGAATGGAGCCATCTTCTTGAGGGTACCAAGGAACCTATAGCCATCCTCACCAATCACAAAAACTTATTGTATATTGAGGGGGCTCGTCGCTTGGGATCCCGTCAAGCTCGTTGGGCACTGTTCTTCTCTCGATTCAATTATACTATTTCTTACATTCCCGGCACCAAAAATATCAAGGCTGACTCTCTCTCTCGCCAGTTCTCTACGGAGAAAGACTCTAACGAATCATCAGAGACTATTCTTGCCGCCAAATGTATAATTTCCGCCAATAACTTTGATATCTTGGACGAAATTAATAAAGCCCAGGTTCACATCCCCAGGAGATTTAGGGTGCCAGAAGAACGCTTGTACGCAACTCCGCGTTTTTGCCATAAGATACTCTATGGAGACATTCTTCGAGATCTGCCGGTCATCCAGGCTTCAAGAGGACAGCAGACCTTATCAAACTGACCTTTTGGTGGCCTAAGATGAACAAGGACATTTTTAATTTCACCAGTGCTTGTCCGGTCTGTGCCCAGAGCAAGTCCACCCGACACAAAACTTCTGGTCTCCTCATGCCTCTCCCCATTCCTGACAACCTTGGAAACATATCTCCATGGACTTTATTGTGGAACTCCCCAATTCTAAAGGGATGAATACTATCCTCGTTGTAGTAGATAGGTTTTCCAAGCATTCACACTTTTTACCCCTCAAGGGTCTTCCTAATTCAGCTACTTTGGCCAACATTTTTTCTAAGGAAATTTTTAGATTACACGGTGTACCTATTTCAATTGTTTCAGACAGAGGTTCTCAATTCATTTCTAAGTTTTGGCGTGCTTTTTCCCAGAGACTTGGGATTTCCCTTCTATTTTCCTCGGGTTATCACCCTCAGACCAACGGTCAGACGGAAAGAATGAATCAGACCCTGGAGCAGTATCTCAGATGCTTCGTGTCCGAATCTCAAGACAACTGGGTGGACCTATTACCCTGGGCCGATTTTGCTATTAACTCGTTAAAAAATGAGTCTATGCAAGAGTCGCCTTTTTTCATTAATTTTGGATTCCATCCCAGCAGTCTTCCCCTCTCCTCCCTCCCCTCTGGTGTTCCCGCAGTGGATTCTCATATTTCCACTCTTCAAAACTCTTGGAGAAAGATACTAAAAACCTTGCAAAGTGCTGTTAAAAGACAAAAAATGAAAGCAGATCGGCGACGTCAAGCGGGCCCACTATTCAAACCCGGAGACAGAGTTTGGTTATCTTCTAAAAATATCAGGCTCAAGACTCCTTCCCAGAAACTGGCCCCGAGATTGTTGGGTCCTTTTAAGGTACTCGAGAAGACCAACCCAGTCGCATACCGTCTTGCACTTCCTTCTACCATGAAGATTCCCTCGGTGTTCCATGTGTCTCTACTTCAACCTGTGATCCAAAATGCCCATTTTCCAAATCGTCCCCAAAGACCCAATCCTGTCATTATTCAAGGACAACAAGAATATGAAGTCCACTCCATACTCGATTCTCGTTGGTCCAGAGGCAGATTGCAATTCCTGGTTCATTGGAAAGGATATGGGCCGGAGGAATGTTCCTGGATACCGTCTTACCACATTCATGCCCCAACACTCCTTAGGCAGTTTCATCAGAAGTTCCCTCATAAACCTTGGGAGGATCGTCCGGAGTCCGATCCTCAAGGGGGGGATACTGTAATGGATCGGGGGACTCACGCTTCCCAGCGTGTCCCCATCACCCCAGTTCCCACAACATCTAACCACCCCTCTTTCCTTCGTCCTCACTCTCTCCCTTCCTCCTCTCATGGCCGTTACTCCGCGGCGCAGTTTGCGTGCTCTGACGCACGTTCTGGTAACGTGCGTGGCCCCCGCACTGTGCACGCACGTTTCAGGTCACTCGCTACCATCCATGGTACCCGTATCCCTCGGCGTGTGTCTATCACCCCAGCCCTTACATTACCTAGCTCCTCCGCCTCTCCTTCCCTTCCGCCTCCGGTGCCGAGCGTCTCCCCGGCGGTGCATCCCTCGTGCCCTGTGACACGCGCGGTGCACGCGCATAACACACTTACAGGAGGCGCGCACACCTGCTCCAGTTATTTTCCGCCCCTAAACTCTAGCTTCGCCCCCCGTGGTTTACAAGCCATCTCTCTAGATTATTTCCCTGTCTCCTCCCCTGCTCTCTCAGACCTATCCCTGCAAACTCCCACTAAAGCCTCTGCTCCACCTCTCACCCTTATTGGTTCCCCTTCCTTTATAACCTCACTCTGTCCTCTTAGTCATTGCTCTGCATAGCTTTCCTGTAGCTCCTGTGTGTGCAGTGTCTATGCCTAGCTCCCTTGTCTGTTTCAGCGCTGGTTCCTGTCCCTGCCCCAGTTTGGATTCCCTTGGTTTGGACTTGTGCACTGCTTTGGATTTAACTACTCTGCCTTCTCCTGCCCTTGAACCCTGGCTTACGGACATCACTAGGCTGCTTTCTCCAACCCTTGAACTCTGGTTTACGGACATCACTACGCTGCCCTCTCCAACCCTTGAACTTTGGCACACGGACATTACTCTCCGACCTCTGGCACCCCGGACTCAGCAAATATACGTTAACCCTTTCTTACCAGGCCCGGTAACGCAATACCACCCTCCGGGAATGCCCTCACTGCTGTGGGTGCGTGTTATACCCTTACCGACCTCAGTACTGGGGACTGGCCAGGTCTGTGGGCATACAGGCGTTACACACATTATGTATGTTCTGCACTGGCAAGTAATAAAGTCTGCTACATCTATTTCACATCTGCACCGAAAAATCTTTACCAAGACTAATATGTTTTTTGGGGGTTTGCTCTGTTGGAAAAAAGTGTGCAGTATTAAAAACATGAAGGGGTAAATGTAAATTGCTGTCAACTTTTTATTAACATAAAAGCTAGGCATGTGTGCATATATAATCATAAAACCCATTACGGGGCATACCACGCATTAATGTACGCAATGGGTCCAGAGCATTTATGTAAAGCGAAAATGTACTTAAAGTGAAGCACAACTTTTTTCCACTTATCGATGCATGTACTGTACTGTAATTGTCATATACGTGCATAACTGATGTAAATAACGCATTTGTAACAGGCTCTACAGTTTAGTCACCCCGCTTGCACACAGCTTAAGTACAGGTAGGGAGCTGGTATTTCTGTTCAGGACGTGCTGACAGGCGAATGCATGAGCTGCCGTTTGCTATTGGGCGATATGTCCTTACTCGCGAGGGTACTTAAAGTGAGTGTCCTTAAAACAGGGTATGCCTGTATACCTGGAGTATTTAAAAACTGGGGAAAACCATAGAAAAAGAAAATCTAATACCACCAACACTTTTACATACACTTACATGATTGATATTTTTCTTACCTGATGAAAAGCAATAATTGAGCCCTAGTACCATTTAATCCCATTTCTAGAAGTTGTTAAAATGATATGCCATTTCCTTAATGACATTTAACAAATGTGTGATACTGTGTATCTAGAGAATATACAGAAGGTACAGATAATTGCTATTCTATATGAAAACGTATAAACCTTTAAGGTTTTGGCAGATCTGGGGCAGCGTGGACTAAGAAAATATCTTTATTTTGAAATGTAATTAAATATTTAGAGACTTGTAGATTTGTATTGTAACACAAGATTTAGTTTAAATGTATTTATCCTAAAGATGTTTAACATTTATCAGCTAAGTACTATCAGTGACCTAAGTAGGGAGTATTGATTAACCCTGTTCTGATGGTTGACAATGGAGGTTTATTGAAGGGGTTATAAAAGTTATTCTGTATTATCATTTTGCAGGACTTCTCAGACAATGTTGTTTCTTTTCCAAATCAGCAGATCTAGTTACATGTTGCGTTGATGTTATGTTTCTTGTCTCACAACACTATTGAAGTTTTAAAATCTACAGTAGTTAATGCCAGAAATGTGACTTTGTTTTTCACTAGAATTCCAAAATAAAACAAGGCAGACAGACAAACTTTCATTAAATGTTTCAGATAATAGAGAACCTAAGATTACTCATCTGCAATGTTGACATTATCTAGGATTCATAAAATGCTATTTCAAATTACATGTTGTTTATTTTATGGCCAATAGATTGGGTTGAACAGGGACTTCCCATGCTTGAAAAAGTATGTTTTTTATCATATAATATGTGCTATGTGTTATCTCAAATTTATCATGCGACATGTAGAAACAAAGAAGTGTGGTAAAACATTTGAAAAAATATATGATCATGTTTTTAGTGATTAACCAGGGGTATCAATGGCCATCCATCTCAGAAGAATCATATATGAACCTAATTCATCTGTCTGGCCTAAAATCTTTCTGGGTCACACATAATGGGGGGGGGGGAGTAATGTCAGAAAAATACCTTGGCCTTCGACTTGCAGCCCCTGCAGCCTTTTGCAGAGGAATAATTAGGCCAGTCATTTATGCTGACCTGTACAGAAATCTTCCCTGTATTTTTTCCAGCAGTCAAGCTTTCATCAGTCCTTCCTTGCTGATAATGAAATCATTCTGAGACCCTGGAATTCTTCCCTTAAAAAAACGTGGTGGAGGGGACGTATGAAAAGAGGATAAGAAGTGGTGTTCTTCTTCTACAGGAATATTTACATTTGTTCTGGTGTAGTTAATTGGAGGACTGGTGATTAGGGGTGGTGATAGTTAGGCACTTGAGCCATATTTATGTTGGGGAGTTACTTAAGACCCATCTTGGATTTAAGTTAGTTTGTGTTTGGCACTTTCAATTATTTTGTTAACAAAAATAAATGAACTGTGCATTGGTGAACTTATTAACTCTTTTGGCCTTAAATATTATCTCTATGCAGATAGTATAGAGATATAACTATTCACCCCTACCCTCAAACCTATAATCCAGTCCCAAGTCTCTGATTGCCTCCTGTCTATATCCTTGTGGATGTTGCTCTACCGCCTTAAACTTAACATGTCAAAAACTGAGCATACAGAGGCGGCACATTTTATTTGAGGGCGGCTAGCTCTGCAAGCCTGGGGATGCCCCGGCATGCTAGCCGCACTCCCTCGGCGTGCCGCGCGTCATCGACGCGTGGTCACGCGTCATCGGGTGCCTGCGCCCCCTGCACGCGCGTCCAGGGCTCCCCGAGGGAGCCCTGGTGTCCCGCGATGTGGGGGACAGCGGCAGGGGGTTCCGGGGGACCCGGCGGACCCGGCAGCAGGAGGGAGAAAGCCCCAATCGGAGGTCGCTCCTCCGTGTCTTCGGCGCGCGCCCAGCACCCTCTGGCGCGCGCCAGGTTACTGCTGCGGCCGAGAACGGGCAAATGCTCGAATAAACTCGGCCGCAGCAGTACAGTATTTCCCCCTAAACTTGACCTATGTCCCCTTTTTCCATCATAATAAAAGGTTCTACTATCTATCCTGTCGCCAGACCACGTTGCCTAGGATTGAGATTTGACTCCTCCCTTTCTTTCTCCATTTACATGCACGACAAGGCTAAAACATATAACTTCATCCTGCATAATATTGCCAAGATCTGCACTTTCCTCTGTCATATTACTGCTAAAATTCTAATGCATGCCCTTATCTTCTCCCTTCTGGATTATATCAACATACTACTAACAGGCCTCCCTGCCTCACAACTTTCTCCTTTGCAATCTCTCCAAAATTCTGCTGCTAGAATAATTTCACATTCCCAAAACAGTCTCTGCTAATCTACCTGTTTAAATCTCTCTCCTGGCTTCCCGTCAAGTTTTTGATCACCCATAAAGTTCTCCTCTTTTCCTTCAAGATTCTCCACTTATCTGGGGAGCCGTGGCCGTGAAATCACCAGTCTGAGCAATTGATGTTCACCCTCATTGGTTCAAACTTGTTACGTGATACAGCAGTAATGTGAAAAATTGAATGGATTTGTCTCCTCTAAATCCTACCGCACCATCGCGCTTCCGCACGCGCCGCTTGGCATGCAGTATTGCCGGACTTCTTCACATAATGTTTTTGTTTGTGCTGCGTGCTCTACTGCTGCGGCCGAGTTTATTCGAGCATTTGCCCGTTCTCGGCCGCAGCAGTAGCCTGGCGCGCGCCGGAGGGTGACGGGCGCCCGCCGAAGCAGCGGAAGAGCGCCCTCCGATCGGGGCGCTCTCCCTCCCTCCGCCGGGTCCCCCAGAACCCCCTGCCGCCGTCCCCCACATCGCGGGACACCAGGGCTCCCTCGGGGAGCCCTGGACGCGCGTGCAGGGGGCGCACGCTCCCGATGACGCGTGACCGCGCGTCGGTGACGCGCGGCACGCCGGTGACGCGCAGCACGCCGAGGGGCGGCCACTAGCAAGCCGGGAAATCTCCCGGCTTGCGGATCTGGCCGCAGTGCAATAAACTGTGTCGCCAGTGTATGCCAGTAGCATAAGTATAGCTGTGGGCACTATACAAATAAATACATACATACATAAGCACACATTTACAACCATCAAAATAATTTTCTACATAGAGAATAAAGACCCCGAAACACAATTAAGGGTGTCTAGAAATGACTGTATGACTGCTGATCTCAACTGCCCAAAATAATAAACGTCACAAATGCTAAGAAGCTACTGTATGATGATTTTCTGACTTGGAAATGTGGATTAAAAGCATATTAAATGAGGCCCTTCTGTTCGTTTTTAATGTGGAAAAGATTGTTAGCCCACAGTGTAAAGTATCCTAGATATACCTAGGAACTATTGATACACTTAGCCACATTGGCAACTTAAATGAAGCATCTTTAAGTGAGAATATATAGTTAGACGATAGTATATATAGTATATATATTTATTGTTCTTCATGCAAGATCTATAACCTCAGCTGATTTGGCATGGAACTAATTGCATTGTCTCTTCTCAGGTATGTTTTAACCCACTGATTGATCTGCAACACCCTGTTTTAAAAGAAATACCACACCCTGCCTTTATTATTGATCTCTGGTATATTTTGAAAAGTAAATGTTATTTTGTTAATTGTGTGCTGCTAATTGTCCAACTTGTAACAGGCAGATTTATTGGGGAGGAGGGTCATGTGACTGCTTATATGTATAAATGTAATACCAGTTTAAGGGATGCATTGGCTGGGTAGCACTGGCATCTTAAGAGTGATGCATTTTAAGTGATCATTTTAAGTGAGAATATATAGTTAGACTACAGTTTGACTAGAGGTTTACTGGGAACTGCATCTTCTGCAAACTCTCTTACACTATGTAACAAACGGTGATCTTATCTGACCACACTATGATCCATGCTTGTTAGGCTGTACTTTTAACCCCCGCCCACCCCCCCCTGTGCACCTTATTTACTGCAGCCTCTCCCAACAGACTGCACACAAATGCCCACCACCACCACCAACAACTCCCTCTGCAAACCCCGAATAGGCCCTAGCATTGCAATGCAGCAAAACATTTTGGTAGGGAAAAGGCACACCTCTGCTGTTTAGTCTGTACTCACTCACTTGGCTCACAACAGCTTCATTCAACATTACCTACCTCTGTGATATGAACCTGTTATGTATCTCAACTTTGTTCTTTTTGTAGCCTCATGGAAATGTTACTCTCTCTATCAATTACAATCCCCGCCCTCCTGGCCACACCCAATATCATTATACACCCTGGATTACTCAAAAGCCTTGAGCTATCTACTGAATGTGGAAAAATCTGAAAACCAGCACACCAACCACCACTCATTCTAAAGGCAAACATCACAAATTTACAACATGCAAACAACTACTCAAATTTCTACTCATACTGTTTCTCTCATTAGCAGGTGATATTGCACTTAACCCATGCCCTCCCTTTTCAACTCGGTCCCATACAACTGAGAACACCCCCTTCAAATTCCAAAAAGGCCTATCTGTCGCCCATACAGTATAAATACTGGATGAACTAAAGGGCATGGTGCCTTATGCATAAACCCAAAGCCATAATTCTCACAGTAACATGGCTAACCCCTAAAACCCTTGATGCAAATATTGCCATTCAGTGATACTCAATTACAAGGAAAGATAGGTCATAGAGAGGAGGAGACGTGTTATTTTATATTTCAGACACATTACAATTTACACTGTTAAATTGACCCCCAAGCCCACCCTCTTTTCAAATCCTAGTTAGCAAAATCTGCCTCCCCTTTTCTAAGCGTGTCCTGATTGCTGGCATCTACCACCCTCTAAAGCCCCTCTACAGTCCATGACTGATATCACGCAGTATCTTGACTCCATTTCTTCTCTGAATGAGAAGAATGAGATGCTAGTTCTTGGGGATTTCAACTACAATTGGCTCGACCCTAAAACCACAAAATCCACATACAACTCAAGTCACTTAACCTAATGTAACTCATTACCCACCCATACGGACAAATCTGAAATCTCACAACCATTCCTTTCTAGACTGGATTCTCTCCTCAAATATCAGCAGAATCCAATCATCTGGCATCCTTCCTGACATTTTCAGTGACCATGCAATAGTGTACTGTGTAAGAAAAATTAAACCACCTCAATCAAACCCTAAAGTTCTCCTTACTAGAACATTTCAAAACTTTAACCCACAACAGTTTCTGGCTGACCCTACCAACTGCTCTTTGTACAGAATCGACTTAATTCCCGACCCCGATTCTGCGTTCGACTATTTCTAATCCAATTTCTTAAAACTCTGTGATATCCATGCTCCACTACGCAGAATAAGAGTACGGGGGGCCCACCTTCTGTGGGTTACAACTGACCTTATAGCGCTCTACCATTTCAGGGATGCCATGTGGAAAAGCTACAAAGTAACTAGCACAACCAAGAAACTTAATAACTACAGATGCCTGCGGCATATGTGCACAAGGCAAACAAGACATGCAAAAGCACAATATTACTCTGACAATCTTCGCCAGAATACATCAAACCCAGCTAACTTCTGGAAGGTTATTGTGACAGGGTAAATAAAAGCCACCTGTTATATGCCTGGCAGACATATGTTTAGTCTGCAGTGCAGCAGTGACTAGGTTAACTTCAGCTGGGAACCTCAGGACAATTAGTTGGATCCCAGCTGCCTAATCAAGGTGTGTTAAAAACCCCAGGCTGTAGACACATGGGGGCTAGCTGCTCAGGAGAGAGGAGTGGAATACTGAACTAGATTACTGCTATAACAGTAAGGTCTGTCTTTTTGTATACTGTCTGAAGCAGGGAAATACCCTGAAACTCTGGAAAGAGAACAGCTTGATTTGAGGTCTGTTTTGCAAAGTACCTGTGTTATGAACTGTTGTGTTTACCCTGCTGAAGAGAAGTTCTTTTGCTTGTCATGCTGAAGTCAAGGAATTTTGTTTTGTCTGCTGAAGGAAGGATATTTTTCTTTTGTGTGCTGTATATCTTTGAAGGCTAAATAAATAAGCCTTGTCAAGAAACCCGCGGGTGTAGTTGCATGTACCCTGCAACAGTTATCAACAATATATTCCAGACTTCTAACCATCAACAACCAAGTATTATCACTGAGGAGTTTATTACTCTGAAAAATCCCACTGACATTGCAAATGCGTTCAATGCTATTAACTTATTAGCAAAATGCAACCCAAACCACAAACATGAACCTCGTTCTGAGAGTACCCCTACAGCCCCACCCTCTCCCAACATTGCTCACAATTTTCAATTTGTCACAGTATCTGAAGAGGAGATTACACAAGCACTCCTAAAATTAAAACTAAGCAGCAATCTAAGTTCCTAAGACTTGGTGCCCCAGCCATGGCCAAACCAATTGCTTCCATAGTCAACTCTATTCTGTCTGCAGGCCATATCTCCAGGAGGAAAAATAGTATAATAGTGCAGATGGTATTAATAAGTGAAATCCAAAATAATCTTTGTGTTAGTGTCACTCACAAATTGGTTTAGATATAACAGATGTATCAGAGATCCAGCTCTCTCTGTTGGGAGCCCTTTATTGGAAGCCCTCTGGTGGTGGAAGCTTTATAGTTGTTGATCTGGTAAGCTTGATGTGTGATGGAATCGTAAAGTACTCAGTGTACCTCCCAAGGAATGTGGAGAAAGATAGGAGAGAGCGCACAATAGTGTAGTATAATAAGGTTATATATTGCACATAAATAGCATATAAGTAATGCACTTACATTTTGGCATTAAAGACAATTCGTTGGAGAGAACTGCTGGTGACTCGTGGAGCCCTGACGAAGCAACAGCGAAACGCGTAGAATCAGCTGTTGGAGGATACTGAGAATTAGGGAAACAGTGCGGGGAGGTGCTGGCAAGTCACGGAGGCTGGATTACCAGGCAGCTTCTTCCGCCCTGACTACAGCCGTCACAGGACATGACGTAGGCGGATGTGACGCATGCGGAAGCTTTCCAGTGACTGAACACACCGGCGTCCTCCACGAGTCACCAGCAGTTCTCTCCAACGAATTGTCTTTAATGCCAAAAAGTGAGTGCATTACTTATATGCTATTTATGTGCAATATATTCCCTTATTATACTACACTATTGTGCACTCTCTCCTTTCTTTCTCCACATTCCTTGAGAGGTACACTGAGTACATTACGATTCCATCACACATCAAGCTTACCAGATCAACAACTATAAGGCTTCCACCACCAGAGGGCTTCCAATAAAGGGCTCCCATCAGAGAGAGATGGATCTCTGATACATCTGTTATATCTGAACCAATTTGTGAGTGACACTAACACAAAGATTATTTTGGAGTTCACTTATTAATACCATCTGCACTATTATACTATTTTTCACATTTTACAGTACTTCGAGAACCACAGCGCTCCTCCTACCTGGAAGACAACGCAAGACTACATTGGACCCAGACAGTCCTTTAAAGGGTGTAGAGCTGCTGTATTTATTTGTATTTCACATATAATATTTCACTGATCACGTTTGGTGTAGGTTATTTATTCACTATATTTGTATATATATATACTTATTTGGTTTTCAGGTTCACTGTTATTGGTTATCTTTCACCATTAATTCACTTCAGTAATTTCATAGTTAGAAACGCCCGGTTCCATCTTTTTGTTTGCATATCCCCAAGACCTGGAAAACTGCCAGAGTTGTCCCAATCTTCAAAAGTGGGGACAAAAACACTATCTCAAACTACAGGCCAGTCTTTCTTCTCCCAATACTATCCAAAGTCATGGAAACATGTGTCCACACTCAATTAAGCGATTACTATACCAAGACAAATTTTCCTAGCCAATTCCAATCTGGCTTTCGCCCCAAACACTCCATAGTAACTACCCTACTAAAAGTTTGCATTGAAATTCATTGTGGAATGGAACTGGGACAACTCACTGGTGCAATATTCCTAGATTTTGCAAAGGCTTTTGATACTGTTGATCATGTTATCTCGCTTAACAAACTCCAGTGCTCTGGAATAGGGAAGCATGCTTTAAACTGGTTTAATTCCTACATATCAGGTAGATCCCAACATGTGTCTATCTCAGGCTCCAACCCCTTGTATTTCACCTGTAGTGTCCCACAAAGCTCTGTTCTGGGGCCCCTACTCTTCTCAGTATTCATCAATGGTCTTCCTACAGCTTGTAAGGGAGCTTCAATACACATGTATGTAGCTGACACAATCTTATATGCACACAACCCTAGCCTCTCCGACCTTAAACACATACTTCAATCTGACTTTTTGAGACTTAAAAATTTGATTTCCCCAAACAAAATGTTTTTAAACACTGACAAGACTATAACAATTGTATTTGGGACCAAGGCTACATTTTTAAAGCTTCCAATGACTGAGATCCAGATCAGAACCAATGCTAATACCACCCTAGCTCCTGTTAATAATTTTAAATACTTGGGCATATGATTTGACTCCCAGTTAACATTTGGAATGTACATTGATACCCTGACATCCAAAACCTATGTCAAACTAGATGTACTTTACAGGAACAAATCCTCCCTAAGTCTGCTGGTCAGAAAGCGTATCGCACAGAATATGCTAATGCCAATTATTGACTATGGGGACATAATATATGAACAAACACAAATGTTCCAGCACTCACTGTCTCTAAAGAAATAATGATAATCAACTACGGAATAAAGTCCAACTTAGAAATGAATTTAATGTACACACAAGGAAACAATGACTTGGAGTGATGTTCCACAATGGAAATAATGCCTCTGGGGTGTAAAAATATTATATGATTCGGCACACCAAACCCACATTAGCAAACTTGACACCCTCTACAATTCAATATGCCATTTTTTTCTACAATGCAACTACAACACACATCACTGTGAAATGCTCAAGGACCTAGATTGGTCATCACTTGAGTCTAGGCACAAAGTTCATCTTTCCTTTCTTGCCTTCAAATACATTCTGGGCAAGCTACCCGTCTGTCTGAACAAGCTCCTCAGCCGTACCAAATGCAGCACTTATCATCTGAGATCTTACTCCAAAAGACTGTTCATGGTCCCAAGGTTCAGAAAAGTTTCCGGCTGCTCCTCCTTCTCGTACTGTACACCCCAAAACAGGAATGATCTACCAGAGACTCACAGCTGCCACCAGTCTAAGTTCTTTCAAATGTAAAGCTGTCTCACATTTTAATCTGGTCTGTAACTTACATATGCCTATAATATATATTATCTTTAACTGTGCATGCAATGTCTTGTATATAATGTATACCCTGTTCACTTATGTAACTATGTATTTGTAACCATGTATTATTTGTCATCATAACTCTATGCCCAGGACATACTTGAAAACGAGAGGTAACTCTCAATGTATTGCTTCCTAGTATAACATTTTATAAATAAATAAATACTCTTTTTTTCTATGTTCTGTAATGTGCAGTATATATTTTGCAGATAGCCATTAATACACATTTTAAGAATCTCTGTTCTGCTAATAATATATTGGGCAATTTCTCATTTCATATCCCAGTTAAGGCCTAGACCAGTAATTCTCATACCACTTAATCCTGAGCACTGGCCCAGACCAGTTACTTGCCAATAATCAATGAATGGCCTAATTATACAGTATGAACATAAAGTATGTTACATGTGTGCAAACTCATTGGTTAGACCAGAAAGATTTGAGGATCATTGTTTTAGACTTGCAATTATAATTTTTATATAATATATGGATGCTGTGTGTGGTGTTGCAAAAGTATGTATAGTAACTGAACTCTTTTCATTAAGATAGTCAATGCTATTTTATACTTTCAATATACTGGGTATTAATATATGTGTACCGAATATATCAATCTACTGTAAGTGTTATGAATATTAACAATCGCTGAATAATGCGACTGACACTATTACAAATAATTTGCCTTGGTTTTCATACAGTAACATACTTTGAAGGTTATGTTACCTTTTACTGGACCAACATCTCTATTGATTGTACAACTTTTTTTGTGCTTAAGCTAATTTTTGCATGAGTATACGTGTGTCATTAATCAATGGTAGATGAAAACGGCAGTCGTGGTAGCAGTAGTAATAGCATAGTAATAACCAATTTAAGCAGAGTTGCAGATAGATAGGTAGCTTTGTCAATGATAACCTTTGCTATCCTTAACAACAGAAAATGAAACAAACATGTACTATTGTTAAATCTGTAATTTGTGAAATAAATTGAGTGTATGGATGTAGCAGACCTTATTTCTCGTTTATATACTGTTTTCTGTCATTCATCTTCTTAGCATAACATTTACATATCAACATTGCCTGGACATAATCCTTTGCAGTCTTTATGTATGGCAGCAGCAACAGTTGTCCAGACTTTCTCATCAGGGACATTTCCAAAGTCAGTATGATGGCCCAGTTTTATAATCCATCATTTATGTCAAAAGCATTATCACCGAGTCCGTTAAACCTGCTTAAGCTGCACACAGAAATTTACAACCTCCCTTTAACATGCATTCAGTGTAGAAATATTTTGACAGTGATGCTTTGATCACACACCACATAGCAAAAAGAGATCTTCAAGAGTCTGAAGTGCTTCCTTTTAGACGTTAGCACAAAATGCAAGCATTGCATCAAATATATTTATGTTAACATCAAGGGAAACGTCTAAAGGATACAATTCAATGAATATAGATCTAAAGTATGAGGCTCTGTTAAATTCAGTTCATGCTGCATCCAAAACTATGATTCATTTGACTTATTAAAATAAAGATATCCCATGGGTGGCAGCACCAGCAGGTTTACTTTACACGACTTTGAGGGAAATTTTTATGGCTGACAAGCACACAGTATGAAAATTAGTCCTTCGAGATAAACCATATTTCCTGCATTTTATCTCTAAACTCATTTGTTTTGTCAGTAATGTTTAATGTTACAATATATTTTCTTCAAGGTTCTTTTGGGATGTATGTTTCATGGAATAAATAAAGCACTGATACAAGAATTCCAAAAAGCATTGCAATTACATTACTTTTTTTCTCATGTATATATTACTTGATGAGGTGCATATAGACTGTCTTGGCTTAGAAACATTGACAAAAAAATATTTAGCCACTAGTACAAAACATGATACTTTGAACAAGGAAGTTTAAATTAAGGACAGTTGAATTCCAGTATGTGCTCATCAAAATCAAAATCTACAGTACAGTACAACTAAAAAATGCTCATTAATCCTCATTACTCATTCACATGATGACATTTATTTTTCTTGTAAATATGTATATTTTACAAAGATTAAGTGATCTTTTGGAAGAAGTCCTAATTTTATTTCTATGCACCTTTCAATTTTACTTCCACCTGTGAAATAGCAAATGCATGCATATACTGAATTTGATACAAGCCTACGTTAAACACAAATTACTGTTGAAGCAATTAAAGTATACAGTGAAGTCCTAAGTACACAGCTGGATCTATTTTATATATTTTTTTGCTGACACTGTGACATTAGGCAACTGAAAAGTCATAACATAACGTTTTATTCTAATATATTTATATTTTCGTCATCCTATTTTAATACATCATTTAGGGATATGACTCTTTAATAACATGCTCAGTTATCTTCACTGCTACATTCTCTACAAAGCAATAATACTTACAAGAACGACATTATTTTTGTCTATTATTCCTTTCTTATGTATTGAAAAGATAAACATTACTTTGAAATTATTAACACGTTTGCCAAAATAATACCTTCAATATTTCTCTTTGTACTATGTTAATTTGGACAGGAGTTAAGATGCCATTTCTGTTAAGCTGTGAGTAGTTGTTATTTGTGATATCAATAACATGCTCTGGATGGTTTATTCTCCATATTTGATATCTATGGTTACCAACCAACTCCAACCACAGTTTCCAGTTCCATAACCATGTGGACCAAAACAACATGGAGCTAATAGTGGAAATGCTAAATCTCTAAGGTACTGTACCATTGCTCATTTAAATCACATACAGATACAAGAGACCAAAACAGACATGTGAAAAATGTCTATTCTTTAAACTGTGACAATGGCATTTATATGAAAAAACAGCTGTTGAATTGCATCTCGCCACATTCGTTGAGAAATTATCACATGCCCAATCTATGCAACATTGGCTATTATTGTTGTGATTAGTTTCTAGCTGTGCAATTCCGTGTACTGTATTCATAGACTACGCATTAATGATCAAGATTTTGGATCGCCTGGCAAGTCACAGCCATAAACCTCGCCTCTCATGTTAGCGAATTTACAATTTATCAGGGAGGGAGACAAATTGAAGATTTGGATTATTTACTTATATACCTCAAAATAGATTAATATATACTGTACTTGAATGACAACTAGGAACATACAGTACTTGAGAGAGAAATACCTGTAAAATATGTAAATTAATAATTTGAATATATTTTTACATATTTTTTAGTTGCATATTTTCCAGTATCTCAGTATGTTCTCAAGCATCATTTGTCTCACTCTGTTTATCTGTCTCATCTCCTGAAAAAGCCTAAATCCCCTACCTGAAAGAGGAAAAAGTGCATGCAAATTAGATATTAAAACGGCAATGTTTATGCATAGATAATTATTAATGAATACAGTGAAAAGGCAATATTTTTATTTGCCAAACTTTGCCTGCGGTTTTTGGGTATTTTGCATTGAAAATATTGGAGTTTAATGAATATTTATTTATCTATTTGAGAAATACTTTCATAACAACAAACAAATAGGTAAAACTGTAGTACATCCTACATTTGAGAACAGAAAGACAGAGTGAAATTACACCTGAAACAATAAAGAACTAATACACCAACTTTATTAAAAAAATGTGTTTTTCTTTATCACAGATACCATATTTCACCCACTTATAATAATTACAGCGAATAGCTTTCCTAAATGTTTCCTTCTCTATCCCGTTTGAGGCTCCTGGATTGAAAATTATCCTTCAGTTACATATGCAGAATATTCTACAGCAAATATGGGAAGACTTTAAACACACTGAACAGGTAGAATTGCATTCAGCTTGAAAGGTAAACAAGATAATAATTTCTGAACAATTTGTAAATATACAGTAAAGTCTGATTACAAATAAATGAAGACAACCTTCATCTTGTGTATTGATATGTATTATGGTAAATCAATATTTTGTTTTCAAATATGAGAATTACCAATGAAATTCGTGACTCCACGTTCTGCCATTAGTTACATTTTTGTATTTTTTTTCTTTTAGCCACTGCAATAATTTGCTAAAGACAGAGTTTACTAAATGCCAGTTTGCATGTGACCCACTGTAATATATTTTATTTGGGACTCAGAATCAGGGGAAATTAGTTTACCACTTATCAACAAAGGTAATTTTATGCAAAAACAACAGTCTTTGTTTAACTCATTAGAATAGATTTCCAGTCAGATTAAATCAGCACCGCCTCTGTTAGCTTCAAATAACATGGTGTAACATCTGTCTTACATAAAAATGGCATTAGTCCCATCAGACCCTGAAAAAGTTAAATAGACTAACGGAACTTAATGCATCTGGGTCTCAGTTGATTGAGTTGAGATGGGCAGTCTCAACCATAATAGTCTTTCAAAACTGGACCTAGTACAGCAGAGTCCAAACTGAAAGTTCAAACTACCATCATCAATATGTATAAAAACACAAGATAAAGAGTTTCTCATACCTTCTGTATCTTGAGCCAAAATGTTTTAGAGTGGATTACAATAAAACTCGTTTTGGTGAGTGTCTGGACTTCATTACAGGCATACCCCGCATTAACATAATCAATGGGACCGGAGCATGTACAGTATGTAAAGCGAAAATGTACTTAAAGTGAAGCACTACCTTTTCCCCACTTATCGATGCATGTACTGTACTGCAATTGTCATATACGTGCATAACCGATGTAAATAATGCATTTGTAAAAGGCTCTATAGTCTCCCCGCTTGCGCACAGCTTCGGTACAGGTAGGGAGCCAGTATTGCTGTTCAGGACGTGCTAACAGGCGCATGCGCAAGCTGCCATTTGCCTATTGGGCGATATGTCCTTACTCACAAGGGTACATAAAGTGAGTGTCCTTAAACCGGGGTATGCCTGTACTAAACAGTAGTCAAGTTTTGAGTACTGATTAATAGAACACCCCCATTGTTTTTGGTGGAGTGCCCATCTCCTATTATTTAAATAAATAAATTAAAAAAAAAAAATATATATATATATAGCATACATTACCAGCAAAGGTAAGGAGCAAACCTGAGGAAGGTCCCGTTCAGTGGACCGAAACGTTGGATATTTGTGCAAGTTTCTTTAATACAGTTTATAGCTGCTTATACCTTCTGAGTGCTGTTGTCTCCTTACCTTTGCTGGTAATGTATGCTTTATTATTTTTTATGACATAAGCACAGGTCATTATATCATTACAGGAGTGCCAGATATTCATGATTTGTATATATATATATATATATATATATATATATATATATATATATATATATATATATATATGTGTGTATATGTGTATGTGTATATATACAAAACAGAGATCCAAAAAAGTCTGCAGCACTCACAAAATGTTGTCAAATGCAAAAAGGTTTTAATGGAACATCACAAGCATCAGGGGTAGTAACAGCACAGAATAGAGCGATGTTTCAGACCTCCCGGTACTTTCTCAAGCCCCTTCAACAGTGTACAACACACTGCATCTACATAGAGTGCATTCAATTAACAATGAACAATTTTGGCGCTTTGTGCTGCTTTGATTTTGATATGTTGTGTTTTGATTTTGGCATGTTTTGTTAATCCTTAACCATTTCTTTGTATATTGGTTAATCATGCCCATAATATATATTATATATGGGCATGATGAAGCCACTGTACAAATGAATGGGTGAAGGGTGAGGGTAGTTGCCTGGGAAGGGTGGTTAGGCCTCGTGGGTGGGTAGCGGGGCAGGGTGGGTTAACCCCTTAATTACTACTGTGGTTATTAACCAATAAGGTAATTAAGGAGTTAGGGGACATTACAATGTATTTGCAATGTATTTTTTTGGCAACGGAGGACACCTGCTGTATACAGCCGTGGATATTCATCATATTGCTGTGGTAAGTAGAACTGTATTTATTTACTTTATTTATGCTGGTTTATGTGTTTAATAATGGGAAAATAATCTATTATCCATATCTGGATAATAGTTATTTTGCACATTACTGTACTGTATGTGCTGGGGGGTATTTATTTCTTTAAATGTAGGACATGTTTTTTTTTTTTTTTTACATTCAGGGTTGGTACCTTAAGTCCGTGGGACCTATGGAGACCACCTGAGGACCCCCAGACGCCCACGGGTACCACCTGTGGACCCACGGGGGACACCTGCGGGGAAGAACCTGGGTCCCCACAGCTGTGACCACCCGAGGGCCCCCATACCACTGTGGGAACCACCCGAGGGCCTCAGACACCTGTGGTGATGACCCGGGGACCCCAGACACCCATGGGACCCCATTGTGGCCCACGGTGACCCACGGGGACCACCTGCTGGCCCACGCACCTAGCAGGGTCCTCCTGGAGAGCCCCAGACCCTGTGAGCACTCCCCTCTGGTGCAATGTGGGGCCTGCGGACACCTGTCGGGACTACCGGCGACTACCGTAGGCCTCGGGTATTAACCCTGTATGTAAAATAATAAATCATGTTTTTATGGGGGGGCACAGGTGGGTTATGTCTTAATGTTTATTAAATATGGTCATGTTTATTGTGGGGCCTAGGAGGTGGGTAGTGGGGCTGTTCTGTATAGTGTTTTTATTGTGGGTAGTGGGGGTGGGTGAAGGGGGTATTGTCCCCACGGTTAAGTGGGTAGGCCTCCCTGGTGGGTAGTGGGTGAGGGTGGTTAGGCCTCACAGGTGGGTAGTGGGAGAGGGTGGTTTGGCCTCCCGTGTGGGTAGTGGGTGAGGGTGGGTTAACCCATTAATTTGCCTATAGTGGAGAATGGGTTTCAGGCCCTTTGATGGGGCTGGCCAGCAGATAATGTTGAGGCCTTGTGCTATGTACAGATCTTTGTTCCCTCAGCCCCAGGAGGGGCTGAGCTCCTCTCCCTTCACCGGGTGGGAAGGTACTCTCACTCTGACTGATCTATAATTTGGAAGGCATCCTCCCTAATGCAAAAGGGAGGGCACATGGTCTGCACCATGATTGGCTGCAACACAGACCCAGTGTCACCACCTCTCCTGCCACTCAGGGAGGGTGCGTTAGGGGGGGGGTAAACCCCACAGGATAGCCTATCACTGTCTGTAGCTATTATTTTAAGTGATGTGATAAAAGTTATATTTTATTCATATGAGTGCAGCATTCACAGGAAAATTGTAACCTGTCCTTAACAAACATTTTCTGCTTTGTATATTCCTTATATTTGATTCCTGTGTAGCACCATATAACATTCACTAAACACTATACAAATCAACCCATTCATTTAGGGAGTGTCTAAGCGACCCTTACCTTTTGTGTTAGTTTATCTCTACGGTGAGAAAGATCAAAGAACTTTTGCAACATAAATTATACTCAAAGCTTTAAAGGTGCATTACCTTTTAATCACGGTATATACTGTAGTACATTGTCTAAAAAGCATGCAAGTTCAAAATTCCTATCCTATTATTTAAATCAAATGGATAACGGCTTTTAAGTGAGGACACTGAATTCATCCTAATAAAAAACAATCTTTACACACCACTTTATGACCTACCATTACCACATATGTTATAAATATAGCATAGCCTCCCGGCCGCTACTTCTTTTTCCTGGGCCCATGCAGTGTCAGTCCTGTTAGGAGCAGGCAGTGGAGGGGTTAATTCCTTCTTTAGGCTGTGTGTGTGTATTGCAGACTTGGATACATTTCAGGTATCCAAAGAAAGGCCTAGCAACCACCAGAGAGTGTCAGCCTGAGAGAAGGATACTGATTGGTTCATTTAAAAGCATTGATCACCAATCAGTATTCAACCTGTTCTGATATGGGGCAGGGTTTCAACCCCAATCTCAGGTTATAAATTCAGACACTCTCTTAAATTGAGTTAAGAAGAGTTCAGTTGTTCCTGGTTGAACTTGAACACACCTGTGGAGCGAGGAACCTCTTCCTCCATCCCACCAGGGGATGGGAGGAATGTGTAACAGGCCTGAAAGGGCCAAATGCCTGAGTCAGGGCTCTGACCAGCAGGGGAGACAAGAGAGAAAAGGGATACATCTGTGCTTGCTTTATTATTACCATCTGCCTGGAATAAAGCCAGTTGTATCAGAAACAGTGTGATTACTGTCTGTTGCTGTGAAGGAAACAAGGTGTCAGCATGGTACATCCCCTGCCCCTGAAGACAATCTAAGCTGACTGGAGGCACTGCACCAATGAAGAATAAAGGTAACCTGCACCCCTGTTCAGGCTCTCCCCACACCATTGGGGAGCACTCAGCCCTCCTATTTACCCCAGGTACACCGCACCATATCTTGATAGAAGTAGCTAGAAGAAGCAGACCCCCCAATATCACTTAGGGTGGGGTTACAAGGGCTACATAAAGTAATGTTGTGATTTGTATACTACAGTTCTTGTTATGTGCTTATTTAGACAGTACACTAGATTTATGATGTTTGTTACCAACTTCATTATCTTTGGGACGATAGACACAGTACAAATACTGTATATAATATAAAGCGGCATTGCTCAGTATTGACACATATCTTAATAAAAGTTTGGTCTCATTCATCTTTCTCTATTACAAATAACCTTCATACCATGGATTTTTATTGGTCATAAGATGTTTGCCTCTGTAATATTTCTCAACCATCCATAATAAATACTGTATAACCCTTGCATCTTTGATACTTGTGCAATGAAAAAAGAGGAAAGAGAAGTGGAAATGCTGAGACTGAATCCGAAATAACCATAAACATACCTGGATTTGAGATCAGACATTTTTTTTGTTATATTGATAATATAATAACCAGGCATTACATTTAAAAAGGAAAAGATGAAGTGACTAAAAAAGTAAGCAGAACTTATAAAAGTCATTTTTAGCATGTTTATTGTATTGATTGTAGCGCTGCCAACTGAAGTATGTGTGTAACCTCACCCTATCCTCCCTTTAAATCCCATATAACTCAAATTCTTTCCTGTATTAGACCTTTGAGACATTGAAAGTAGGTATTATGTTCTTACAGAATTGTCATGGCACAAATGGTGTTATTCACTAAAAATAGACTATCGTTTAAGGCATGTCACTGGATTGGCTTTTATCGACTGATAATGTACTTACACTAGGGGGAAGGGGGGTGCACACTTGGTTATACAATATTCCACTTACTTTGGCTTAATTATATTAAGACTAACTCACTGAGAAATTAGCAAATCATTGATTTCACCAAAGATATATTTAGAGAGTGATCACTTGACTAAAACAAATTTAAGAATCATTCTGAACAAAATGTATAATTTGCAATTCTTTCAATTCCTTACAGTTAATCTGGTATTCTATATATAGATGCAACTGTCGGTTCTGGCCAAGTGACTGAGAAAAATCGTCAAGCATTTGCAGCATAGTCCATAGACGCTGTAATGGTCATCGGATTAACACAGCGGGGTCCCTGCAATTGAATGGGACTCACAGCGCGGTAGGATTCACACAGCGTGAGTCCCTTTCAATTACTGTGTTAATCCGATGGGCCATTACAGCGTCTATGGACTATGTTGAGGATTTTCCCTGACATGTTCAAGGAATTCCTCAGAATCTGGTACAAAACCGGTTTGGTTTCATCTGTATGTCCATTAGTTGATTTATTCTAATGTGGATGTACATTAACTATTCAAATTGAGTGGGAAAAGTACTGTGAACTGATCTCCAGCTTCCTCTATGCTTTCGGCAGTAGTGAGCAGCTGCCCTTGCTTGCTTTACTCAGTATCAGTTCATAAAAGTGGATGTCAAAGTAATAGTTTTCCATCTCATAAAATTAAAGTCATATATTGTATATTAAATAGCCCCCTTAAGGGCCAAAACTATCTTACAACGAATGGTTTATTGATTGCAAAAATTCACCTGCAGGTTTCATACATCACTGAATGTATAGTAGACCACACTCATTCAAAAAACATGCTAAAATAACAGTGCAAGAAAAAACATTCATCGTAAAGTAAGTTTAAAATTATTTAATAAACAATAGCAAGCTTTTACTAATCTTCAGTACTTGCAAACATTGGTATTAGATGTGCATAAACCATACATACTACATCATTAAAGTTTTTTGGACCTAGATACAGTAGCAACTTAGATAGTTTGATGGCTTACCATGTCAGCACTCCCACCTCTGGGTCTGGCGATGACTTATAGTTACTGTCTGGCTCATCTTTAAATTTAGGGATGGAATGTATAAATATGTTTCCCTTTTAACTTATCTACTGTTTAGAATTTAATGACTGAGAATAATATGCTTACACTTTATAGGGATGCTACAGAAGCAACTTCCGGGGTCGACCATTTTCTGCAAGGCTACCTGGGGCGTGCCTAGCCCTGCCGTGAGATTTCAGAAATTTTACACGCAAGTTAGCCGCAAGTTTACTGTGGTTTGAAAGAGAGCAGAAATTGAAATTTAGCATTGTCTACAATACTGACCTGAAACTCAAGTCGGCGATCGAGAGTTATTGTCTTAAAAATCTAATTGCAATGCAACCTATTACTTATTCCTGTTCATTTGTGCACAATCTGATATCACACAGATGTTTAGTACTGTACAGTATATACTTCAAGTGTATTTAATTGAAATCTAAAGAGTGAAAACGTGAACACACCAAAAAGTATTTTTAGAGAATATAATAATTATTAATTTTTACACAATAATAAAGTAAAAATGAATAATATAAAAAAAAACTGGTCTCTTTCACTAGTAGTTTAAAATTTAAAATGTTTTTATTTTTTGTCGACCTGACTGGCTCTAGGACATCTAAAGAAAGAGGCAATATTCAATATTAATAATCGCACCAAACATTTTGAAATCCTGAGTTTTTTTCGGTTTTGGGGAGAAAATGCATGGCATTGTACAGAACTTCACATTAACATTACATTTTGACTACCTTATGACTTAACATTGAATATGTCACGAGAGATGGCCGTGCTTTTGTCCAGTGATTTGGTCGACAACCGGCAGTTGTAGCTTATAGTACTGTACAGTGTGTTTGTCACACTATAGGAGAAAACAAAGCCAGCTGTAAGATCAAGGAAAAAATGCTGGATACGATGTAAAGTTCATAATAGCATAGACAGGATATTCAAGGTAATAGGCACCAATGTAGAGGTAGCATGAGGCAGCGGTGAGGGTGATTGTCAGCAGAAAGTAGCCATGAGATATGAGCAAATC
Organism: Ascaphus truei; assembly: GCF_040206685.1. Taxonomy (NCBI): domain Eukaryota; kingdom Metazoa; phylum Chordata; class Amphibia; order Anura; family Ascaphidae; genus Ascaphus; species Ascaphus truei. Next base: position 380,353,364 of record NC_134483.1, read on the forward strand.
CCTAGAGCCAAATCACTGCTGCAAGTATCATATGATCCCCAAAGCGCTGTATGTCCGACGTGGAGTAAGCAAGAATACCCAAAATGAGTCGCCGGTTCCCCTTCCTCTTGGCCAAACAGGACTGGCATCTCTCCGATCCACAGAAATCCAATGGCAAAAAGAGAAGATCAGCGTGACAGCCAATCGTGAAAAAGCGGAACTCACCAGCCAGAAAATGATGTAAAAAAATCCTTTATTATACTACATTAAAAGTGAAGACATCACACACAGAAAAGCTTTTTTGTGTATGATACAGTACTGATATACCATGTGATACACTCACAATCCAATTGGTTCCGTGTGATGTCACATGGTACTTCAACCAATCGGATTGGGGACAATCTGATTGATTGTAGTACCATGTGATGGCAGACATTTTGTTTTAAGGATGTTACATACTTCCCTTGAAGATGGCATTCCTTATTTTTTTTTAAACTCAGTCATATGGTACAGCATCCAATCAGATTGGAGCTGTACCATCTGACACTCAAATGTGACTTATTTAAGGCCTGTACCATCTCATTTGAGCTTAAGAAGACGATGAGTTAACATCCCCCTATGGGTTTAATTAATTATAACTACAGAAGATTGAAGAAAGAATAAAATAAGAACTTACCTGAAGCTGAAAATTATTGCATTGCTGATCGAGAGCTTCCAGATACATCAAGAATCAAAGGGTGAAGACATCTAAAGGTAAGAAAAACATTGAATATACAGTACAGTATGTAATTTTTGATTTTCAGGTATTTTAATTTTATTATTTAATTCATATATTTTTTGCTTGCCCATTGACTGCAAATGTATTTATCTATGCCCCTTTTGGGCTATAGATAAATACAGTGACAAGCAATGCCTTTTTTGGCAAACTCTTGTTTTTATTTCATTGATACTGTATGTATTTTTGTTCATTGTTTTATCATTCTTGTTTATTTTGTGTGATTGCTTTTTAAATTCTGGCTTATTTGTGTTGTTTGCTTTATTTCATTCTTTTATTTTGGTGTTTGCTTTGTTTAATTCTTGGTTTATTTTGCTGTTTCCTTTGTTTAATTCTGGTAAATGTTTGTTGATTTTTTTTATTCTGATTTATTTTTGGTGATTGTTATTTTCTTAGGTTGTCCATTGACTTCCAAAGTGGCAAATCATGCCCATATTATATGGGTATGATGTACCATTGTGCCAATCAATGGGTAGAGGGTGGGGTAGTTGCCATGGGGAGGGTGGTTAGGCGGCCCGTGTGGGTAGCAGGGGATGGGGTTAACCCCTTAATTACTATAGTGGTTACTAATCGCTAAGGTGATTAAGTGGTTAGGGGCCATTAGTTTGTATTTTTTTTATTGTTGTTGTGTTACTGCCAAAGGAGGACAAGGATGAGAGGAAGACGATGATGGCCTTCATCCTCGCTGGGGTAAGTACAAGTTTTATTTACTTTATGCTGGCTGGATAATGTTTTATTTGGAATGGGCAAATAAGCTATTATCCATATCTGGATAATAATAATTGTGTCCATTACTGTACAGTATGTGTTAGGGGTGAGGGGGTTGTTGGAGATAGAGGAGGTGGCTAGTAGGGTTGTTGTGTTTTTTAATGTTTGTTGGGGGTAGAGGGATTGGGTTTGAATGTAATGAATAATTAATAATAAGATATAACCATGTAACATAAAATAATGGATGATTACATATATATAGTGTAGAAAGTGATTAAATAAAATAAAACTAGTCCAAAAAAGATGAAATAGATTAAATTGTCCAGTTCCAGACTACAGTCACTGTATGGAGTAGGCAAGCTTCTTTAGGGATCTAGCCAGATCACAAAATATCTACAAGAAAGAAAAGAAAAGAAGCGCCAGCTCCATAGCATAATACTGTATTAAAAATGATTTATTTATTAAGGGCTAGACCCTTATTCATGAGAACACTAACCTTGAAGTATTTAACTATGTATCTTGTCACATTGGATGTAGCATTTTTGTCTTTTACTGATATGGCCATGGCAATAATGACCACTCCGTGTCACTTTCCCAACCCTCCTCTTGTACACAGTACACTAATTTTCACAATCACACTCTACTGTGTGTGTATTGTGACAGAGTCATAGACTTGTATATATTAGTAGGTTGCATTATGCGTGCTTTCGAGTATGCGACGAGTTAACTCAACTAGTTAGACAGGCCACAGGTGATCCTAATTAAGTGAGCTCATCTGCTTTAAAAAAGGGAAGAGGAAATGCCTCTGGGGCAGCAGTCTCTTTCAGATAAGAGTGATTCTGGATTGCCTCAAAGATAAGTGGGAGCAACAGCCTGTTCCAGGGAAGAATGTAATCCAATTTGTAGAAGATTTAAAAGAACGCATTGCTCATATTACTCCCACAGTCCAACAACATTTAGAAGAGGCACAGAGGGCGCAACAGAACCTTTACAACAGGCATGCTATGGTTCACAGCTTCCGACCAGAGGACCAAGTAATGGTACATGTTCCCAAAGCCGAAAGCAAGCTATTATCACATTGGCAAGGGCCATATGAAGTTTTAGAACAGGTCAGCCCGGTGAATTATAAAATTAGGCAGCCGGATCGGAAGAAGGTAGAGCAAATCTATCACATAAATCTATTAAAATCCTGGAAGGATAGAGAGGTATGTCTGATGGTGGTAGCTAACAGATCCAGGAAAGTGGAGGATCCACTCGTTCAAATATCATCAGAACTCACTCCTGAACAACACTGGGAAGCTGTAGAATTGATAAATAGGAACAGGGACGTATTTTCCTGCGTACCAGGGAAAACTAGGGTGGTTTCCCATGATATAGTCACCAGGCTGGGAATAGCCATTAAGATAAGACCTTATAGGTTCCCAGAAGCCAGAAGGGGAGCTATTATGTCAGAGGTAAAGAAGATGCTAGACCTAGGTGTAATTGAGGAGTCCCTTAGTCAATGATCCAGCCCTGTCGTTTTGGTATACCTAAGCCAGATGGGTCAATACGGTTTTGTAATGACTTTAGAAAACTCAAATAAGTCTTGAAGTTTGACGCCTCTCCTATGCCTCAGGTAGACGAGTTAATTGAGAAGTTGGTGAGAGCCCGTTTTCTAACCACTTTAGATCTTAGAAAGGGTTATTGGCAAATCATGTTAACAGAGTCAGCAAAAGAGTAAAAAAGCCTTCTCCACACCTTCCAAAGGTTGATGAATAAGTTGTTACAGCCGCACTCGAACTATGCCTCAGCATACTTAGATGATGTGGTAATTTATAGTCCAGATTGGGAATCACATCTACAAAAGTTTGAGGCAGTGTTGAGAACCTTTCAGGAGGCGGGTCTTATAGCCTCCCAGCTAAATATTCAGTCGGCTTGGCAGAAGCAAAATATCTTGACTATGTTGTGGGATGTGGGACTGTAAAACCCCAGCTCAATAAAGTAGAAGCCATTGAGAATTGGCCCCGTCCCCTTAGGAAAAAACAGATGAGGACATTTCTAGGCATTGTGGACTACTACAGGCGATATATACCCCATTTTGCAACCCAGGCTGCATAGCTTTCAGACTTAATAAAAACAAGGGCACCCAATGTGGAAAAATGGAGCAGTGGTGCTGAGACAGCGTTTTTAGACCTGCGTACAGTGCTCTGTAGTCACCCAGTCTTGGTAGACCCAGATTTTACTAAATATTTTTTTTTGCAAACGGATGCCTCTGAAGTAGGTCTCGGAGCAGTCCTGTCCCAGTTTGTAGGAGATGAGGAACACCCAGTCTTGTATTTACGTCACAAATTGTGTCCCCGCGAACAAAGATATGCCAACTGTAGAAAAAAAATGTTTGGCCGTAAAGTGGGCAACAGACACTTTAAAGTATTACCAAATCGGCAGGTCTTTTACCCTAATTATAGACCCCGCACCCTTACAGTGGATGCATAGAAACAAAGAAAAGAACTCTAGGGTTACCTGCTGGTTTCTGTCACTACAACCCTTCAATTTCACAGTACAGCATCGACCAAGCATACTGCACGGTAATGCGGATGCACTTTATAGGATGCACAGTCTCGTGCACGGGCCGCTCCACTGGATAATGTTATTTTATTTTTTTATTTATAAAATGTTTTACCAGGAAGAACATTGAGAGTTACCTCTCGTTTTCAAGTATGTCCTGGGCATAGTTAATATGACAAATAATATGCTGGGGAGGGGGATATGTGACAGAGCCATAGACTCCATATATATTAGTAGGAGGTTGCATTATGCCTTTTTTTCCAGTATGCGACAAGTTAACTCCACTAGTTAGGTGAAAATCCACGTGGGGGGAGCGAAGCATAGCCGGTCCAGGAAAAAACAATCCGGGGCTAGGCAAATGAACTAAAAATATTATTTATTGTGGGTGTACAGCATGGTGGCGCTGTACCCCCACAATAAATAATATTTGTACTGTAGTTCATTTGCCTAGCCCCGGATTGTTTTTCCCCCCACGTGGATTTTTGCCTGCATTGCATCTCAGCTGGACGCACGCCTTTGGGACAGCATACAAACAGCTTCCATGTGAGTAAAAATCTTATTATGATGTTATTGGAGGATTATGCTATGCTCTAAGGTTGCTGCCAACTATACAGGATGTGCCGAATACACTGATGTACATCTACACTGGCTAGTTCAGGCAGGATTCCCTTGACAATACTGGCAGCAAGTAACATATAAATGAGCTCTACTGTACAATCAAGGCATACACAGCTGTTTGTTTTCACTTACCTGTACCAGGGTTTGCTCAAGATTTGTTATTTATTATTTCAAGACCTCACACTCAGATGCACTGAACTTGGAGGACACTCCTCTCACAACTCACCTAGTTAGACAGGCCACAGGTGATCCTAATTAAGTGAGCTCACCTGATTTAAAAAGGGGATGAGGAAATGCCTCTGGGGCAGTAGTCTCTCACAGACACAGAGAGGACAGAGGTGAGCTGACAGACAGACACAGGCTGTCCCGAATGGAATAAAGCTCCCAGGTAAGGAGCTAAGTGGTATTAACAAATATTATTGGTCTGGTCTAGTTTAAAACCAGACAGGTAGATAGGCTTAACTTTGTTTAGTTAGTTTCCCCAAAGGAGAAAGGCTTTTATTTTATGTTTTGTTTTACTTAAAGGGACAGAGCATCCATTGTTTTGTTATATATTTGGACAAATAAACCGCCAGCATATTATTTCACTAGAAGAACTGTGCTGCCTCCTCACTAACCACGGTCATCATGTCATAGTATCTTTGGGTTAATACTCCCCTGTTTCCCTCACAACTGTTCAAGCCACTTGGTGTGTGTTCCCTATTTATAGTCTCTGCATTAAGAAAAATGCAAAAAATTTTTTTAGCGGAAATACAATACAGGCATACCCCGGTTTAAGGACACTCACTTTAAGTACACTCGCGAGTAAGTACATATCGCTCAATAGGCAAATGGCAGCTCACGTATGCGCCTGTCAGCACGTCCTGAACAGCAATATCGGCTCCCTACCTGTACCGAAGCTGTGCGCAAGCAGTGAGACTATAGAGCCTGTTACACATGTGTTATTTACATCAGTTATGCACGTTTATGACGATTGCCGTACAGTACATGCATCGATAAGTGGGGGAAAAGGTAGTGCTTCACTTTAAGTACATTTTCGCTTTACATACATGCTCCGGTCCCATTGCGTATGTTAATGCGGGGTATGCCTGTATATTGTACAATGACTGGTAATGCTTAGCGAAGCGCTCAATTTGCCATAATGTTTTTTAGATTCACATACTATTGCGAATATTTTGCACATCTTTAGTGATCATGGAATGTATCCACTCCCAAACACACCAAATTATTCTCACCCGCTGTGAAAATGTTTTAGAACAAAAGCCGCATTGACAACTAAAATACAATATATTTTTAGATTAAAAACCAATACCAAAAGCTAAGAATCAGTGAAAGTGTCTATCCGTCACTTTTATGATAGAAGTAATTTTTTCTAGTCAATTATTGCATACACGTTTAACATTCAGCCTGGAAAAATTCAGGTGTGAACCGTTTTGGGCCTCTATTGGACAAAAAAGTCTATAAACCTATACCACACATATATGTATTAGTGTAATAAGGGAATCAGGGGCACTCAAATCTATTTATTATTTTTATGAAAAGATACACAGTAGTTTGTTAGAGAAATCTGGCACAATAAGAATAGAGTAAGAAGATTTCATTAGTTTATTTTACATTAATGACATAATATCTAGGACACATGCAAACAATCCATTCAAGAGAGAACTTGAAAATAAATAAATATGATATTTAGTTTTTATAGGTACGGTATATAAAATGTTCTTACAGGAGGCATGGTTAAACTAGTGTACATATAGCCACATATAAAACATTGCATTGCTTGTGTCAACTTCCTTTGCCAGCGAAAAGGTTAATAGAAAATATTTTCATGTCAAGCTCCTACTATGGACTCTTAAAGAAAATATTTGCATACATTGCAGTATGTAGAGTAAACCTAGCAAATATCCTGGTTCACCTGGGACAGTCCTTATTTTGCACAGGACCATAAAAAAGCACTCACAGATCAAGAATAACTGCAGGTGGCCAGAAAAGACCTTTCTACACCAAGTGTCCCAGACTATATTTGTATATAAGCCCCAATGTCTAACCCCAATATATTGCTGCTTTACGTAAACCTATTCCCATTGAGCAATCCAATAAATATTGTATCTTTGATGTAAAGTACAGATGTGGTTAAATATGACAAGTTATCTATGTTACATGATTAAGAAGCAGTTACATTCAAGATGCCGGTGAGATTAATATTCACTTTGATGGTAGATTTTGGAGTATATGGTATACTCCAAGTGCTGCCTAATAGATTGAGTGTTCCACTACATGATTCATTTTCTTAATCTTCACAAATTCACATTTGTATTGAACTGTGTTCTTTGAAGTATGAAAAGCCTACAGTCTGACTAGCATTTGTTTTACATTTTTATCAGATTTGTATTTGTGTAGAATGAATCCCTTTATTGTGGCTGTACATTCTTCACGCTGTTCAAGGCAGTAAATGGGTTAAAACATTTCAAGCAGCTGAACAGTTTCATCATTTATATGTAATGTGTGTACTTTTGTGAATGGTGAGATACACCCTTTATAAATGTATTGTTTATATGACATTTTTAGTAAAAGCTTTTGGTCCTGTGCAATGTGTTTGTTAGTATAAAAATTGCAGTTTTGTTAGATAATCTTACAAGGAATTTTCAACCCATAAGTACACATGTGAAAATGTAATTAAAATTGAAACTCAGAAGAATTCACTTGTTGGTGCTTTAGAAGGCATCACAGTCTATCACAAATACAGTCAAAAAGCAAGTGAATCAGTAAAGAGATGGAGAAAAGTATGATCAGCTGTATTTATGTACGGTATGTCCTTGTGATCTACTCCTGCAGAAATGGCATTTTGTGGATGCAGTTCATCAGTAAAATTTTAGCATTAAAAGGGAGATATAGATGTAGCCAGAATAACTGTTTTCTGTACCATAACAAGATGCAAGATTGCACCTGCGTGATCAATTTTTTTCAGCGCGGCTCGCCCGCAGGCCAGCCACAGTCAGCCAGCAGAATTATTTGTGTTTTTTTTTAATGTAATTGCAATTCAGTATGTGTCCGGCATATAGCACACTGAATATCTTTGCCCATGCACGCATTGGACCTGACAATTTAACGTGTTTCTATACAATACACAATGTAACAATATCACTAGAAATGTCTAGAAACCCTTTTCTATTAAGATGGCAGGCAGACGTTAAGGCCGCACCACAGAGCTCACTGGGACCTCACAGAGCATCATATCATTCCTGGGTAGGGAGTTCCAACGGGCATTTAAATTAAAGACACACTTGCACTGCCTATTGTTTCTGCAGAGTACTATGGTAGCCACAAAACTTAATTTTGCAGCCATGGTGCAGTCACGGTCGCAGGGCCGCAACATGCAATTAAATGCTGGGCATTTGCACTTGGTTTAGTGCAGTACCGAAAACAATAAGTCTGGCTACATCTGTACCAAGAAAAAGCTTTCTCTGCGTCTTTGTGCATAGACATTTAGGAGCTGATTCCATATGTGCCGAAGTTATTAATTGGACTCTTTTTGGGTTAAAATTCCCCATTGACTTCAATGGGGAAGTTCATCCAGAAAGAACCCGTTCAGCCACTTTGACACATTTATGGTCTTATTTAATATCAGCTGAAGCTGATCGGTCCATTTTCAGTGACATTCCCCATGTCTATATCAGCCCTCTAAAATGTTACTTGTCATTAGATGGACTAAAATGCGTTCTTTTTTTAATTATATTACTATACTTACATTATAAACAAAACTATGGTCCATGTAACTAACATTTTTTCCACAGACAATGGTCAAATCTGGCTCTCGTATGTAAAACAATAGCCAAGGTATGTTTAAAGTATTAAGCACATTGCCAGAAAATAGTCACAAGCTAAATTTAGTAGGATGGTTCTATGTTTACATGATGAAGTATGAGTCTAGCAATGAGTCAAAAGTCAAATATAATAGGATGCCAGACAGATGATTCTATGTACCCAAGGGAACCCGTGAAGCCTCATTAGTTTTTGTGATTGTAAAAACACTTAAAAAAGGGTAAAAGGACAGATTTTAGGAGAGCACTGTTATAGCTTAACATCATGCAAAGATATTCCATATGCAATCACAGGCACACTATCCAATAAAAGAACACACAATTCATAATTCAATTATCTAGAGAACCACTGCAGCCTTTCACACACTAAACACTCTTTATCTACAGAGGCAGTGGCCGTTATTCGAACAAATATCGAAATGGATTTCGAGATCTCCCAGTGATCTGCACAAGTTTTGCCGGGGCAGACTATAATGGCCCATCGGATTAACACTGCAGGGGTCCCTGCTGTGTGAGTCCTACCAGGGTCTGCCTTTCTGCAATAGACACGCAGTAAGAGATAGGCTGAGTCAGTAACTCTACTGCCCGCCTCTCGCAGGCGATCGCAGGGGTTTTATTAAATTTTAAACATTACAATAATGTAGCAGGTGGTCTCCGGAGCTGAACTGCATTGATTTCAAGTCCGGGGACCCCTACTTCCCGAGATACAGGTCCCGTTATGGGGTGCCGGGAACTCCTATGCATGGAAATGTCCCGATTACCCAATCAGGTAAATGTTCAGATAACGGCCGCTGCATCTATACATTAATCTAAAACATTTGACTCATAATTTTGATTCTTTTTTAGAATCATGAAGAAATAGAAACCAGAATTGGTCTGTACATTTATTCTGAGTGAATAACCAAGAATTACTGTACTAAAACACTAATAATATTTTAAACCCTTTGCTCCCAGGAAGACAATTGTATTAAAGGCCCTCTAGATCAGCGGTGTGAAAACTGGGGGTTTTCTAGGGGGGGGGGGACGCGGGTGGTTGCAGAGGCCCCACGCTCTACCCCGAGGCAATTAAATTAAATGCCAGGGGACCGCGCGAGGCCTCCGCAACCTGTACTTATTGGGATTCAGCCGGCTTCTGCTCAAATAGTCATGACAATGCGCGTCTAATGACGTCACGTGAGCCTCGGTGCCATGTCACTCGGGAGGGAGGGGGCGCGAATGCTGGGACCGAGACACAGGGTAGGGGTGCACAGACAGAAAACTTTGCGCACCCCTGCTCTAAATGATGCATATATTATGCTGAGGTGTACCTAATAGTATGCCTCTGGGCTGCCTTTTCTTTCTTCATCAAAAAAATATACCAGGGCAGAGGTCCTTTTGATAAGAACTTGCGTCAGATATAACTTAACCCTTTGAGTGCCAAATGCCATGGCACAAGAGTACCATTGCCCCTCTGGCACTGATGATCTCGTGATCACTTCTCCAAAGGAGTCACGTGATTGCTCCATCACTGATGATGGAATGCAAAAGGAGGACTCTCCTTCAGTTACACTTAGGGCTCTATGCAGTAAGCGCCGAAAAAGTCCTCTCGCCAAGTGTTCCTTATCGGCATGATTGTGCCGATTTTCCCTCGCCGTATGCAATAAGTGCCGAATCCCTTCCGAATCAAGCCGAAAACATTTGTTCCCACTCTGCCGATGATTTGCTGATCACACACAGGTGTATCGGCGTGCATGGCGAGGTGGTGTTAGATTCACCAATGAAACTTCTTGCTGAATCTGCCAAAGCAAGCATGTTTTTGATTGAGCGGTCCATTTAAAGGCAGCGTGTATTTTTATTCATTCTCTGTGTTGTTGGGAGAGAGAGAGAGAGACACACAGAGCTGGGTGATTTACATATTTCATATTGACAGAGAGAGTTGTTGTGTATTGTGAGAGGTTTGTCCTGTGTTGTTTTGTTAACATCTCTGTCTTGTTATCACTTTGTAAGTATTCAGTGCGATTGTCTTTAAATTTCTTTTCTGTTCTTTGTGAGTGCTATAGGTATGGCCGAAAGGCATGGGAGGAGTGATGCTGGTGTGAGTGGTACTGGTAATCGTGTGAGTACACGTCTGAGTGAACGTAGGATTCAGGGGAGTGCTGTTGCTGCGAGTGTGAATGGTGTTGCTGGGAGTGCGAGTGGTGTTGCTGTGAGTGCGAGTGTTGCTGGTGGCTCTGTTGCTGGTGCTGCTGGGGTGTCTGTTGCTGGTGCTGATGGGGTGTCTGTTGCTGGTGCTGCTGGGGTGTCTGGTGGTGCTTGTGCTGCTGGGGTGTCTGGTGGTGGTGGTGCTGCTGGGGTGTCTGGTGGTGGTGGTGCTGCTGGGGTGTCTGGTGGTGGGGTGGTTGGTGGTGGGCCGCTTTTGGAGTCTCTTCCATTGGAAGAAGGAGAGTCCAGTCAGCAGCAGCCAAGCTCTGTGGCTGCACGTGGTTGGAGGAAACGTGTGGAGCAGCACATAATCCACGTTTCAATGAAGAGGAAAACAGAGTTCTTGTCACTGAGATTTTGGAGCACTATGACTCTCTGTATGGACATTAACTAGGTAAGTCTATCTTTGCATTGATTGTTCAAAGACATGTTATCCTATCTCATGTGAGATGTCTTAATATCAAACTATTATTCTCTAATATCTATCAATTAAAGTTAATTGTTACACACATAATCCTTCATGCTTTATAACGACCATAACAATCAGTCTAAAAAGTTTGGCAAAGATCATACAATATTCATGCAAGCTTCCTTAGATTTGTATGTTTCCACGTAAATGCTCATGTGGTACACATATTCAACCTAAACCAGCATGTTTGGTATCTCTTGGAATAGTTAGCAGTTTAGGAAACTGCTCGTTTTTCTAATAATAATTAACGTCATATATTTTGTATGTATTTCAAGAGTGGACAAGTTCAGCATCAGAAAAAGAAACGTGGGATCAAATAATATTGGCTGTGTCTGCGTGTGGGAATCATGTCAGGGACTGGGCGAATTGTCGGAAGAGATTCGATGATATCAGGGCAAACTTAAAGAAAAAAATCCAAGCACAACGGATACATGCTTCTGCCACTGGAGGTGGGCCGCCAGCACAAGCTCTAATGTTAACTCCATTAGAGGAGCAGATGCAGGAAAAAATTATTCCTGTCGTCGTGGAGGGTTTGCCAGGGGACAGAGATATCGGAATTTATTCGGCTCAATTTCCACCAGGTGACAAATGTTACTGTACTACGCGTGTCGTATGTTACAGTTCTTATCTATATTTCCGCTGAAACTTATAGTTTCTTCCCAATATAAGCATACCTACATATATATCTGTATATATGTCCCTCTCTCTATCTATCTATCTATCTATCTATCTATCTATATATATATATATATATATATATATATATATATATATATATTTATATATAGTTGTCGTAAAAAACATCAAAATATTATATATATTTATATATATATATATATATATATGTGTGTGTGTGTTTGGAAACATGTATTGGCTCAGCTATCGTGGATGACATCATTATGAGTAAACATGCACAACTTGACCTGCATGAAGGGATTATGTGTAATGATCTTCCAAATAACACACACTGCAACCTTCTACTTTACAAAGCATTCAACATCTTTGCCCTATAGTTGAAAGCTGAATGTATGTGTGAATCTTTTTACAAACAATGGGTTAACATGCATAACCACAAAGCATACCCGCACTCATTCTTTGTCACAGTAATGTATAACTTCGTTATACTGTGTCTGTGCACACAAATGCATAATTCACTATTTCATGTATGTGTCGATACATATACATATATATATATATATATATATATATATATATATATATATATATATATATATATACATATATACATATAATATATATACATATAATATATATACATATAATATATATATATATATATATATATATATATATATATATATATATATATATATATATATATATGATAAAACAATAATAAAGACAGCGCCTTACACAGACTACACCCAAATTGCTGCAGCCCTGATCTGATATGGCAAGATGTTCACCCAGCACAGATGCCTAATTACAATATGACATATCAATAGACTTGTGGTAAGAAACAAATAATAAAAATGTGTTGTAATAATAAAATGCCAAAAAATGAAAGAAAAAAGTGTATATGAAAAATGGATGAAAAAAATAATGGGATAATCACACTAATGTGACCTATGAACTATAAAAATGAAAAAATTAATATGTAATTAAAAAAATAAATTACATATATAAGAATGTAAAATTGTAAAAAATAAACATCAAAAATATATAAAAAAATTAATCAATACTTAAGTCCATAGATGTCCATGAAAGTGACAATATTAAAGTCCAGGCTGCTTCTTCATGGGCTCACCAACCTCCCAACGAACCTATTAGAAAAGAAAAAGAAAAAGCGCCCGATCCTTGTATAAAATCAGATATAAAATATTTAATAAATCATGGACAGACAAATGTACACTCACACTTTGTCAATAAAAATAAGGCATGTTATGGGACCAGCCTATGCACCAGATCGAAGACTCCACAGTTCACCTCCGTACGATTGCGTCCGAAATGCCTGCAAATTAACGTTGCTGCTGCCGCAATCACCGAAATAGGTTTTCTCCCTTTAGACCAGAACTTTTCTGTTCAGTGCGGCCGCCATTACTCTCACACGAATCAGGGACCAGGGAAACCTTCACTGACATCCTCACTCTGGCGTCTGGACTGCTCGACCACCGTAGTTTCTATGCCACGTGACCCCACGTGTTTCCTCCGTCTCAGCGGATTTCATCAGGGGATAGACTCCAATTGAACTGTCTGGTGTTATATAGTCCCGTTATCCAATAAAAAAAATTCTTCAAAAAATGAGTTCAATTCAATCAGTGTCTTTAGGTCACCTGTGCTAGATATGGCTAATGTAATTAGTAGTTGAACGGTTAATAGATAAATTAAAAATGAATGAACAAGAAAGGCATAACATAAAATGAAAGAACAGTATTTGAAAATATGCAGTAATGGTAATTTAAATATGACAACAAAAACAGTATTAGAGAATGAGATTGACATTGAAATAGTATGGTTTTTAGATACCCAATGAATAATTAAATATAAATTGAATCAATAAACTAAAATCTCATTGCATATATAATTCCTTCATCATATATAAATAATGACAAGGTTATACCACCTGCAAGTATTATACTGATGTAGATTGATATCCAGTTGACATAATAACTCTATTTGTCTTATTATATTATAGAGATGGAGACCAATCTTAGCAATTACCTATATCATATGTCGGTAAATGCAATGAATCTAACAAATATTATGATTGTATGAAACATTCAAATATGAAATATATATATAGGACAATATTAAATTTGATTGGAAGTTAATAAAAATAACATAAAAAATGCGCATAAATATACCTGAATATAACTAAAACAAGCTTGAAATAAAACACAAAGAGTCAATTTTGGATATTGCTCTCCATGAGATATATATAGATATATATAGATATATATATATATCTCACGGAGAGCAATATCCAAAATTGACTCTTTGTGTTTTATTTCAAGCTTGTTTTAGCTATATTCAGGTATATTTATGCGCATTTTTTATGTTATTTTTATTAACTTCCAATCAAATTTAATATTGTCCTATATATATTTCATATTTGAATGTTTCATACAATCATAATATTTGTTAGATTCATTGCATTTACCGACATATGATATAGGTCAGGGGGGCGCAAACTTTTTTTCCTGCGCCCCCCTGCCGGCGGTCCCCTCTCTTCCGTGCCCCCCCTAACCACCAATAACCCGCCCTCCGGCGTCATGACATCACGTTGCCATAGCAACGTGACGTCACATGACCTCGTGGCGTCATTTTGACGCCACGTTGCCATGGCGACGCAAGAAGGAAGCCGCCGGAGTCACGGGTAAGTATGGTTTACAGAGGCCCTGCAGCTCCCCTGGCACTTAATTTAAGTGCCTTCGGGAAGTGCGCGGGGCCTCTGTAAACCCCGCGCCCCCCACCGGCAGTCTCGCGCCCCCCCTGGGGGTCGCGCCCCACAGTTTGCGCACCGCTGATATAGGTAATTGCTAAGATTGATCTCCATCTCTATAATATAATAAGACAAATAGAGTTATTATGTCAACTGGATATCAATCTACATCAGTATATTACTTGCAGGTGGTATAACCTTGTCATTATTTATATATGATGAAGGAATTATATATGCAATGAGATTTTAGTTTATTGGTTCAATTTATATTTAATTATTCATTGGGTATCTAAAAACCATACTATTTCAATGTCAATCTCATTCTCTAATACTATTTTTGTTGTCATATTTAAATTACCATTACTGCATATTTTCAAATACTGTTCTTTCATTTTATGTTATGCCTTTCTTGTTCATTCATTTTTAATTTATCTATTAACCGTTCAACTACTAATTACATTAGCCATATCTAGCACAGATGACCTAAAGACACTGATTGAATTGAACTCATTTGTTGAAGAATTTTTTTTATTGGATAACGGGACTATATAACACCAGACAGTTCAATTGGAGTCTATCAACTGATGAAATCCGCTGAGACGGAGGAAACGCGTGGGGTCACGTGGCATAGAAACTACGGTGGTCGAGCAGTCCAGACGCCAGAGTGAGGACGTCAGTGAAGGTTTCCCTGGTCCCTGATTCGTGTGAGAGTAATGGCGGCCGCACTGAACAGAAAAGTTCTGGTCTAAAGGGAGAAAACCTATTTCGGTGATTGCGGCAGCAGCAACGTTAATTTGCAGGCATTTCGGACGCAATCGTACGGAGGTGAACTGTGGAGTCTTCGATCTGATGCATAGGCTTGTCCCATAACATGCCTTATTTTTTTTTTTTTTAAACTTTGATTTTATTGGGTGCAATCAAACATATATGTTATCACTTCCCGTTAGCATCAATAATATCAACCATTTTTGTTTTTTAACAATCGACCAAAAACTAGACATACTAGACTCACAGGACAAACAAGGGGGTCTGGTTACGGGGTAGGCTAGGTAGGGGGGGGGGTGGGTGCGATAAAGGCTCTCTCATAGAAGCGGAGAGAGATTTCGGGCTTCCGTTCTCCCAGTTCTCCTGGTGATTGTGCTGCTCCTCGGGAATTCCGTGGGTTTATATGTATAGCCCCTCTGCCCAGCGCTCTGTGGCTCTATTTGATCCTTCCCTGTTTCTTGTTATGGCCGTTGACTGGCGCTTTCACACCCTCTCCCCCTGTTCTACTGTCTCTCTCTTGTCATGGATCCCTTTCGTTACTGGAGAACGCCTTTCTCAGCTATCATTGCAATATTGTGGTACTATCTATTCCCGGGATGTCCGTCTGTTCCAGCCAGGGTGACCAGACTTTTAGATAATTTTGGCCGGTGTCGTTAACCATACTTGTTAGCTGTTCCATCCGGCAAACAAACCAAATTCTATTTCTAATCTTGGGGATGTTTGGGAGTGTTGGTTGCTTCCATAATGCTGCAATCTCGCACCTGGTGGCTGTTGCCAAATGTGTAATTAGCTTATGCGAGGCGTTAGATAGTCCCTCGACCCGTCTGCCCAGTAGGAACAGCCATGGGTCCAGGGGGATCTCCACCTCCAGTAAACGTTGAAGCCAGTCTCTAATTTCTGCCCAAATCGGCGCCACCCTTGTGCAAGACCACAGCATATGGCATAAGTCCGCTCTGTCTCCGCACTGTTTGGGGCAGAGCGGAGAGTAGCCTTTGACAAATTTAGATAATTTAGTGGGAGTGTAGTACTGCACCGACACACTTTATTCGAGCAAATACCCGGTATGTACCTGGCAGATACCTGGAATGCGCCGCTCCTAACCTCTGACAAGCCCCGTTGCATTTGCCTTCCCAGCCTGGGTTCATGCCTGGCTGATGGGCGGCTGATCTGTTAAATGATAATGATTAGGATTTAATAGGCTGCAATGCTTCGCGTGTCTACCAGATGGCATAAATTCATGAATTGTAATGCAGTTTATATATATATACTGTGCAGTATTGCAGCCAGCGGGAATAAAATGCTTCAATCCCTGCTTGGAAAATAACTCAATGCACTCGGGCAGAAAACAGTCACAAACCTCAATACACCCGGGTATACCCGAATTCGTGGGACTAGCCAAGCTCGAATAAAGTGTGTCGCCAGTGTACCACCGCATCAGGACTTTATAGGCGTTCTCCTTTAACGTGGTACAGATAGAGCTTTTGGCTGCTGCCTGCAGGATCCTATCCCAGTCCTCGTCTTCCAATGTCTCCCCTAGGTCCGTTTCCCACTGTCTCATGTAACTAAGTCTGGGTCGGTCATCCGGCTCCGGACAGACCACCTCCCTGTACATTCTAGAGGTTAGTCCCCTCGTGTCCATGGCTCTTGAACAGAGCTGCTCAAAATTTGTTCTCCGTGGCCGAATTGGAGCTTCATTGTAGAAAGCTCTGATCTGGAGGTACCTGAATAATTCAGCATTAGGAATTGCTTTTTCTTCTTTTATGTGATCAAATGTCTTAATGTATTGCCTACCCTCCAGATCTTTTAAACGGAGATACCCTGCTCGAATCCAATTTGAGAAATTAGAGCTATCCAGTCCAGGAGCAAAATCTGGGTTCCCCCAAATCGGGGTCATCAGGGAATTCGGGGATGTAAGAAAGCATTTAAATTTGGTCGCCTCCCATGTTTTCAAGGAGCTGGCTACTGCCTGCAGAGGTGTTCGTATGGCGGACCTATTCCTTTTGGCCAGCCAAATTAGATTTTGAATTTCGATTGGTGCGCAGCACGCTTTTTCAAGCTCCACCCACCTCAGGAGACTTGGGTCTAAATGCCATTGCACAATCTGGCTCAGCTGGGCTGCTTCGTGATAGGCGAACAAGCATGGCACCCCCAACCCTCCTCTTAAAGTCGGCCTCCTCAAGATTTCTTTTTTAATTCGTGGGCTTTTCTTATCCCAGATAAACTTTGTTATTAGGGACTGTAACGCAAGGATGTCGTCTTTGACTAGGGGGATCGGTAGGGCCTGGAAAAGGTACAGCATCCGTGGGAGGAGATTCATTTTTATGCTATGAATGCGACCTATCCACGAGATGCTACACTCCGCCCATCGCCGGAGATCCTCTCGCAAAGTCCGGAACAACCTGGGATAGTTTGCTTTATACAAAGCTTTGTACTCTTTCGTGATATATACCCCTAGATATTTAAGCATAGAGGGTTGCCACTTAAAGTTGAAATTTAGTCCAATTAATTTTTCCACCTGCTTTGATAGATTAATATTGAGGGCTTCAGATTTGGCCTGATTAATTTTGAACCCTGAGATTTGTTTGAAAGTCCCCAGAATTGAGAAGACATTGGGCAGGGAGGTAAGGGGTTTTGATAATGTCAGGATCACATCATCCGCGTAGAGCGCCACTTTGTGTGATTGCTCCTTTACAGATATTCCCGTAATATCCGGGTTGCTTCTTATATGTGCCGCCAGAGGTTCTACGCACAAGGCGAACAGCAAGGGAGACAGCGGGCAGCCCTGACGCGTTCCGCTCTTTATTGGGAACTGCTCCGAGGGGAACCCTTGGTGCCGTACCCTTGCCGCTGGCCCCTCGTACAGTGCCATGATGGCCCCCAGGAGACATCCTCCAAAGCCAAACGCCTCAAGCGTTCCTCTCAGATTGGGCCAATCAATACTATCGAAGGCCTTTTCGGCGTCCAGACTCAATACCATTGACGGGGTGTTCTGTTTTTGTGCCAGATCAATCAGGTCAATGATCCGCCTGGTATTGTCTGCCGCCTGCTTTCCTCCGATGAACCCCACCTGATCTGGATGAACCAACCTGGGAAGGACGATACCCACTCGATTGGCTAACAATTTGGAGAAAATTTTGAGATCTGTATTTATCAACGAGATTGGCCGGTAGCTCTTACAGTCCGCCGGGTCCTTGCCAGGTTTATGGATCAGGGAGATGGACGCCTGAAGCATCTGCGCTGGGAACGAGGCCCCCTGCATGACCGAATTAAACATTCTTAATAGGTGTGGGGCTAGAGTTTTTAGGTATTTTTTATAGTATAGATTAGAGAAGCCATCAGGGCCGGGCGCCTTGGCAGGCTTAAGTGACTTTACAACTGTCGTTAACTCTTCTAAAGAGAAGTCCGTCTGTAACGCTTCCCTTTCCTCCCGGGTCAATGTTGGTAATTTTGCTTCCCTTAAAAAGTCCCTGAGATTGTCCCCCGTTTTTTAATTATGTATGACCTTCCCTCCATCGTAGAGCGCCTCGTAGTAGCGTTTAAATTCCGCTACGATCCGCTTAGGATTCGAGGTAAGGTCTCCCCCTTGTGTGCGGATGGCTTGTATGTGATAATTAGGAATTTTGTGACGGAGTCGATTAGCTAATAGGGTGTCCGGCTTGTTCGCCTTCTCAAAGTACCTGCGCCTAGACCAGCTCATTTCCTTTTCCGCCTGGGAGGTTAGTACGACATTTAACTGCTGCTTAGTGTCCGAAAGTGGTTTTAGGGAGCCCTCACTTTTATCTCTCTTGTGCTCCTCTGTTTGGGCTGCCAGTTTCTCCTGTAAGAGTTTTATCTGGCTATATTGCTCCCTCTTTCGTCTAGCTGCTAGATTCATGAGCGTTCCCCTAAGGGTGGCCTTATGGGCCTCCCATAATGTGATGTGTGATGACACACTACCTAGATTGTCTGAGAAAAATTCCACTATCTTCTCTCCAATTTCCTTTTGGGTATTTGGGATTTTCAGCAGCAGTTCGTTTAATCTCCAGTTTGCTCCTGGCCTGTCTAGTGAATTTAGTGTGCACCGCAGCTCGATGGGTGCGTGGTCTGACCACGAAATATCGTGTTTACCCGTATGGGAGACCACTGGGACCAGTCTATTGGATACCAGGAAGTAGTCCAGCCGGCTGTAACGGTTATGGGGATGGGAAAAGAATGTATAATCTCTACTCTGTGGGTGTTGCTCCCACCAGATATCTACCAATTGGCAGTCCCTTAAGCCCTGAGTGATTTGTTGGATGTCTAGCTTTGGTGGTAGACCCGACTCAGTGCACCGGTCCAGTTTGGGGTTTATCATCCTGTTAAGGTCTCCCGCTACTATCAGCGTTCCCTTGGCCTCTCTCTGTAATTTTCGAAAGAAAAGGGCGAAAAAGTCCTCAGATATCTCGCAAGGTGCGTATATGGATGCCAGTATAAGAGGTTTCCCTTGGAGCAAACCCACTAAGATAAGATATCTACCTTCTCTATCAGCTACTTTTTTCTCTACCGTGAAGGCTATTCTGTTGTGAATCGCTATGGCCACCCCCCTCTTTTTTACCTGTGCGGACGCTAAGTGTACCGTTCGGAAGTTTTTGTCTATGAATTTTGGGTAGCTGTCTCTGGAGAAGTGAGTCTCTTGGAGGAATAGAAAATCGGCCTTGTGTCTTTTATAATCTCTTAGGGCTAGTTTGCGCTTCGCTGGGCTATTCAGGCCTTTAACATTATGTGAAATGCACCTGACCTCAATACTCATAGTGTATTAAAATGAACCTGATTCTCACGGAGTCCTGCTGGGCCATTCTGTTACCGCCAGGTAGTTGGGGATCTCGCCTTTGTCTTCTCACGCACTGCTGCCACCTCTTGCTCTTGCACCTCCAGGGGGTTGGGGCGGGTAGGGGGGGGGTGATACGGGAGGGAAGTACACGGGGGGAGACAAAAAAGGAGAAACATGAATACATATAAACAAAAAACACTGTGTCATCAGCCCTAGGACACCCCAGTCCTATAGCCAAGTCCAATGCCCTTGGTCTGGGGGCTCTCGCGGGTACTCCACTGCACCCCTTACCCCATATCCAAAGGACTTTGCCCGAGTTAGGGCCCCCCCCCCTCCCCCGGCCCAGTCGAGACACATGCCGACCCCGAGGTAGTCCCCTTTGTACCCACCCCGTGTCTGCACTCTGCGATCCTCCTGCCTTAACAAAACACTCTGAAACCTCTAACTCAGATTTATGACTGCCTGACTTTCCGCCCATCTTCTATTGCTTCGGCGTCTCCTACCTCCTGCCCTTACTACTGATTACCATCAGTGGGAGCTCCTAACTGCTGTGTGCTATCTGCTTCTCTCTACTATCTACTCCTTGGGGGTCGCATCTTTTCATTCTTCTACTGTGTTCATCCACTTTCTCTGGCTTTCTATCAGTTCTCCTTTAATAACCCTTTCTCCCACAGTCCTCTTCCATCCTCTGTGCCTCTACCTGTCTTTTACCCTCTCACTTCCCTTACCCACTTATTTACTCCACATCTGTCTCCCCTCCTTCCACATACTTTATCTCTCTGTCATACTCCATCCATTTTCCCTCCAATCTTCCTCGCCTCATCCCCTCTCCGCCACCTATCACCTTCCTCCGCTACTTCCCCCTACTTTCTAAAACCTCACTCTCCCCACTGCTGTTCCTAACTTGCCCCAGCAACCTGTCAGGTTCTCACACCACCCTCTTGAGCTTATCTCTTTCTATGCCGTTGCCCCTTCTTGTGGTCGAAGATCCCGTAATCCCTTCTCGCCCCCATCTCTTCCTAGCTCCTTATCTGGTTTTTGGACCTCCACCGATGGCCCCTCGTGCCTGTGCGAGGAATTAATTCCGCCCCCGTAGCTAACGCAGCCTGTCCTCGCTAACGCAGCCTGTCCGACCCCCGGTGTGTGTTCCGGAGTGACGGCAAAGGTCCCCCGGCCACCACCGGCGCTTTGTGGTGCCCATCGATGATGTTTGCGCCTGGCTCTTCCGATCCTGCTGCCCCCTCCAAGATGGCGTCGTCTGATGCGTCCCCGCCTGATGACGACTTCCGGTCTCCTGCTTCCGACGGCCGCCATTTTGAGATGTGTTCTGCCACGAGGAGGGAGCGCGCGATCTCTTCCCGCCGTTGGGATGTTTCCGGCATCTGCGCCTCACGCTGGGCCGCTCCTCCCTGCACGATTGCCGCCATCTTCCTCAGACTGAAGGTAAGCCTTGGTCTCCTCTTTTTTTTTACAGGAGTGCTTCAGGATTCCGAACCTTGCCAGGGGATTCACCTCTTTGTGACCGGGGTTCTTTTTATGGACAGTCCTGTGGGTTGCCACCGCATCGGTCTCCATCAACCATCATTTGTTTAGGGGGTATCTTGTGGCGGTTGGCAAGTGGCAATCAGAAATTTGAGCGGGCAGGCAATAAGTTCAAACTCGAACCGCGCACTAAACGGCGCAACAATACCCTAGCGCAACCGTGCGCCGAAATGAGTATATAACACTGGCTTATCAGCGCCGCTTCCCCTTAGCTTTGGGCGAGCCATTTCCCCCGCTCCATTCTGGCTCGAGCTCCTCAGCTTCCTCCATGGCCTGCGCGGGTGCCTCCCCTAGGCCCAGCTTAGAGAGAAACTCTGGACCCTCCGTGGGCTCCTTCATCGTGATGGCCCTCCCGTTCCTAGCCACCATCAATCCGAACGGGAAGGTCCACCTATACCTCACATTACGGTCTCGTAGGACTTTCGTTATAGGGAGCAAGTTGCGGCGTCTGAGCAGCGTAGCCGGGGAGAGATCCTGGAAGATGAGCATCTTGTTGCCTTCATACTCCACTGTCGGTAGCGGCCGTGTTTGCCGTAATATGGCCTCCTTAGTGGTAAAGAAGTGCAGCCTGATGATGATGTCGCGTGGCTGCTCATTTGGTACCGGTCTTGAGCGGAGGGCTCTGTGACAGCGATCTAGAGCCAGGGCTTCTTTACTGTAGTCAGGGAGAAGGGTCTCCAGCCATTTTGTTATATATTCCATGCAGTCCCCTATCTCTTCCATGACCCCCCGAATTCGGAGGTTTTTCCGCCTGTCGCGGTTCTCCGCAACCTCCTGCCTCTCCCTCAGCTCGTCGATTTGTCTCTGCAAGTCCCCTGTTTTTTTGTCTGTTTTTTTGTCCACTTTAATTGTCTGATCCACTTTCTTTTCTAGATCATCTTCCTTGAGCCTAGTTTTACTACGTCTCTTTTCACCTCCTTGATTTCTGCCTGCAGGAGTGATTTCAGGTCGTTGTATAGCCTTTCGAAATCGCACCTCCTGACAGGCAATAATCCCTGGCTCTCTCGGCTGTCTTCCTCTCCTTCTGCTTCGGTGTCCGTATCAGGGTTTGAAACCGGCGCCATTTCCTCCATACCCCCACTCGAGCTAGCGCCTCCGAAGTAAGCCCTGACATCGGCTGTTTTAGGCTTTTTAAGGGAGCCTGGCTTTTTCGGAGCCATCCTTGGCTGATTGTGGGAGATGCCTTCGGTTTTGGGGTCAATTCCGTCGGTTTTCTGGTGTTTTTAATGTGTTTTTCTATGAGCGCGGCACGGAGCTAGTAACCTATGCAACCTTCCCCGTGTCCATCGCGCATGCGCCCTCAACATGCCTTATTTTTATTGACAAAGTGTGAGTGTACATTTGTCTGTCTATGATTTATTAAATATTTTACATCTGATTTTATACAAGGATCCGGCGCTTTTTCTTTTTCTTTTCTAATATATATATATATATCGAACACACAAAAAAGACAAAGACAATCCCCTTAATAGCACTCTAAATTACACCAACAAAAAAATAAAAAGGAAAGATATAGCTCAAAAGAATCAAATGCTTTGCCGGGATTGAAAATGAACAAGTTTTTATTTGTAAATACAGCAAGACACACTAACTTAAAAACATAGACATACTGAAGACAGCCAAAATAATGTCTGTGAAAAGTGACTGTATATCAAGGAATACTGTGTACCAAACAAAAAACTAAAGTGTATCTAAATAATAATAAATATGTATCTATATATATACTAATTAATGATACCAAAAAAGTTTAATGAGACAAAAATTTAAGAAAATACATATATATATACATTACCCACTGGTATAAATGCCTGACTCCAAGATGTAAAATACAAATCACAGCATTGAAATAAATATATAATCAAAAAGCAACCATGGGAAAAGAAAAAAAGGGGGAGGGAGACATACAGGGGAGATAAAAAATAAATCTCACACCCTGAACAGTATTACCCAAAAAAAGGGGATTTAAACACTGACTACTGATGCAGCAAAGAATTGACACATAATAACTATGATAGACATATGAGCAAACAGAAGCAAAACATATAAAGCACACAATAGTGTGAATCACAGCAAGGACAAGTGATGCCAGGACAGCGGGGAGAGATAATACTCAGCTGTAGCTCAGTAGCAGGAGGCATCAGTCCATGATAAAAACGTCGGCAGTGTTGCATCGGTAGCTCAGAATAGAATAGGGAAATCCATTTTGCTGCATTAGTTCAGTGATAAAGTCACAACAGAAAGAAATCACATAGAGGCTGTCTTCAGTTAACACTCAACGCGTTTCACCCGTCGGTGGGCTTCTTCCCGGAGTGATAAAACTAAAGTGAAGGCATTCTAGTATATATAGGAGTAGGAATAATTAGCTACAGCTTTGCTCCAAAAATCCCCATCCAATTAGGATCTCAGGCAGAGATTGCTAGCGTCACACGCAACAGTGCAGGTAATAATGTCATTAAACCAAGCATAAACTCAGTCTGTATGGCTGTTGCGGTGCGCATGCGCATCAACTCTAACAATTTATACCCGTTTTCATAATCACCAGTAATTTATACAAAAGGCACACAAAGAAAGGTGAGAGAGCAAAAAACTTTGATTGCTATATTAAAATAAGAGTTCATATATATATGTATTCACAACCTCTCAATTCATAAATCCCGTTTTCACTGTCACGGATGACGTCATTATTACAAAACTAACAGTCAAATGAGGATATATTGCATACAAAGCATTTTAGACATACAAAGAATTAAACATTGACAGTGTTGATATACAGAGTCCCATTCGTTGGATCAGCTGTGAAGCAAGAGTTGTATTGACTCGTATGCCAATGTATAAAAAGTCTTTGTAAGCATCATCAGATCATCTCGTCAAGGACAGGAACAGATGATACTGCCATTCATTATCTATGCACTGACAAGAGAGGAGCATATATATTAGAAGAGCATTTCCATAGATATTCAGAGTAATGATGTTTACATGTTTCCATCAATTTTATTTTTTTAAAACTCAAAAGAAAAGAGTACATAAGCAAACAATATTGTTAGTAATAATAAGAAATAATGATTATAAAGTTTAAAAAAATAAATAGTAAAACAGAAAAAGAAAAACAGAGTATATATTTATATATATACATTTTTAGATTGAGGGGGGGATTCATAACTTAGCAGAACTGTAAAAGCAGTTATGTATAGGGCATCAAAACGCAATTGAGGGTGCATAGAACCTAGGATAAACTATAAAAACATAGCAAAACCTAGTGAGTCATTTAATCCCTTTGGCTGCATGGTGTTGAGGAGAACGATCCAGCGGCATTCCTTCTTAAGGAGCGCTTTCTCCAAATCACCGCCCCTTATGGAGAAAGCGCTCCTTAAGAAGGAATGCCGCTGGATCGTTCTCCTCAACACCATGCAGCCAAAGGGATTAAATGACTCACTAGGTTTTGCTATGTTTTTATAGTTTATCCTAGGTTCTATGCACCCTCAATTGCGTTTTGATGCCCTATACATAACTGCTTTTACAGTTCTGCTAAGTTATGAATCCCCCCCTCAATCTAAAAATGTATATATATAAATATATACTCTGTTTTTCTTTTTCTGTTTTACTATTTATTTTTTTAAACTTTATAATCATTATTTCTTATTATTACTAACAATATTGTTTGCTTATGTACTCTTTTCTTTTGAGTTTTAAAAAAATAAAATTGATGGAAACATGTAAACATCATTACTCTGAATATCTATGGAAATGCTCTTCTAATATATATGCTCCTCTCTTGTCAGTGCATAGATAATGAATGGCAGTATCATCTGTTCCTGTCCTTGACGAGATGATCTGATGATGCTTACAAAGACTTTTTATACATTGGCATACGAGTCAATACAACTCTTGCTTCACAGCTGATCCAACGAATGGGACTCTGTATATCAACACTGTCAATGTTTAATTCTTTGTATGTCTAAAATGCTTTGTATGCAATATATCCTCATTTGACTGTTAGTTTTGTAATAATGACGTCATCCGTGACAGTGAAAACGGGATTTATGAATTGAGAGGTTGTGAATACATATATATATGAACTCTTATTTTAATATAGCAATCAAAGTTTTTTGCTCTCTCACCTTTCTTTGTGTGCCTTTTGTATAAATTACTGGTGATTATGAAAACGGGTATAAATTGTTAGAGTTGATGCGCATGCGCACCGCAACAGCCATACAGACTGAGTTTATGCTTGGTTTAATGACATTATTACCTGCACTGTTGCGTGTGACGCTAGCAATCTCTGCCTGAGATCCTAATTGGATGGGGATTTTTGGAGCAAAGCTGTAGCTAATTATTCCTACTCCTATATATACTAGAATGCCTTCACTTTAGTTTTATCACTCCGGGAAGAAGCCCACCGACGGGTGAAACGCGTTGAGTGTTAACTGAAGACAGCCTCTATGTGATTTCTTTCTGTTGTGACTTTATCACTGAACTAATGCAGCAAAATGGATTTCCCTATTCTATTCTGAGCTACCGATGCAACACTGCCGACGTTTTTATCATGGACTGATGCCTCCTGCTACTGAGCTACAGCTGAGTATTATCTCTCCCCGCTGTCCTGGCATCACTTGTCCTTGCTGTGATTCACACTATTGTGTGCTTTATATGTTTTGCTTCTGTTTGCTCATATGTCTATCATAGTTATTATGTGTCAATTCTTTGCTGCATCAGTAGTCAGTGTTTAAATCCCCTTTTTTTGGGTAATACTGTTCAGGGTGTGAGATTTATTTTTTATCTCCCCTGTATGTCTCCCTCCCCCTTTTTTTCTTTTCCCATGGTTGCTTTTTGATTATATATTTATTTCAATGCTGTGATTTGTATTTTACATCTTGGAGTCAGGCATTTATACCAGTGGGTAATGTATATATATATGTATTTTCTTAAATTTTTGTCTCATTAAACTTTTTTGGTATCATTAATTAGTATATATATAGATACATATTTATTATTATTTAGATACACTTTAGTTTTTTGTTTGGTACACAGTATTCCTTGATATACAGTCACTTTTCACAGACATTATTTTGGCTGTCTTCAGTATGTCTATGTTTTTAAGTTAGTGTGTCTTGCTGTATTTACAAATAAAAACTTGTTCATTTTCAGTCCCGGCAAAGCATTTGATTCTTTTGAGCTATATCTTTCCTTTTTATTTTTTTGTTGGTGTAATTTAGAGTGCTATTAAGGGGATTGTCTTTGTCTTTTTTGTGTGTTCGATATTTATACTTATCCCCTAGCACCATTAGGCTCTTTACTTTATATTTAAACTGACTTGTTTTTGGATTAATATATTTTTACCAAATTAATTAGTTAGTATTATTTAGGGTCTGAGTTAACCACATGTGTTGAGCAACACACCTTTTTGTGTGTTTTATATATATATATATATATAATCTATGTTACACCTATAAACAGGCCATTACTGCCTAATCAAGTCTTGCATGGAATATTGAGCATTCATAGGTGAACATAAATAATTTGCAGAAACAAATTTCGTTATGTTTTATTAAAGCTCTTTTTTCGCTTCATGTATTATAATGTGAGCATAAATAGGAACATGTACCATATGGTATTTAATTGTGTTCATATGTAGCTCACTTCAAATTTGTATTTCGCTCATGTACCGGTGTGTGAAAGCAGCTGCAATTAATATATAATCACAGCATAGAGGTGAACAGAGGGGTGGTGTAGGGCACAGAGCCAGATCACAGGGTCATGGTAGGGTCAAGTCTTGTGGGACAGCTTACAGGTGGTAGAAGCAAATAAAAGGTCAGAGTGGTGTCACGTCTTGGGGGAGGGACTACAGTTGTTAGAGGCTGACAAGGTGAACAGAAGTTCATCATATTCATTTGAAATGGTAATTATCTGAATACTTTCAGCCACCAGTCCACTATATATTAAAACGTACGTTAGTCATTCGTTCACTCATATATTCTTTTAATGTTATAGATATGCCACCTTATCACACCAGTACCATCTGTGAGCGACAGACTGCATGTGTTGCTGAGTGTCAGCCACATTGAGTGCTACACCTGCTTCTCTTAAATGTTCGGAAAGATCTCTAAACACATTCATACACATTTCCACAATTAGGTGCTGAATTCTAAGCAGAGTCAACTTTGCTTTCATGGTAGTGATGTACATTATTCTAGTTAGATTACTACACAACATATGCAGTGTATGTACAACAGAACACTTCATTTTACAACGCATTCCTGCATGAACATTGTATGTTGTATGGTGTTTAAAATAAATGTGCCGATTAGGTTCACATGTACATTTATGTTAAGATGGATAATATACAGATTGCCCTAACCATATCATTGTGATTTCGTTATGTGATGCTGATATTTAGCCATAACTACTCCCACTACAGATACTTCATGTTAATTATGTACACATGACAATTAAATTTTGATGTTATTCTTCTATATAGTTGCTCCTGCAGCTCCTGTGTCACCTGACACTGAACATGTCTCATCACCTGTCTCATCAAGGTCATCATCAAGAATGGAAGGAGAGTGTATGAGGTGCAGCACATATAATGTGTACATTTGAATAATTTCATTTGCCATGCAAAATAAATGCCTTTCACATGTAATGAACTTCATATCAGTTATTGTCACAGAAGATGTAGTGTTTCCTGACAACATGTATTATGTGTGTTTTAAAGTATCAGCTAGGAGTTGTGATGTTACAACAACCTTTAATTCATTCTTCTTTCACACTGAGTCGAAACATCATTGTTACTTCAAGCATCATCTTTTAATTGGACACAAATAAAAAATTATGGAAACATGTTATGTGTTCCACTATGAGAACAACTATCATTATAGTGAAAACAGTGAAAGTTCCATGGCAGTTCATAATGTCTTTCTTTATTTGTAGAACCAGATGTTGCCGCTCAAGGACAAATTCACTCAAGTGACCATGAAGAGGTTGACACTCCTGGATTAACACAGCATTCAAGTCCTCCTGCTCTTGACACATACTCAGCTATTGCAGCTTCTGAAGAACGAATCTTGGGTGAAGAAAATCGTCGCCATTCAGAAAAGATGTCAGTGCTTGAAAGGATGATGTCACTGCATGAAAGGATGCATGAAAGGTCAATATCAGAAATGTCACAAATTAAAAAAAAGTCATCATCCAAGTTCCTAAAGAAATCCAAAATGTAAACAGGACATTACAAGAACTAGTTCTGAATGTAAGCCAAGCTAATCAGTTTCGGAGTACAGCAAGAGAACAACAATTCCACTTTACCCCATCAGAGGATGGATCTTTACATGCTGCTACTTTTTCTCCAGAGTCATCAGTTCTTTATTCCCCAGTTCTGGATGATACCGGTACAGTAGGTGCAAGTTCTGTGCAGGTCCCTGTCAACATCCAACCACTTACATCTGTTCAAAATATGGAACCGACACCTACAAATGAGACACGCAAAAGAAAGTTAGGGCAACAATTACTAATAACCAGCTTTTTTAAGAAGATTAAAACACAAAAACAAGAAAGTGCTCCACCATCACTCTTGCAATGTTTATCAAGTGTTTCACAACTGCCACAGCCAACACCCAGTGCCCCTGAACTGCCACAGCCCACACCCAGTGCCCCTGAACTGCCACAGCCACACTTAGTGCCCCTGAAGTGCAACAGCCCACACTTAGTGCCACTGAAGTGCCACAGCCCACACCCAGTGCCCCTGAACTGCAAGAGGCCACACCCAGTGCCCCTGAACTGCCACAGCCCACACTTAGTGCTCCTGAAGTGCAACAGCCCACGCTTAGGGCCACTGAAGTGCCACAGCCCACACCCAGTGCCACTGAACTGCCACAGGCCAGTACAAGTGGAACAGTTAAGGCCAGAGTACTTGGCAGAGGGAAAAGGCAAACACAACAGCCAACAAGCATGCCTGTGACTCGCTCTGAGAAGGATAAACAAAAATAAATAATCACATTCACTAAATTTTTTGGTGTATTGGTGTTGTTTACTGCAGACTATTTCATGCATAGTGTATGTATGATCATGTACAGATGCTTGATAACATTCAAGTATGTCCTTGTACACATGAATGTTTATAAATGCTCACTGACTGAATGAAGGCATATTTTATAACATATGAATATCTATTAATCATCAGTTGATTCATTGTGTAACATTATTACACACTTGGCATGTTAATGGAAGATTACATTCCCTTAGCTCTTTTTCAAGATGAGATGTATCGGGTTATTTTTGTAATGTAGATAGTCATTTCATGCTAATATTATTGATATACAACTTTAAGTAAGAACCTATATAACAGCATACATTTTAATGTTATGTTTTCTTGTGTCTTAACTCTGTAAGACATTACTTACCTTAATCTTCTTTCATAGTTCATAATGTTGGCATGTGATCATGTATGATTTTTGGTTACAATAACAGATCTGTAAGGCTGTATGAATATATCTGTAGTCTCTCTGTATCTCTATCTATATATGTATACACACACACACACACACACACACACACACACACACACACACACACACACACACACACACACACACACACACATTGTGTGTGTCTGTGTGTGTGTCTATATATATATTAACTAAAAGTTTGAAACTTTTAAACTGAAAATGTGGCTTTAGAATTTGTTTTCTAAAAAGTGGCAGGCTTATATATATATATAGGGAACCATGTCAAAAATGGTTTTTGAAGCAAAAAGTGGCATGCTCATTTGCATGTCATTTTCCAGAATCCCTTGCTGCAGTGGAAGTGCTGTGTGCTTGGTGATAATGGTGAAAGGCAGGGTTGCAGACCTGCAGATGAGCATACAGTTGTGGCAGGCTTATATATATATATAGGGAACCATGTCAAAAATGGTTTTTGAAGCAAAAAGTGGCATGCTCATTTGCATGTCATTTTCCAGAATCCCTTGCTGCAGTGGAAGTGCTGTGTGCTTGGTGATAATGGTGAAAGGCAGGGTTGCAGACCTGCAGATGAGCATACAGTTGTGGCAGGCTTATATATATATATAGGGAACCATGTCAAAAATGGTTTTTGAAGCAAAAAGTGGCATGCTCATTTGCATGTCATTTTCCAGAATCCCTTGCTGCAGTGGAAGTGCTGTGTGCTTGATGATAATGGTGAAAAGCAGGGTTGCAGACCTGCAGATGAGCATACAGTTGTATTTACATTTGCATATATATATATACAGTGTTCGACAAACCTATACATTTGCACGACCCGGGCGAGTGGATTTAACATCGTGGGGAGCTCCTATTGGCCCAAGCAGTACACGTGTGGTACTAGGTGGCAAGTAGATTTTTTTGTTCGGCGAGTAGATTTTTTGGTGATTTGTCGACCACTGTGTATATATATATATATATATATATATATATATATATATATATATATATATGCCGCTTTTGTCAGCAAACAGGCCTTGTGTTAATAAGATATAAATGTTAGGACACTTGCTACAATTATGGTATCAGTATGAGTGAGCCCCTAATTCACTCAGCTGTATTTAACTTTGAATATGATTACAACAAGGCCTGCTTACACACATCTATGCCTTTAGTTTTGTACTCTATATATAATATATATATAATCAGAATGAACAGTACAGGCCTTCGTGGCTGCAAAGAGGCCTTTTTTGCTGTTAAATACAACTTCTACACAGCTGACTCAATTAGACCCTCAAACATACTGACCCAGTAATGTTATTAACGTTAATGAACTGTTAAGATAATTACAACAAGGCCTGTTTGCACACAACAAGGCCTTCAATGGAGCAATATCTATATATATATAACTATATATATCTATATATATATCTATATATATATAGCAACTGTAAATATTACTGTATGTTCATTAGCATGTCTTATATATACACACACACACACACACACACACACACACACACACACACACACACACACACACACACACACACACACACACACACACACACACACACACACACACACACACACATATATATAGACATATATACATAATATATATATATATATATATATATATATATATATATATATATATATATATATATATATATATATATATATACACACAATATATAGTTAAATATATATAGATAGATGTATATTTATATATATATATATATATTTATATATATATATTTATATATATAAGTATATATATATATATATATATATATATATATATATATATATATATCAAAGAGAGAGAGAGAGAAACAGAGAGAGAGAAACAGAGAGAAAGAGAGAGAGAAAGAGAGAGATAAAGAGAGAGAGAAAAACAGAAAAAGAGACAAAGAGAGAGATGTGTGTATGGTTAATTTTAGCTAAGTGTAAGTAGAAATCTGTTCATCATAGCACTGTAGATGATTTCACACACATTGTTATTGTAATTAAAAGAGTAAACTTGTTTTGCACATTATGATTGCCTAAGCCGAAAGTAAAGTTTCGATTCCTGTGAAAAGAGGGTATCTTAGACAAAGAATTTCAGCCAATTATTGTAACAAATTTCTTGTGGGAGAAAACCTACACTACCGGCACACTTTATTTGAATGCGGCTAGCTCCGCAAGCCTGGGGATGCCCCGGCATGCTAGCCGCACTCCCTCGGCGTGCCGCGCGTCATCGACGCGTGGTCACGCGTCATCGGGTGCCTGCGCCGCCTGCACGCGCGTCCAGGGCTCCCCGAGGGAGCCCTGGTGTCCCGCGATGTGGGGGACGGCGGCAGGGGGTTCCGGGGGACCCGGCGGACCCGGCAGCGGGAGAGAGAAAGCCCCGATCGGAGGGCGCTCCTCCGTGTCTTCGGCGCGTGCCCGGCACTCTCTGGCGCGCGCCAGGTTACTGCTGCGGCCGAGAACGGGCAAATGCTCAAATAAACTCGGCCGCAGCAGTAGGCGTATAACTGTTAGGTTGTATTATAACCTTGGAACAAACCGCAAAGATAACATGTAACTATTCACACATTCAGCAGACATCCGTATGCGTTCAACTTAGACACTGTACACTTGAAGAGAGAAGAAATGGCAGGAGCTTCCACATCATACAAATTTTTGATTTATGAAGCAATCGAGTCAACGCCACAGAAAAAGGCAACCGTGGGGGAAATCTATGACTTGATCCAAAGCAAATATCCATACTACCAAGAACCAGCCAAACAAAGACATTTTAAAACTTCGGTACGTTTCACTTTATCCACAAATGAATGTTTTGAGCGTGTCCATGATCGTCAAGATCAACGATATGGATGCTGGCATGTTGCTTCATAATTTAAACTTACCATGGAACATGGAACATATCTTCTGTAAAATAGCATATTTTTGCCTAGTACCAGTTACATTGAAGCCGCATAGACTGTCGCGTCTGCTGATATACCTGCACCGTCCATTCATCAAGACCAGATGCAAGATGGACATAACTACTATGATATGTATCCAAACTTATATGGCCAATACGAATGTGAATGTGAAAACAACCAACAACTGTACGTACCTCCGGACGTCTTGTTTGAAGAAGTCACTGCAGATCCATATGACGGCCTCATGGAGCTGTGTTTGATTCAGGATTCAACGGTTGCCTCAACCATGGATGATACTGTTGTGCCTTCCTGGAGCGAGTTGTTGCAGCCAAATCAGTTTGAGTTCTACAAGAATGGTAAATACAAATTTCGTTATGCCTTTACTCAAATTATATATGTGTACATTAATAATATACACAATTTGTTAGCCAAATGAGTGGATACAGCTTAACACTGCAGACAGCCTTACATGTAGCGTTCACAAAGACATTATTTCCTATAACAATATACTACATGATGAACCATTAGTACACATTGGTGACGGAGTCCCAAATCATAGATTATTATCGCTTTTAAAGTATCATTTCAACATGTTAACTAACTGTAACACACACACACCTCATTGTTTAGCATTCAACATATAAAAACAAAGTGTCGCCCACATATGACGTGGGAACGTGGTCATGTCCCAAGGCATCCTTAAAAAGGTTACCGATGCAAGGCCCACCCCCAACCGATGTGCACGCATGAAACAGTGTGCCGTAGCTTATTGTTACGGTCAGTGCAGTGTGTCATGCGTGCGCGTCGGTGGGGCAGTGCGTGCACAGCGCTGGAGGCCAATGTTCATTCAGTGGGAGAGGTGTTTACGTGCATTTTACAGTGCCTTAACATGACGTCACACGTATTTTGTTCGCTCATTGGCTGATCGTCCGTTTTGGCCGTGGGCACACGTCCGTTGAAAAAGTTTAGATATGTACGTGTGTAGAAGTGAATTTGTTTCGCTTCCATATCATAACTTTCAGCCATGATATGCGTACTGCTAGCAGCACCATGGAGGGACATGTATTGAACGCACAGCGTACACATCGTTTTGCGCATGCGCTAAGACTTAGTCCACACATTCGTGACGTGCGCGCGCAACAGACGTTGTGCGCACATTATTATGTATACAGGCACCGGAACAAACATATCAGTAGTAATGGCAGCAACGCCATTTGAAAAATTAGATAGTTCTGTATCTTTAGTTTTATCCTTGCAGTTGAAACATATACGTAACTTATGCGTGAATATCCACAATCATATAGAGATCTGTTAAGCGTTGTCATGCTGAAACATAGATAAATGTGCCATCTTTGAACATCATGTGTTTGCTGTATTTCACAGATGTCGAGGATGAATACATGGGACCAATGTATGATTTCAGATGGGACAATCGTTATATTAGATATTGTGACGACCAGCGAACAACTATTATAATAAATATGTAACAATGCTTTCAATGATTGGTGCGCAGATTAACAATCGCTACATAATTATTACATGTTATCCTATTGTGCAAATATTTACTATGCACTTAATTATCATAATGATGTTGCTAAGCACTGAAGTTAGATCTTATATTCATAAATTTAAAATTTCTACTAACATTATATGTATTGTCATGTGATATATGCTACCCACATTATCACTCAGCAAACACATTAATCTACTATATATTATATTCTCACGTGTGACTTGTCAAAGAATGTAAATGCTACATAACAACTCGTAGACATTGTATCTGAACATACACAATAACAATAGTGAGGTGATAAAAACTTTATAGCCGTGTTAATGTTATATTATCACCTAGGTTGTAGTGGTAACCTAACATGCATGAACTAATGAATGTTAGGTACAGATCATTAAACCATGAACATTTGTGTGTACATTTAATTCACACGAGTAACTATAGTTTAGTGTTATTAGTAAACGTTCAACACATACATAGCTAAGTGACGCTGATGATAAAAACAACATTATTAGGTAGGTTTATATTATTTCTGGTAGAAATACATGCATCACACACAAACTAAAACACACACACACACTATGTTGCTGAAATGTGTGCGTATGTAAATGTCAACTTCATTTATGTTCATATGTTGACAGTAGTTATAAAGGATCATGATCATTATGATTAAGTAACGTGAATGGAATAAAATTTTTATTAACTACATTGTCATTGTGTTGAATGATTTAGGAAAAGTTGAGAATCCAAAGAACTATACTTTGGAATGGTGTTAACATTTTGACAAATGTCAGATGTACGTCAAATCAACCCATATCTTTCACTTATACATACACATGTGACAATGTAGTAATCAACATGAAGATAAAGTGAGAGAATAAATAATCACATACATTGCAATGTTAATGATGTTTACCACATTTGGGTCATTTCATACAAACATGCATTGAGTGTTAACATCGCTCATGTGCATGAATGGATGTTGTTACGGTGTCAAAATTACAAGTTATGTAATGTACGTAATGATTTGAAAACACACTGCACAATAACCACCAAGTGTAGAAAAACGCACGGACACAATACAGAAACGACATTTTTCAATTGTCACATCTTTTTCATTACGTTCTCTTTATACATCCTGTAACTATACCTGTATCGAGGTTTGCACATCTTATTACAGATGTGAATTCAAATACATACCATGAGCAGTCCTTGGAGTGATATACCTTGAAAAAGATAACATGAATGAATATGAATCATTGTCATGACATGTTCATTAAGGTAAGCAACACACAGAAGTGACACTTTTGTATGTGATATGAAACAAAATCTAGCATATGTCAAATATGATCTTAAATACACAATAGTCTACTACACATCATTGTGACACACATGTCACACTCCAAAAGAAAAATTGTATGTAACCATATTGCACTAGCTATTGGCTATTGAAATAGTAGGTTTATTTGCATAACCAAAAAGAGCATGTACAGAAAATATAGATTTAGTACACATTATTTCCTCACGTACACACAACACCTTTTAGTGGTAAGAAGTATAATACAACCTGTTGATGAATGACATACCGGTGCCACATGCAATTGTCCACACAGCAGAGAACAGAAAGGTGGGAGAACCATATTCATCTGTTTCCTAAGTGAATGGTATTTGGACACATGTATTTATCATTACAATGAATTCATACATCTACGTAGGACTATGAAAATATATATGTATTTGCTTACAAGAAAAATATGTGTTTATGACATTCCGACGTGTCTCCACACCACAGGCTGTTTGCTCAGTGCCAGCTGGTAAATTTACGGGATGCTCCTCCTCCAAGCCCTGACGTATGTCGGTTTCTAAATGATTGCGGAGTGCCAGATTGTGCAAAATGCAACATGCAATTATAATATCTGACACTTTAGCAAGCTTATATTGAAGTGCCCCACCAGTTCTATCTAAACACCTGAATCGTGTCTTCAGAAGCCCAAATGTCCTCTCTATGATGGATCGTGTAGATATATGTGCCACGTTAGAACTCTCCTCTGCTTCACATTGAGGGTTTGCCACCGGGGTCAACAGCCACGGCCTAATTCCGTATCCTGAGTCATCTATAATCCATCGTGCACAAATATGATACAATTTGTGTTAACATTATTACATTCAACAGTTCATAGAAAAACAAGAGTTGTTTGTTAACACATCCTATATGTACTCGCCCACCAGCCAACCATGTCCAAAATAGCCTTCTTTGAAAGCATGGAAGACTGATGAGATTCTCAGGATAGAGGAATCGTGACTGGAACCAGGGAATTTGGCTACCACATGCATAATCTTCATCTTGGCATCGCATACCACCTGTACATTCAGGGAATGGTAGTGCTTACGATTACGGTAAGCATGCTCACTCTGACTAGGTGGGATCAAAGCAACATGTGTGCAATCTATTGCACCCATCACACATGGTATCCCGGCTATGGCATAAAAGCCATTCCTCACTTCCAGCCACTCTGTGTGCTCTGTAGGAAAATGAATATAATTCCTAGCGCGTCTATTCAGTGGGTAAAGGCCCGTGAGAATGTAGATTACGAGACCCCGCCCACTATGCCCACAGTTGTCTGGAATGATGCGGAAGCAAGATAATGTAATGAGCACAGCATTTTAACAAGCCCAGGGACTGCACGACCTCTGGCTGTCACAAAATCTAAATCTACACGTATCTCTTCATAAAGAGCTAAGATTGCTGCTGAACTCAAATGATACCGACTTATAATCTTCTCCTCACTCATCCCATCTAACATGGTTCTCTCCCTGTACAAACGAGGATGAGGCACAACTTCTCTCCTCTCTCTTCTCCTCTCATCTCCTTGCCCTCTCCCTCTCCTCTCCGCATCCCTGTCCCTGTCTCTGTCCCTGTCCCTTCCTTGGCCTGTGACATCCTGTCCCTCAGCCAGCCTCTCCTCCAATAGAATCTTCGTCCGTCTCATGAACATTCGTATCATTTTCAAGTCTGTAGCTGCCAATGCGCAGGTACTTGGCCTCCTTTAAATACCTATGTGATGATGTCAGGTGACTTGATGAAGTGCAAGGTGTTACATTAACATATCCAAGTAGTTAACTCCAAACGGGTATCCAGTACGAATTAAAAGCATTATTTATGTGTGTTCACCAGGCAATCATGATATTTGACAATGATGTAACGTTAAACTTTGTAGAACAATTTATTCGCAAGTATTTATGGAATGTGTAATGCATGTACCACTTCTGAACGCAACACTCAGTCATCTCATTAGGATACAACCATGACATTGACGTTGCACAACTACGTTGCAACATGTCTAATTTCGCATGTTATTGTCACATGTTCACATGAACTAATTGTAATTTGCATATGCATAATTCAATGTCATCAGGATTTTTGCTATTGATTATGTTTCAATCGTGTAAAAATGAGTAACTATTATAGATCTGTGTATAACTTAGCATGACGTGATTATTATGCATCATGTACAATGTAAACATGCAATGCTATTGAGTGTCCAATTGCGGACGTCATCAAAAGAGGGAGGTCACAAAGTACATGTAAACATGAAAACAAACAGCTACATTTACATTTGATCATGCGTTACACATTCAAAGTATTCTCTAATGTATACCAACATGACTATACGCTGGATCTGTTAGATGTGTGAAATCTGTTACATCATATAATAATTTGAAGCACACTTAAGTAACATGTTTCATATTATGAGACCTCTTCCTTTAAGAGTTTACTATAGGAGTTTACCTTGACACATCATAACATTAAGACTAATGTGACACGCAAATCATCATAACATAGAAAAGTACAATGTTCTGCCAATAATAAACGTAAGCGGTGACACGATGAAGTGAATCACATCGACACTGTAATGCTAAGCACATTTTTATTATGAGCAATAGAACGTAAACACTTCTATAAAGTTATAAGTCCCCGCTCCATTGACTCCATTGATGTAGAGATGAGCTATTTTTTCTAAGTGCCGTCCCGGCAACTTTACCGATCCTTCTCCCCTCCAACTTGCCAACTTTAGTTGGCGGGACAAATTGCCGTAGAAATCTCAATTTTTGAGTGCCGATCAACACCGATAAGCTGATCGGGGCTATTAGAATACAGCCGATTTCAAAAAGTGCCGAAAAGTGCCGATAAGTGGGTTGCCGATAAATTTTTATCGGGAAGACAAAATGCCGATTTTGAACTCTTATCGGCGCTTACTGAATCTCAAATGCAATTTTGGCGGGAAAATGCCGATAAAAGCCTTATCGGCGCTTACTGCATGAGGCCCTTAATGACAGATCCCGTTCTGTGCTCCATAGGTGAGCAAAGCGCAAAATATCCTCTTGAAAAATGAGCCTTTAAAATGTGGGCTCCTGTATTGCCAGACTCCATGACGTAGTAGCTACATCCATATGGTACATAAATGGTTAATTAGCAAGCTTGTTACATTTGGCATACAGAAAGCAGTAAATAGTGTAATGGCCAAAAAAGGGCAGCGCTCTTATTATTTTCAAGTTAAATTTTACTTATTTTCTTAAAATGGATAAGTAGTAAAGAGTGACGCACTGTGAATGCTCACTTGAATGTACTTACCCATAATCCCTCGCTGCAGTACAAGCATTGCATGCTAAGCAATAATGGGGAAAAGCCAGGTTGCAGAACTGTCTGAGACATGGGAATGTGCACGCAGGTTGTATTTTTACTTACTGTACACTGTACAGTGGAGGATTTGTCACTTTTTGTACCCACTGTAACTTTTGTAATGTCTGATTATACCCACTACCAGCTTCATGTTGCATAACCAGCAGCGTACCTTGCACTGATGGGACTCAGAATGAGTGAAACAGCTGTCTGTGAGTAGGTTTACAGGTTTACTGGTTATGTACTTCTTCAACCCAGCTTTTGCTGAAAAGTGGTGTTATATGGCAGACACAAGCTTATAGGGGTCTATGTTAAAATGGATAAAAAGTAAAGAGTGACACAGTGTGAGTGCTCATTTGCATATCATTACCCAGAGTCCCTAACTGCAGTGGAAGCAGTGTATGCTAAGCGATAACAGGAAAAGCAGGGTTACAGACCTGTCTGAGACATGCAAGTGTGCTTACAAGTGTTTTTTTTATTTGCTGCACTCTTATTTTTTACGATGTAATAGATTTCCAATTTATCAACTGGCTTAAATATACATTTTTAATAAATCTCACTACTAAGAATGGGCATTTGAAACTGTATTTTAATATTGGTATTGCTACTAGCAAAAAAATTTTTTTTTCGGGTTTAAACATGGTTTTGGTTCTAAAATGATCCCGTATTTTCATTTTAGATATGGTTTTATTCAAACTCAATTTGTTTGGTTTCAGTTTTTTATTTAGTTTTGTTTTTTTATCAAATTATTAAAAACTAGTTAAATAAGTATGCAAAATCATACAAAGCATGGCTAAATGTGTAAACTAATTATAAAATCATCAAAACAATTTGAAAACCTATATTTAACTGAACGCCTTAAAATAATAGTAAAAGATATAATATAAAAGAGCTAGCCTATCAGCCTTGAGAAAGTGTGCATGCGCGAAACGGTCGTCGGCGGAGGCTGATCATCACGCAGTGGCTCTTGTCACGGCGAGCTCTGCACACTATCTCACTTACATATATAATTGCAGGAGTTACTGTTTGCGATTGTGGCTAGTGGTTCTGAACACCACATAGACTTATACCCAATCAATTGAGAGGCGCTCGACCTAGCAGGACACCTTACAGAGCCTGCAACTGATACACTTATCAGATGCATTTTGTAACCACTGCCTTATCATACAAACGGTATGTGGTTCTGGTGCATTATTGATCAAATATCCTGATATTAATCTAGGATTTTTTAAACAGTGTAGCCTAAAGTTACCAGGGGTATATTTGGCTTTTCTGCTAGAGTATAATCACCTCGTAATAGTGAAGATTATACCATTATATAGCACATGATGTGGTTGCTTTTTTCTGCAGCAAACAGACAATTGATTTAACTAATTCAGCTGCAATTAGGAGGAGGGAACAAATCCCTTCAACTTTGACAATAGTCCTCCAAGATTATAAGAAGGAGGCATTACCTAGTGCTAACATACCACCATATATATACTTTATATAGTGGTACCGGTTTGGGTGCTAAGCCTTCTAACTACACAGTTATATAGCACATACCTTACCATACCCTTGTTATAGCAGGCTTGTGACTGGGATATACGGTCATTTTTATCCTCATTTATGTACACCCCTTTATTTTAGATACATACTAATAAAGTTATTTTAACTCTTATCACTTATCACCACTATTACCATTCACTTTAGAGTTACAGAGTGCTACAAGCTGAGTCCTTTCTCTTTTGTACATCGCCTTAAAACAATTCAATAAGATATGGCGAGAAACACGCAAAGTTTTCAACTGCAGTAAATCAAGGTGACATTAAGTCACCCCAAAAAAATAGTACAGTACATGAATTGATCTCCAACTTGAACGATGGAGCAAAAAGCTTTCTTAGTCAGTGCAAAAGCCTATTATACTTCTATGACATCACTAATTTTGCCAACCAAGCACTTTCTGGTTGGCATAATTTGTGATGTTATTAGAGATAGAGGGAAGAACACGGTACAGCAACCTATATGATTAGATGTAACATTGTTACACATCTTCAGCGATGGCCCTAGCACACTATAAATGACCAGAGCCTTTGCAAAAGACCGGAAGTCATCGAGGAGGCCACATCCGATGGCAGAAAATTAAAGCAAAAGAAAGAAGACAACAAATACTTTCAAAGAAGAATGTTCAACAAACAGAGGATCTAAGGCTTCAGGTCAATTTGAGGATCCCCATCACAGGTCCATTGATATGGCCAGATTGCAAATAAGCCATCATGCCTTTGGAATACAAATAGACCAATGGACCTGGATTGTTTTTTTATTAACTTTTCATTTCCTTGGCCATTGGGCCTTTAAATTGTTGGGGATTTAAAAAAAAAGTTTTTATTGGTCATTGGACTGTGGATTCATTGTATACTATAGCTTTTTCTAATGGTTGGGCTTCTGCCCTTTTTAAAAATTGGTTCCAGGGGACTACAGCCCTGAAGATGAGAAGTGCCTTCATAAGGGATGCATTTGCATCATCTAAAGAAGCAGTGAGTCTGGCTCTAGTAGAGGATTCTCAAGATTGTGAAATTTTAAATCACAACTGTCACTTTTTGGCCTAACAGGTTACAAGGGGATGACATCTCTGCATGTGGGGTAGAATTGCCGACGTTCGAAGATGATCGAGTTTTTTTTCTGCCTCTGCTGATAGCGCTTACATATGCTGTATAGAGACAAACATTTGTTTTCTGGGTCAGGGTACAATATGTTCCAGAGTAGAGAATAGAACGTACTTGTTTTGAGCCTGACATATTAGACATACAGTAATATGCCCTTTTGTTGGAGGTACTCTGCACATTGCATTACAGTATTTTCTATTATTACTGTTTATCTTTTTTTTTACTGACTGCAAAGGAGCAGAGTAATCAGTGTCACACTGCTGTGCAGTGTCAAAAAGTGTAGTAGAAACATAAACTTCCTTTGTCATTCAAGGACTGTCCCCAGGTCTAGTATTAGTAATAGTACTAATACTACTAACATCAGTAACAAGCACAATAGCAAATCCTGTTGCTATTCTTCCTCTGACTCTGAGGTTACAATTCCAAAAATCATGCTGTCATCTATGCAATGCCCTTCACTACTGTACATTCTTGCTAGCGTCCTTTGAGCTTTTGTTGGAGTCAGGGGAACCGGAGGGCTTGTTGGATTTCTGGGTAGAGGGCACCTTGTGGGTGCATACTGATAATCCCTGTTTCCCACTGTGGCTTCTGTGTTTAAATGTACTTTTTTCATTAATACATTACTCACACCCTGATTAGGCTTTGCGGGGCATGTGGACATAGCTGCAGAAGATGTTCAATGAATCAATGAAGAGTTTACTTACGTTTAATATGCTAAGTTTTGGTTACATACAGAGAGACCTGGCTGGCCAACATACACAGGTGGCCTAGTGGTCAACCGATGCATTACACTGGTGCTAGGGGTACTACACATGCTAGAAGTAGAGTTACATGATGTAGGGAGAAGATATAAATCTGCCGTATACATGCTGCCTGAGCCTGACTAAAGCTACCAACAAATACAAAATGTGACACTGAATCACAATAAAACTATTATGTAGAATTTTAAAATGTTAAAAATCATTCACACAAAAAAGCAAAAAGCAAGTGTAGCTTGAA
This sequence comes from Ascaphus truei, assembly GCF_040206685.1. Classification (NCBI taxonomy): domain Eukaryota; kingdom Metazoa; phylum Chordata; class Amphibia; order Anura; family Ascaphidae; genus Ascaphus; species Ascaphus truei. The sequence goes on from NC_134483.1 coordinate 380,396,134, forward strand.
TGCTGAGAAAGTAAATGTTATATTACTGGCACTGTGTTTAAAGTTAAAACAACTGGAAATTATTTTGGATCAATTAACAGAAAGTACAAGATGATGTAGGCAAAACACTTTACCTAACTGGTGTAATGTGACAGTCTTGAGGCAACAGCACATTTTTGACAAGTACTAGCAGAGACAAGATACTGTAGTTCTGCTATTACACTATTATCTGTATGCTAATTGCCAAACTTAATGTTAACCAAAACTGGAGATTGTGATGTGATGTTACTGAAACCTACAGTTAAGTTTTGCTGACACATACAAAGAGAGACAAGATATAGTGCTGCTTTCTGTGCGCCAATTGCCAAACTTCATTTTTTTAACCACAATTGGGGAATGTGATGGTGATGTTAAATGTACCTTCATTCAATTATTGGTTTGTACAATCAAAGAGATATAAATTAGAGCTGCTATTATCTCTGTGCCAAATAAATGGTGAAACTGGTGCATTCTAAACCTCTAGTCAATTTTTTGACTGGTATGTGAAAAAGACATAGAAAATAGCTGCTGTTATCTGTGTGTCAAATACATTGCTATGGGTTTTTATTTATTTTTCTAACATAACTGGTGAATGTGATGGGGATGGTAAACCTTCATTCAATTTATGGCTGATACAATCAAAGAGAGATAAGATAAAGCTGCTATTACCAGTGTGCCAATGGCAAAACTTGATTTTAAACACAAATAGTGAATGTGATGGTGATAGTAACAGGGACTTATCACTGTTGAGAAAAACTGTTTCTAAATCCAATAGTGTGCTGTTTAATTTCACTGGCAATGAACCAGACTCCACCTAGCTGATTACAGTAGGACTGTTAGAAAAAGCATGATCTAAGAAACAGGAAGGAGATTTCCTTAGCCCACAACTGGGCTGACCAGAGAAAAGGATGTCTTGATGCACACAGAAGGGAACAAGACCTCTATACCTGGTCACAGACATTTCCATAGCACACAAGGGTAAGGACCTAGGAGAGCAGAGAGGCCTTCCCCTACAGCTACAAGACAGATAAGAAACTTTCCTGTTGGACTGTTATATAGATCAATTTTAAGTGTACAATATATACAAAGTGAAGTTTAAAATCATGTGTGGTATGATCATGAACTACAGCTGTAAACTTATTTAGAATTAAAGGCACTCTCAAGTGCTTTAAAGACTAATCCCAAAACCATGTATCTGGATTATCTGAGGTAATCTTCTATTAATAGTTAGTTAAAGGGGGTCGGGAGCAGTTAATGCTTAGAGGTAGACTGTGTACTGATAGGTGGGGGCAGAGTATATCGCAGGTGTGGAGTAATTGATGGTATTAACCCCTCGCGTGACCCTGGTAATGCGGTGTCGGCGTGTAGTGTGCACAGGCATGTCCTCCGTTGTGGCATGGGAGGTGGCACGGGGGTGGAGCCTAGGTCCGGTCCTGGTAGGGGAAACTTGTGCATGGCACACATGGGGTCTGAGCCCGATCTGTGAGTTGTTCCCCAGGCTGGCAGCACGACTTGTGTGCATACCCTCAGAGTGAGGTGCATCAACCAACATGTCATGGGATGCTTCAGGGGATGGGGCCAAGGTCCAATCCTCACAGTATCCCCTTCCCCCCTTCAAGGGTGACCTCCGTTCATTCCAGGGAGGGAAACCTTTGGTGGAAGGCCCGAACGAGCCTAGGAGCATGTAGTTGGTCCCTGGGGATCCACAAATGCTCCTCGGGGCCGAATACCCTCCAATGGACCAGGTATTTAAGTTTTTCTCGGGTTATCCTGGAATCCAGCACGGTCTGGACTTCAAATTCCTGCTAGCCTTCAACCAGGAGAGGCTAAGGGGGAGACATAGAACCAGGGAACTGGGAATCTTGGATGAAGGGTTTGAGTAAAGTGGACTGAAGGAATCCTCATATATAATCCTGCATACACACGCCCGGGCTGGCAAAGCTGCTGTAAACTTGAGTAGTAGCATATCGCGCGCGCGCATACACACACACACACACACTAAAGTATTTCAATTGCTTATCGACACCTCCCCCAAAGCCATTCCTTAAATTGGACTCTTTGTGTAGAGTCTTCTTGAGGCCAGTTTAACACCCGCATGCGCACGTATGGAAAGCCCTTCTTGGGGATATGACGAGAATGAAATTCACATTGAATGTGGAGTCAGTCAATGAAAAAAGATTTTAACTAAACATATACTAAGCGCTCAACCTATTAACCTAACTAAACAATACACTATAATGATTGATAAGTGCTCTAAATGGTTGGAATCTCCTTTAAAAGATGTAACAATATATTGGGGGATCCCACAGACTGATGTGACAGACTGGGAGAATGGCTGCCTAAGGAATGAAAAAACAAACCTATCCACAAGGTAAGTACAACATTAGCACAGAATACACAGAAAATAAAACAAACAATGAACAAAAACAAAATAGTCCTTGGCGCACTATCGGGTATATAAACCTGACAAAAAAAGAAGTCCCAAAATCTTGGTAGCAGGGATGAAGAATGGATCCGGAATCCAATTGCAATTGAAGTCCCTTATAATAGTGGAACCAGATCTGTAATTATACAAAACAGAACAACCATTGCGCAGTACTTCTGGTCAATCGTTATCTCCCCCACCGTTGCCAGCTACTTACTTAAAAATAGAGAAAAAGGGGCCTTAAAAGGTATCTTTAACTTCCTTCCCGGCTAGCTGCTCATCTATGGGTTGTCAGGCGATGTAGCTCCTCTTTAGATACACGCTCGTAACACGATACACCGGAATAAAAGGAGAAATAAAGGCACCAATGGTATGATACCGTAAAATTTATTAAAAACTACAGGACTAAACAACAGTACACTCACATGCCGATAGTCCCTATGCACAGGATACAATGTGCCGTCCGCTTGCGTGAGAGGATACCGGGGTGATGCAGATGGAGGTGGGACCTAGCGTGGATCCCCGCTTCGTGGCCACGACTCGGAGCGCCTTGTCTCCCTTGGAAATAATTCCATCAATGAATCCCTTTGGTAAATACTCATCTAGAGCTACCTTAAACTCAGCCGATGGATTACATGGCAGTTTTTGGTAAGTAGTTAAATGACTTAGGATTCTCATGGACTCTGTCTTATAGTATACCGAATCCATGATAACAATACCACCCCCTTGTCGGCAGATTTTATTACAATTTGTGTATTGCTCTCTAGACTCTTAACAGCATCCTTTTCAATTTGCTAAATTATGTTTTTGAAATTTAAACTCACTAGTTGCCTTCTCCATGTCCTGAATGACTAGTTCAGTGAAGGTGTCTATAAAGTTACCCTTAATATGTTTAGGATAGAAACCCTACAGGATTGGTATGTAAGGGCATTGAATGCCCCAAACAAAATTGGAGAGGGGGAGATAAGATGAATCTAATATCCAGACGCGAAAGCTTCTGGATATATACCCTTAAAACTCTGACCCCAAGAGGTCTGAATATAGAATTCGATCTGGCATCATTTCTGAAAGATGGCTAGGTCAGTTCTATATTCGAAGGGCATTTGCTTACCAATCCTTCGATTTAAAAACTTTTTTCCTCTGTGTTCTCTGTTCAATGAACTCAATGGTAGTTTCCCTCAGTAGTATAAGGTCTAATAACCCCCGTGGAGTTGCTAGCATTATCTAATTTTTTAATTATTGTATGTATAATAACTGTCTGTTTATTGCAGGTTAAGAGATACATATTTTATTTTTCATGTACAGTAGTGTATATGTAAGATGTATGTATATCAAGTCCGATTTTCGATATGTGATTAAGGTATTAAGTAGGAGGTTCTAGTTGGGTAATCATCCAATGGGAGCCCTGCGGACATTCCTTAATGTGTTTAAATAGCATATACTGCCCCCATAACTCCATTACCCCTGAAGAAGTGACGTCAATATTCACGAAACGTGCATAGGGTGGAGTTCTCTCAGGACGTGATACTGCGTGCACGCGTGTGGGGAGGAGAAGGGGCGCACTAGCAGTGACGTCATCGGAGGGGGACAAGGTGCTCCAAGTCGCAGCCACGAAGTGGGGATCCACGCTAGGTCCCACCTCCATCTGCATCACCCCGGTATCCTCTCACGCAAGTGGACGGCACTTTGTATCCTGTGCATAAGGACTATCGGCATGTGAGTGTACTGTTGTTTAGTCCTGTAGTTTTTATAAAATTTTACGGTATCATACCATTGGTGCCTTTATTTCTCCTTGTATTCCGGTGTATCGTGTTACGAGCGTGTATCTAAAGAGGAGCTACATCGCCTGACAACCCATAGATGAGCAGCTAGCCGGGAAGGAAGTTAAAGATACCTTTTAAGGCCCCTTTTTCTCTATTTTTAAGTAAGTAGCTGGCAACGGTGTGGGAGATAACGATTGACCAGAAGTACTGCGCAATGGTTGTTCTGTTTTGTATAATTACAGATCTGGTTCCACTATTATAAGGGACTTCAATTGCGATTGGTTTCCGGTTCCATTCTTCATCCCTGCTACCAAGATTTTGGGACTTCATTTTATGTCAGGTTTATATACCCGATAGTGCGCCAAGGACTATTTTGTTTTTGTTCATTGTTTGTTTTATTTTCTGTGTATTCTATGCTAATGTGAATTTCAAGTCTGAAAAAAAAAGATACATACTGTAATATTTATTTATGGGTGGAGGAGTTGCCCTTTTCGCCCTTTTCGCAAGATTTCTTTGAACTAATAATCCTGCATACACACGCCCGGGCTGGCAAAACTTGAGTGGTAGCACATCCCCCCCCCCTCCCCACCACAAACAAATAATTTAAAGAAAGAACAATTTTATTTGTACAGGATAATCATGGATAAATTAATAATTCTTCTTCCAAATTTACAATCTTGTCTTTATCTTCTTTGTAATTGTGACAAAAGGGAGGTGTTATCCAATAGCGCTTAAATCTAAACAATAATCCTATAAGTGAGGATTTAAAACATATCTTCAGGTAAATACTGTGTTGAACGCGATTTAAATAGATTTAAATAAATCTTGTGATACTTTGTGCTATATACAAACAAAGTGAATAAGTGCAAATAAAATAAAATTTATACAAACAACTTGGTCAGATGCTGCTCGACCCTAGATCAGGATTACTTTTTTTAATCCAGATGAGTTCGAAGTCCAAAAGAATCAGGGAGCGCAAAGACCATGAAAAATAAGAAACATATACAACATAGTGCAATATGTTTGAAACTAAGGTTGAAACATCCAAACTTCATTCATCTAGTGGATCTTATACTCACAGAATGATCTGTGTAAAAATGTGTGTAAAGGTATCTTTATGCTGCAATGGACTCCCATATCTGTCCATTAAAAATGCAAATCTTAGAACACATTGGAAAAATAAAAAGAAAATTAATCACTCATAGTGTATCTAAACACTTTTTGGATGTACTGATGGGACGGCCGTTATTCGAACGGATCTCAAATTGGAAGTCAATATAATCCCCTAATTCTCCCCAGTTTTGGCGCATTATTTTTGTTTAAATGACCACAACGCATTAGATGCCCAAAGCAGGGATCCCTGCTGTGTGAATGCTACCGGCGTCTGCCTTTGTGTAATAGACACGAAGTAAGAGAGTCTGAATCAGTCACTCTAACTGCGCGCCTCTCACAGGCGATCGTGGGGGTTTTATTAAAATTCTAAAATTACAGTTTTGTAGCAGGTTTTTCTCCGGAGCTGAACCACTTTGATTTCAGGTCCGGGGACCCCCTACTTTCCGAGTTACAGGCCCCGTTATGGTGTGCCGGTACACCCGCCATGTTAAAATCCTGTGGGATCGAATCTAAACAATGCAGAGGGATACCGGCACCCCATAACGGGGCCTGTAACTCGGGAAGTAGGGGGTCCCCGGACCTGAAATCAATGTGGTTCAGCTCCGGAGACCCCCTGCTACAAAACTGTAATTTTAGAACCCCCGCGATCGCTTGTGAGAGGCGCGCAGTTAGAGTGACTGATTCAGACTCTCTTACTGCGCGTCTATTACACAAAGGCAGACGCCGGTAGCATTCACACAGCAGTGGTCCCTGCTTTGGGCATCTAATGCACTGCGGTCATTTCTTTAAACACAGCGAATTTTGTCACCGTTGTGATCACGGTTTCCCTCAAAAAATACCGCGTGAAGTGTTTGAATAACGGCCACCCCATCAGTACATCAATCAGATCCTATTGGCCTTAAATATATAGGTATATAACAAGTTATGTCACATTGGAGGGGTGGAGACAGAAACATGGCTTTAATTAGAAGAGAAACTTTCTGGATTTATGAATTAAATACCATGACCCCATCGGCCTCAATGCTGATTTAGATATGAGTGCAATTCTATAAGTGTTTGAATTAAATAGATCTCTAATCACTGTCTTTTTTATTCCACAGATATATCTGCCTTTCACTATAGCCTTATGTCAGTTCTAAATTTTAATATTGGTATTTTATATGTTTTTAACCTTTTTTTATTAAAGTATTATGAGTATGTATATAGGTTAACTATTGGTACTGTGTTTTTTTTTACTCCTTACATGTATGTATGGCGATTTAATGCACTGTGTACTTTACTGTGGTGTTTACACTATCACCATGACGCCTATACTTTACGTAAATTAGATGCCTCTGATTGGTTTACTTTCAACCAATAGCATAAACAGGAGTAGTATTTATACCATCCTATTCTATCTATTCAACACTCCTGATGAAACCTCGGATGAGGAGAAACGCGTAGAGTGTTTGCAGTAGACTGAATACTCAGCCGGATCGAAGAGGGAGGCTCCACACACAAACAGCTGTCAGCCCCGAGATACCGCAAGAGTTTCCCGCTTGAGAAACCAACCCGGAAGTGCGGGAGAGGGGAGACGTGACCACTCCGTGTATCGATCTGAGAGACGGCTCAGGGACCTCCACTGTGGGCGTAAATCTTATGATCTTATCATCCAATCGCTATTATTATTTGGAAACCATGTGAGTGTATTTCTTACTATTTCTACTGCATATAAATCTTATGGGTGCAGTCTACTCTAGGTCTGTTCTTCTTTTTTGAATTTATGCAAGCGGTGAAGATACCCTAAGACATATGCAGAGGCAGTTTTTATATGGGAGTCCATTGCAGCATACACTACCGACACACTTTATTGCAGCACGGCTAGCACCGCAAGCCGGGGGATGCCCCGGCGTGCTAGCCACACTCCCTCAGCGTGCCGCGCATCACCGATGCGCGGGCACGCGTCATCGGGTGCCTGCGCCCCCTGCACGCGCGTCCAGGGCTCCCCGAGGGAGCCCTGGTGTCCCGCGATGTGGGGGACGGCGGCAGGGTGTTCCGGGGGACCCGGCGGACCCGGCAGCGGGAGTGAGAGCGCCCCGATCGGAGGGCGCTCCTCCACGGCTTTGGCGCGCGCCGGGCACCCTCCGGCACGCGCCAGGTTACTGCTGCGGCCGAGACCGGGCAAATGCTCGAATAAACTCGGCCGCAGCAGTAAAGATACCTTTACACACATTTTAACACAGATCATTCTGTGAGTAAAAAATCCACTGGATGAATGAAGTTTGGATGTTTCAACCTTAGTTTCAGACATATTGCACTATGTTGTATATGTTTCTTATTTTCATGGTCTTTGCACTCCCTGATTTTTTTGGACTTCGAAATCTTCTTCGTAATGGCTGCATTGCATTCTGTAGTTATTTTGTCATTGAGAGAGGGGGGATTATTGTAAATTACTGAAAGTTACTACAGTATACACACAGTACAGTACGTTTGCACATGTCCCCCCCCTTCCTATAATGCTGCAGCTCTGAAAAGAAAAGAAACAATTTGTGCATTCAAGTGCATTAAACGCATTGAGTATTTCACAATATTGGACAATAACTACTGTCAAACTATATACAGTAAAACTGTATAACTACAGTATACTGTATAGTATATACTGTAACTCTATACAGTATAACTATAACATGTTATGGATTGGAGCACTGTGTCTTACCTGCCAGTATTGGGGTGAGGGGGGGGGGGAATTTCCTGCATTTTATCTATATTGCACTAACTATATAGTGTATAACTATTTGCACCCAGTATTTTGTTGATTCTGCTTGTGGTTCTATCAAACTGCTATATATATATATATATATATATATATATATATATATATATATATATATATATATATATATATATATATACATATATATATATATACATATATATATATATATACATATATATATATATATACATATATATATATATACATATATATATATATATATATATATATACATATATATATATATATATATATATATATATATATATATATATATATATATATACATATATATATATATATATATATATATACATATACATATATATATATATACATATATATATATATATATATATATACATATACATATATATATATACATATATATATATATATATATATATATACATATATATATATATATATATATATATACATATATATATATACATATATATATATACATATATATATATATATATATATATACATATATATATATACATATATATATATACATATACATATACATATACATATACATATATATATATATATAAGAAAAGGGGGAAGAGAGAGCGCACGCCCATAGTGTAAAATTGTAAAATTTAATGAGGGGGAGGGGAAAAGGGGGATAAGAATTGCACTTACAAAGGTACAATAATAACAAGCATATTGTGATATATAATCACCACCATCCGGTCAGATTTTGCAGCATCTTAGTCTTTGCAGTACCAGGATGACGTCCCAATCAATGTCCAGGGTAGATGATCTCCTCTCTGCCTGTTTTGGAGTCCTATAAAGTAGCTCCGAGATGGGAAGCCTCTGCAGCAATCGTGCGGATCAGTCAGTCCCAGCGCGCGGTGATGATGTCAGTGTATATACATATATATATATATATATATATACACACATATATATATATATATATATATATATATATATATATATATATATATATATATATATATATATATAGTGCATACTTACGGTTACTGTACTTACCTTACTACAGTATAGTACAGTACCTTACTACATTCCGGTGGCCTGCCCATTACAATGTAAAAGAATGGGCAACAAGCTAGCTTTATGATCTATATATTTATTGTATCGTTGAACAGTGAGTATGTTGTTCCAGAAACTCATTATTCCTTTTGCCGGTGACCAGATGGGAAATCATGCCTAATGTATTCAACAATCTCGGGGACTATTTGCTCTTGGAAAAATACTTTATTCATGATTCCTGGAACAAGAAAAGAAAAAAGAAACGAAAAATGTACCAAATACTGTACACCACAGTTGTACAGTGCATAAGGCCACAGCATGTGACTTTGTGCATTATTCTACCCTCAAAGATGATGATGCGTCCTGGTCCATGTCTAGAGATTGAACGCCACACATGCATCTTCACTGGGTGCTTGGGACGCGGCTTCAAAGATAGGCGTCCTTTTTTGTGGAATGCAAACGTGGCAAATCTTTCAAGAGCTACAGTTGTCTCGTCAGTAAAGATGACATCCTGAAAGTCTCGCCACATTCGATCCATGCCCGTGCCTTGTCCACTCTTTGTATCTTGTTGACCTCCCTTATCATAGGATACACTCTGTAATGACAAAGAACAATTTTACAGGTACAGTAAAACCACACATTTAACATACTTTTTTTTACAGTAAGACACTTACTTTACACGCCCATTATTCCATCCCAATTTGCATCTCATCTGCCTGATGCTGGTCTCAGATGCTGTTATATTATGAGTTTTCTCCAGAGCAGTCTTGACCCTTTCTGCACACCTCTCATCATTATCTTCACTGATTTGGTCCACCAGAAGCGTTGTCGTCCAACAGTGTAAAGGAAAACAGAATAATTTGTTACAGTCGGCCCCATATTTTCTCTAAAATAAATTTAACTTCTACTGTACCACCCATTGTTACCAAGAACTGCCATCTACAGCACTTATTCCCCTCACCTGCTGTCTCTGTAAGTTCCCCATCAAACCTCTTGATTGTAAGCTCTTCGGGGCAGGGATTCCCTTTCCTATTGTCTGTTTTTGCTGCACTTATTGCTTAATTGCTGCACTTATTGTATTATTAATTCCCTGTAATGTATTTTGTAAAGCGCTGAGTACACTTTTGGCACTATATATAAATAAAGACATACTTTACAATACAATATGCAATGCAGCCTGAAAAAGAATGAGAATGTGTGAATGTCTTGTATCGCTCTGGGGGAGATGTCGATAAGAGTGTCCTTCTGCTATGCTTTGTGAGGGGGGAATGTGCAACTTTGACAGTCCGTGAGTGCAGGATAATACACTGTAGTTCAAAGACATAATTTGAACAGTTTTACGATAAAAGTTCACTGCAGTACATGCTGTAAATAACATGGGTGTGTAACTGAAATATTTCTATAAGCAGTATGCAAAGCACAACAAGCCTACATAGCAAAAGGTGAAGGTTTTCAATAGTATAAACCCCCTCCCAAAAAAAATGAGACTATGCCACCTCATACAGTACATGAATACAGTCGAAATAAAAAGTAAGTGATTTTAAGAATGTAAAAATTGATACAACATTAAAAACATGCATACAAGACGTTATTAGCGTAATAGAGGACAAATTTTTTTCTCTAAAATAATTGCTAGGAAAAAGTACTGTAAAACACACTAATGCATTTTACCAGTAATTGTGTAATTACAGGACATACTGTACAGTAATGAAAACAAAAATACTTACTCTGTTGTGACTGTGGGACTCCGCTTTACACTTTTTGCCTTACCATTGGCATGAGAGCTTACAGTGCTTTTTGCTAAACCGAGGCCCGAAGCAAATAACCAGCATTGGATTTGTAAAATTCTGTGTCCTTTCTTGTACATATCCTGTATTCTTATGCTGAGATCCTTTGAAATAATTTTCATCGGCATCGCTGCTTTTAGAAAAGAAATCATGCACAGAGGAATGTATATTTGATGTGTATTTAATGTGCATTAAATCAACCAAATATATGGTGTACAGTATTTATACTTTAATTTAATGGGCCTCAGCCTCGCTCGACAGGTTTAGTACGCAGTACACCAACTTTTAACACCTGCAGCTCGTGTCCATGCCTGCAAAAAAAAAATTCAAATACGGACTCAGTGTATAAATGGTGACACAAATTGCATAGCCTCCCACATGCTGATCTCTATCTGAACTTGCTCTTGTCCAGATTCTGCATTGTGCATTCTTCCATCTGCATCCTTGGATAAACCCCAATTTTACGGACACAGGAACCTGCTTGCTTCTGCCGTGCCGATCACGAGAAAGCGAAAGGCGGAAGCTGTTTCTAAGACTAAGCCAAATGCAAAAAGAGAATAAAGAAAACGTCCTGAAGACTCCAAAGACTAAGAACCAATGTAGTGAAGCGTGCAGCGCACAGCCAAAAAGGCAAGAGTGGTCTGGCAAAAAATCTTTTATTAAATTAAGAGATCATAAAACAGAGGGTTGTGAAACCTTCGACGCGTTTCGTGCAACAACAATGCACTTTATCAAGAAGTGCCTAAAACATAGATCAGGTACCTTTTATAGGGATCGTCTGCCGCTTTGGCGCCAAAATTCAGCGTGTGACATCACTTAAAATCTCCAACCACAACCGGAACACGCTGAGCACGCGCCATGCAGACCAACAGCTAGCTGAGTCTCACTGTGAGACGCAAGCCTGAACACGCCCCAGCTAGATGACACGCACCCAGAAGGGAAGTGAGCGGCGAACTCTCACGAGATGCGGCTCAAGCAAGTCTCACCTGCCTGCGCATGCGCAGACGTTGTACCAGTCAGGCATGATTAAATGCTCAATATCGCGAGATTAGGTCAACAGCCCATCCACCTTCCTATAACTGCACAATATGCGCTATAACAATGCTCAGCATTGAGACAAAGTGAGAAAGTAATCAATATTAAAAAATTGTATCCAACCATTAAAATATGTATCCAACTACCCCAGATCAGTGACTCAAGAGCTCTTCTCATGTGAAAACACAGACAAGAACACTCTATGAGAAACACCACCTGGGGAGGGGATAACATAATGTAATAATAGCATGTGTTTACACGGGGGAAAGGACTGGGACTAGTGGAGAGCCAGGTCAGGCAGACAATAACGTATATAGTCATACAGTAAGATATTAACAAACAACACAATAAACATTTAATTAAACTATATAGAGAAAATCTTTATAAACATATCCCTAAACCTATATTAAAAACAAATATAAACAACCCTCCTTTGAAGCAGAGGATATAATTCATAAGTATAGTTATTACACATAGAATCCAATTGATTAACTCTGGGAATTACTTACTCCTCACTTTATATTTTTTAGTATTTATTTATTTATTTATTTTTTTTTCTCTCTGGAAAGTTATTGTGTTGGAATGTTGTTAAGTAATCAATCAACGGTCATATTCAGCTAACGATTAATTATTGCTCATAATTAACAAATAGTTAAGGAAACATATATAAAAGATTTGAAAGAAACATTTATATGAGCAATTTAAAAAATTAAAAAATAAAAAATAAATACTAAAAAATATAAAGTGAGGAGTAAGTAATTCCCAGAGTTAATCAATTGGATTCTATGTGTAATAACTATACTTATGAATTATATCCTCTGCTTCAAAGGAGGGTTGTTTATATTTGTTTTTAATATAGGTTTAGGGATATGTTTATAAAGATTTTCTCTATATACAGTAGTTTAATTAAATGTTTATTGTGTTGTTTGTTAATATCTTACTGTATGACTATATAGGTTATTGTCTGCCTGACCTGGCTCTCCACTAGAGACATTATATATGTTTAACATAGGGCAATTAATAACCTGCTTTTTCTCTTCTAACTACAGATACATCCTGCCAAGGCTCTGCATTTTTCTCCATCATTAATATTGGACTTGTTTATTCACGTTCACTTATTAGGATTACATTTTTGGTTCGTACACTTTATCTCTGATTTCATTGCATTTGTAATTCCATACAGAGATCATTTTTTACTCATTATTCGCTTATATTTTTAAGACACTATATATTTTTTAGACACTTTAACTTATAATTTCTTTACACTTATTATTATACGTTATTTTTCACGTATCATCTGTTGAATACATTATCACCTTCACCCGCCCTTTTCGGCAGTGTTATTACACTTCATTAGACTACACACAGGGCACGTAAATTCAGTTGCTATATTCACCTCCTTAGGATAATAAGTCAGTATGATATTCACATTTTCACTTTAACATTATTTATCTATCACCTCAATTATCTTCACTAACAACCATTAAGTATTTAAATTACCTTTTCACTAACAACACTATTGATTTGTATCATGTTTAAATTAACACAAGATTAGACCATTTCTATCATCACTTTTTATTGGAATAATCTAGCAATACAGTATAATACACATTTTACCATTTCATTTTTATCTTTATCAATAATAGAAGACACAAAGTTCTCTACATATATGCAATTTTATTTGGCACATAAAATGAATACACTTTTAACTTGCAGCCCTTGGAGGCATAATCAATATCTTTCTAAATTTTATTTGGCACATAAAAATGAATACACTTTTAACTTGCAGCCCTCGGAGGCATAATCAATATCTTCCATGCCATTTCTGCATGTTACCAACCTTTATTAGGTTGGAACTCACACCCGGTCACAACAAGGGAATCATTAGAGACTTTGAAAAAACGCGCAGCAGGCATAAGACTGCGCGCGCACCTTCAGCCCTTCAAAATCAAGGAACTTTATTGAGACTCAATCATGGACACCAAAAAGGCCATTATAAGGGTGTACGGCAGCATTGCCTATGCCAGGTTGCACACGCTACCTTTCAATGCTGAAAACTTTATTAGAAGACTACATTTCATACACGCGCGAGCCAACAGAGGATGGGATGCGCGCGCAACTTTAAAAGATGGCGACGTCCCGTCGCAGCAGAGAAACGGTAATGAGACCGCACCGCGATCAGGATTGGCTGATCCATGTATAAAAGACACGGGGAACAGCCGGTCCTTATCTACAGAGCCTGAGGAAGTCCAGTTCCGGACGAAACGCGTTGCTCTTTTTTCATCTGGGACACTTCACAGCACACCACAGAGGAGGCAGAGGTGCAGTTGTAGCTCCCCATCCGGACGCGGAAGGCGAGATCCCCTACCACTATACACCGCACTGCCCCCCTTTGCTTTTACTTCCCCACAGAAGCCTTTGGTTTCTGTTTTATTTTATTTTCTTGTTTTTATTAAAATTAGTTTTTAGCCTCCAGACCATAGTGTCATTTGTTTATGTTACAAGCTATCTTCAGCGTCAGTCACACCAGGAATAGAAGTATAAAGAAACCGCTAGGAGTGTGTACTCACACTGGCCCGTGTGAGTATTGTGATATTATATCTTTTATCATTGTCCCCACCCCTTCATCACCACCTGCTACCAATTGGGTAATATCCCTAAAAGGGCAGGAACAAGACACCAAGATAGGACCACACTCACATTGGCCCGTGTGAGTGTTAGATCATACAATTCTATTTTGGTGGTTTATCAATACCCTATCCTCCCCCCCATTGACGCCTCTATACACATATGCCTTAACCATATCCTCTCTTTTGTTTATATGAGAGGAAATCCTCCTGGAGTGGAAACACTGAACCACGAAGCAATAAGGACATACATCAAGAAGAAGAACTCATATCGCGGAGAGAAAAAGGATCATTGCAAGAGCACGAGATCCCCAAAGAAACCTTGATGAGACTGAGCTTACACAAGGCCGTGTAAGTTATATATTACAATTTTTTACCTTCTCACCCACATATACACATCTATGTATATTCGCCCTTTCAATTGGTCATCTGCCACCTGAGCTATTACGTTCGCTCAGGGTATAACCGCTCTATTTTTGTATTACTAGACCCATTACACTGCCTGTTTCCCACAACTGTGCTCCCCCATCCTTTCTGTATTCACACGTGATAATGAAGCTGGCTGGACTGAATTTAATTCAGTCAGGTGACTTGTTAGAGCTACAAATGCAGCGGATGTTATCTGACCATTTCTCGGTAAAATGCACTATTGTGCGTGGTGTCCGAGATGGTCCACCGCAGACTAAAAGACCCATCAGATGAACACTGCTGTGTTAATCCTACTGGGTTCTACCTGTCTGTAAGAGATGCACAGTGAGAGAAAGGCTGAATC
Organism: Ascaphus truei; assembly: GCF_040206685.1. Taxonomy (NCBI): domain Eukaryota; kingdom Metazoa; phylum Chordata; class Amphibia; order Anura; family Ascaphidae; genus Ascaphus; species Ascaphus truei. The sequence goes on from NC_134483.1 coordinate 380,411,437, forward strand.
AGTCACTCTACCTGGGTGCCTCTAACAGGTGATCGCAGAAGTTTAAATTCATTTTAGTATTACAGTATTGTAGCAGGGGTCTATGGAGCTGAGCCACATTGATTTCAGGTCTGGGGGCCCCCTGCTTCCCGAGATACAGGCCTCGTTATGGAGTGCCGTATCCCCACCATGTTAAAATCCTGTGGGTCACGTGGGATGTAAATTCTGCAAGGGGATACTGGCACCACATAAAGGGGCCTATAACTCGGGAAGTAGGGGGTCCCCGAGGCTGAAATCAACTTTGGTCAGCTCAGAAGATCTCCTGTTCACTAGTATCAAACACCTCCCCCTCCCCCAAGGAAAAATCATTACCATAGCGGTTAGCTGATAAGGTAATAAAGTGGCATACATTTTATTTTTACTCCTGAGCTGATCAAAATTTAATTCAGCCTCGGGGACCCCTGCTTCCCAAGATACAGGCCCCGGTATGCTGTGCCGGTATCCCTACAATCTTAAAAGGCCTCCGGTCATGTGACGCGTAGGATTGGGAGTGGACATAGTACAGTGAGCAATCGTATTGGACCTGTACCATCTGACCCTAAAATGTAACGTCACCGGCCTTATACAAGGCCTGTTCCATCTCATTTTAGCTTAAGAAGCGATGAGTCAACATCTGTTTTGGATTTAACATGGGGATTCATTGGATTACAAAGAAAGATGGAAGAAAAGAAGATGGAAGAAAGAAGATTTTTTACCCTGATCACGGAGCCTCGTTGAGGATCACAGAGGATGTCGGAGGATGTCAGAGGATAGCATCTTTAGTCGAGAGCTTCCTGATATGCCGGGATTCGGAGGGTGAAGAATTCTAAAGGTAAGGAAAATATTGAATGTATTTTTTTAATTTTTATGTTTTTGATTGCCTATTGACGGCTAATGTATTTATCTGTGGCCCTTTAGGTTATAAATACAATGACAGACAATGCATTTTTTGGCTAATGCTTATTTGGAAGTAATTGTTATGTTTTCTATTTCTGTTAATTGTTATGCATTTGTAGGGCTTTTATTTATTACACTTCAGGATTGTTTAGGCATTTAATTTAATTGTTCTGTTTGTTGGGGTTACATTTCTTTTATTATTGTGTATTTTTGGGCCTGTTGATTATTTTTTTTAGGTTGACCATTGACTGATATAGTGGCTAATCATGTCCATATTATTTGGGCATAATGTACCACCGTGCCAATAAATGGGCAGAGGGTGGGGATAGAGGCCCTGGGGTGGGTGGTTAGGCCTCCCTGGTGGGCAGCGGGGAGGGTGGTTAACCCCTTAATTACTATAATGGTTACTAATTGCTAATGTGTTTAAGGGGTTAGGAAACATTAGATTGTATTTTTTATTGTTGTGTTCCTGCCAAAGGAGGACATGGATGCGGAGGTTGGTGATGAGGACGCACTTCATCCTGGCAAGGGTAAATGCAAGTTTTGTTTACTTTATGCTGCAAGCTAATGTTTTATTTTAAACGGGCAAATGCACTATTATCCATATCTGGATAATAGTAATTTTGTCTATTACTGTACTGTATGTGTTGTTTTGTTGGGGGTAGAGGATTTAGGTATTAGCATTGTTGTGTTTTTTAATGTTTATTGGGGATAGAGGGATTGGATGAAGGGAGTAGTTACCCCAAGTGTGGGTGGTTAGGCCTACCAGGTGGGTAGCGGGAGTGGTTAACCCTTCATTACCGTGTAGGGGATAACCACTCCTGAAACCTTCCTGGCAGGCCTAACCACCCACCCTGGGCAACTACCCCCTTCATCACCCCTTCTGCCCTCAATAAACCTACTATTCAAGTTTAATCCCTTCATTGCCTTTGTGGTTAGCCGCTAAGATAATGAATCTGTTTTAATAAAAATGTTAATAGTAGTGTGTGTGAGCAGGGTGTCTCCAGAGCTGAACCATGTTGATTTCGGATCCAGGGACCCCATGCTTCCTGAGATACAGGCCACATTATTGGTTGCCGGTATCCCAAGGCAATGTTTAAATGTCCCGTGTCACGTGACCAGGAAATTTAAACACATATGCGATACCGGCACCCCATAATGGGACAGTATCTCTGTAAGCAGGGGGTCCCCGGACCTGAAATCAAAGTGTTTTTTCTCGAGACTCACTGCTCCCGCACACTACTATTAAAATTTTTATTACAACAGTGCCATCAGCTGTGAGAGCTGTACAGGGAGAGGCGGCTCTCTCTGTGCAGCTCTCTATGCAGCTGGGCCAGATCGCACGTGGAGAATGGAGAACTTTGAGAGAGGCTGAGATGAGTTTTCTGCTACGCCATACGGTTTAGGCATTTTCTCACCGCATGGTTTGAGATGGGTTCAGATTCTTTCTGAATATCGTGAAAACTCAACTGACAAACGGTTCGGCAAGAACATGCCAAACCTTGAGATATAGCAACGAACTCATTGAGTTCTACTAGAATAGGACCCCTAGTGTTGTATCTTTAAGGGCATGATCACCAATATAGTTATGTCTCATTATAGCCAAACACTGAATTCTTACAGTGCCAAGTTTCATCATCGGGAATCTGGATTGGGCCATGGGGCACGATAGCAGGATTGTATTTGTATTGCACTTCTCAGCCCACTTTGCCCTTCTTCACTGCCACCTTACAGTAGTTACTGTACGTCGTTTTTTTCCCCCAGCTATTTTTTGCTGGTATTTTACAGCTCTATCTGTTCCCACTATACCATATCACAAAGTGGGCTTGGATCTGACAACCGCTTCCTGCACAGCATCTCTTGGTCTAAAGTGCTGGGTTCAGCCCAGTTCATGCTTTTCTAGACCAGCTTTGTTTGGGAATTTCCCATTTGACCAAAGTGGCCCACTTTGTCCAGGGATTGTCCCCATCGGTCAAAGTGGTTAAGCTATATACACAATAAAAAAGATCCAGTATATCCACCCCAACCTGGGCACGCTTTCAGAAACTTTGCCTGGGTAAAATACGTTTAAAACCAGAAACAGAACATGAAACACAGACAGAGCTCAGTGCACATCCAGTTAAACTTATACACGGTACAGTGCCTAAATATATATGTATAGATATCTATTAAATAAAATGGTCTTTTAGTTTAACATGTTGGCCATTTATTATAAATGTTTAACATTTATTATAAATCATTCTTCCTGGTAATACACAGGTTATTAAGAATGTATATTAGTGTTAGGTACCCTTGAGATGTGGTCTGCCGTGTAGTGGCACAAGGGCTTACAACACTTTGGCCAAAATGTTAAACTAAAAGACCATTTTATTTAATAGATATCTATAGTACAAGCATACTGCTCCACGTTGCTACACAGAGCCACCAGCCTCTATACAGCAAACAATGACAGCTTTATGCAAAGACAAGCAAGCAGCTTTACATTGCTAATAAAGAGCTCAGACGTTGTACAGCAAAAGCCTTACAAACAGCAAGCAGCTTACACTGCACACAGCCTGCAGCTCACACTCAAGGTTCCAGCACTGCAGTCAAACAGTGCACTATACACAGAACTTTGATTGCTCTTTTCTGTCTTTGATTCCCTCCTCTGCACAGCCTAGGGCCACCAAGGGCAACGCCACCGGAAACTGCCAGGAAACGGGTCAGAGCCACGGACACCTTTAAGTACAACTACCCCTACGCTTACCGCTACAGGACACCTACCGGCACTATCCAAGACAGTCATCCATCGCTGACGCAGGTAAACAGACCGCACGCCACACGCATTGGCTAAAGGCCTACACACACCTGCAGCATGGCAGAACTCAGATCCCCACCAGACATCACGCAGGAGAGTGACCACTCAGACACAGAGAACGCCGCACAAATGCAACAGGTGCACGCAGACGCAAAGCCTAAACGGATAGTCACACTGACACAAAAGGCGCGCGAAAAGTACGAAACTGACGTTGAAGCGCACCGCGCTAAATTAGAGAAGGCCTGGGAAATAACCATACTGGGAATATGCAATGTTACTAGCATTGGTAACTATGTTGCAATAGTGCAATTAAGGACTGATCACTTGTGTTACCAAGAGCTGTCAGAGACATACATTACTTACCTTACCAGGGCCAACACCAGCGAAAGCCTGCAAGAAAGAGACCTACAGAGTAACATTGACCTAACACGTGACAGCCGCGTGCGAACCACTATCACAGAGACCGAGAGTAGGAGAAAAGACCTTTTGCTGGATACAGCATCAACGCGTTCCAGCGCATCCAGGCACTCATCAAGGTCAGCCAGATCAGCGCAATCTAACGTGTCCAGCGCAAGCGCAAGCGGTACCAAGGAGCGAGCCACCACAGAGGCCGCACGTGCCAGGGCCGAATATGGTCGGAGAGAGGCAGCCATAAGGGCAGAAAGAGCATGCATAGAAGAGGAGGAGCAGATCGTCGCCGCTGCCAATGCCGCTGCCACTGCCACCAATGCCGCCGCTGCCAATGATGCTGCCGCCACCAATGCCGCCGCCACTGCACGTAGAAAGGCTGAATTGGACACGGATCTAGAAGCTCTAACCAAAGAAGAGGACGCCACCACCATAGTCCAAGCCGAAGTCTTAGAAGCTGCTGCGAGACAGGACGGCGGGGAGCAACCGTACAGACGGATAGCCTCAGAGGATCCAGTCAAACGCACTGAAGACTCGTAAGGAGCCTCTTCAGTGTAAACACCAGCGCACCATCTCAACACGATGGGAGTGATACCACAGACACTGAAGACTCGCTAGATCCATGAGGAGAAGACGCTGTTCCTTCAATGGTACATGCTGCCTGGAATAGCCACAGCCGCAACAGTTATCCACACACCAGCACGCACACTGATGCACTACAACAGGCTCGCCATCCATTCACACCCGCACGGGAAAACACAGCCCCTCACACTGACCAGCAGTCACCACGCATCCACGCCAATGAAGAGGCAACCGCATGGACCCTCCCAGCGACTAACTCAGAACGCGACCAACACGCCAATGCCTCAGGCCTGACAGAAATGGTGGACGGAAGAAAAAACGGAGCACAAGATCCACTGCTGACTTGACAAAAAATACAGAGGTGCGTTCCCTCAATAAAAAGTTTCTTGGATCAGAGACAAACAGACACTAAACCTACGTGTTTCAGGCTCGGAAGCCCTTTAACAAGGTGAAAGGCCTGACAGACATGGCAAAGTACATGATCCGGCGTGACATGGTGCAAACAGGACTTACCAACTTTGACGACCGTCCTGAGAACTACCGAATGTGGAAGTTTACGTTCAAGGACGCAATCAAGAGCCTGGGCTTTTCAGCTAGGGAAGAGCTCAACCTGCTTTCCAAATGGCTGGGAAAAGAATCCAAGGAGCACGTGAAGAGACTTGGGATGGCAAACGCGAACCACTCCCAAGTAGGTCTCGACCTAGTATGGGAAAGGCTAGAAGAGTGCTACAGTAGCCCCAAAGCAGTCGAAGATTTCACTCTTCAAGAGAGTCGATAGCTTTCCCAGGATCACAGCTAAAGACTACTCGAAGTTACGAGAGCTCGGGGACCTGCTGCAAGAGCTGGAGTTTGCAAGGAAAGACCATTCCTTAACAGGTCTCAACGTCCTAGACTCAGCTCGCAGAGTGAGACCCATCTTGGAGAAGCTACCCTTCAACCTCCAAGAAAAATGGATTTCACAAGGCTCCAAATACAAAAGGGAGAAGCAAGTCGCCTTCCCTCCCTTCTCATTCTTCTTGAGCTTCATCCGTGAAGCGGCAAGGACAAGGAACGATCCCAGTTTCATCTTGGGTGCACAGACCACACACAGTGCAAGGACCTGAGGAATGAGAGACCAGTTTCAAGATACGGTAACACTCGAACACCCATCTCGGTCCACAGGACGGACGTGTCCCCCACGACCCAAACTGCTCCCGATCAGTCGGTCGCCGGAGACGTGAAACCAAGGGACCTAAACAGGGAATGTCCCATACATAAGAAGACACACCCACTTAACAGATGCTTTGGGTTCAGGATGAAGTCCCTAGAGGAACGCAAGAAGTTACTCAGAGAATTCGGAGTCTGCTTCAGATGCTGCGATTCCACGACTCACCTAGCCAAGGACTGTAAAGAAGCCATCATATGTGCAGTGTGCAAAAGTGACAAGCACGTAACATCTCTACATCCAGAGGCGCTGACACTCCACCAACTCAACAACCCATCCTCCGTAGCAGAGTATGGCGGGGAGGAAGGAGAAGGAGAGCCAACATCTTTCACGTCTCAGTGCATTGAGGTTTGCAGAAAAGGAAGTGACAAAATATTCTGCTCCAAAATATGCCGTGTCGCAGTGTACCCCCAGGGACAACCTGAGAGGGCTATCCAGATGTATGCAATCCTCGATGATCAAAGTAGCAGATCATTGGCGAAGACGGAATTCTTCAACTTATTCAACGCACAAGACAATGCCTCACCCTACACCCTCAGAACCTGTGCAGGGTCAACTGAGACAACAGGGAGAAGAGCAAGCGGCTTCCTTATACATTCAGTGGATAACAGAATGAAAGTAGCTCTCCCCACACTCATCGAGTGCAACTACATGGCTGCAAACAGGGACAAGATTCCCACACCAGACGTGGCATGTCATCACCCACACCTCAGAGGAATAGCCAATTACATCCCGCCAGTAGAACAAGGCGCCAAGATCTTGCTGCTGCTTGGTAGGGACATCCTGAGGGTGCACAAAGTCCGTTAACAGCGCAACAGACCCCACAACGCTCCATTCGCCCCAAAGGCTTGACCTAGGATGGGTGATAGTGGGCAACGTGTGCACTGACAAAGGGCACGGACCTGACTATGTTGACGCCCGCAGAACAGTGATAACAGAATGCGGACACACATCCCTCTCAGAAGCATGTCTTGGCCATCTCCAAGTGACAGGAGGGCCAAGTGAGGAGAAGAGACAAGGTCATACCCGTGAGATCAACAAAAACATCTTCACATCAGGGGGATGTGACGATGGCATAGGATGCTTACACTGGCGACACACTTTATTCGAGCTCGGCTAGTCCCACGAATTCGGGTATACCTGGGTGTATTGAGGTTTGTGACTGTTTTCTGCCCGAGTGCATTGAGGTATTTTCCAGGCAGGGATTGAAGCATTTTATTCCCGCTGGCTGCAATACTGCACAGTATATATATATATATACTGCATTACAATTCATGAATTTATGCCATCTGGTAGACACGCGAAGCATTGCAGCCTATTAAATCCTAATCATTATCATTTAACAGATCAGCCGCCCGTCAGCCAGGCATAAACCCAGGCTGGGAAGGCAAACGCAACGGGGCTTGTCAGAGGTGAGGAGCGGCGCATTCCAGGTATCTGCCAGGTACATACTGGGTATTTGCTCGAATAAAGTGTGTCGGTGCAGTAGTAGTCCAGACAACTAAGGATGATGAGTCGACTTCACTGAAGGAAGAAAGAAACCTCCTGAAGGTGCCAGACAAAGGGATCATCCAAACGACAATAAACGGCCGCCTGCAAGCAATGACACAGCTAAGACGTAAAGCCATTCCTTTCCACAGAATACCAAGTGGCAAAGCAGCCAGCAGCCACGGCCGGTACAGCTGCAAAAGATTGCACCCTGCAGGTGAAGCCACAGGGGCAAAAAGACTGTACTCTGACACGTCTAAAAAGAGACAGTCACAGAGACATTTCATAAAGGGATTTACAAGGGCAAAAGAGACTGTTCTTCGTCATGTCCAGGGAGAAAATAACCTCCTGATAGCAGTTAACAAAGAGACACAAAAGCGTTTCACCAATATACGTGGAGACGTTCTAGTGCAAGAGAAACGTTCCAATGACCTAGGGTGCACCACGTTCCAGACAACAAGGGACTGTAACAAACAAGCGCCATCGATGGAATATGGAGAATTCCAGAAGTTAATGGATAAGGAGCTCTTCAGGGACAGATCGGGCAGTTGGGTGACCCCGCTACCATTCCGTTCACCAAAAGGATGCCTCCCAAACAACAGAGTACAGTACATGCCATGTCTAGGCTCACTACGCTCCGCTACGACCTACAAAGGAAACCGGAGACCAAACATAACTTTGTGGCCTTCATCCAGAACACATTCCTTAGCGGCCACGTAAAGACAGCACCCTCACTGAAGGAAGGTGAAGAATGTCGGTACCTTCCATCATCTGTCCACCACCATCAGAAACCCAGTCAGATCTGGGCAATGTTCAGCTTCAATGCTCAGCACCAGGAAGCCTCTCCAAACGACGCCCTACGCACTGGGCCAGACTTGTCAGACAGTCTTCCAGGAGTGCTGATTCGCAAGGAGCCAGAAGCCATTACCTTCCGTCAAACATCAGGTGATGGAGTGACAGACTATCACGACTGGCACATCCACAAGGTGATGCCCTCTGTAGAGAAAACTACAGAGATAAAAGGACTGTTCTCTCACAAATCTAAGAAGAAACAGGACCAGAGACTTTTGCAAAAGGCATTGTGGTGCACCCAGCTAACCTGGACCGGTGCATCTGCTTGGCATCCTTTGCCAAAGAACCTTTGCCAAGGGACTTTGAAGCTAGTGATACCGGCCTGTATCACATCCTTGTGTGGACACGGACTTTCACATTGTTTTGTGACTACGTTATTTTTGTCATGCATTGCACATATGTTCCACATATTCCAGTTATATAGTGGTATCTCCAGATACCAGATGGGGAGTGTCATGGAACAAGAATCTGTTTGACCCCCCTTCTGCTTGTCAGCTCCTTCAGTTCAACTGCATGCATTTTTTACACACACGCACACACACTGTGCCAGTGTGATGTATCAATATGTTGCCCTTTCTGCCTCTGAGCATGTAACCAGTGAGTTGCTACAGCAACCTCTGAGATCCTTCTCAGAATGGGCTAGTCTGCCCTCCCCCTGTTTTGTTCACAGATAGTCTGTCCCAAGACTATTCCTTTTACCCACATTGCTCCTCACTTCCTTTTCCACCATGGAAACAGTGAGTACAGCACCCATCTCTTTTACTCTCCTATGGCAAGGCCATCTCTTTCTACCTGTTTCTAACTAAAAAATCACTACTACACACCATCCACAAGTGCCTGTATTTACTGCTGCTTTTCCAATAAAGCGAAGGAAATATTATAGGACTTGGAGTGATTTGGAAAGGGAGCTGAGTTAATGCTATCTGGGGCAATTCACACATCACACGTGACCCTGGCTTCAGAATAGTTTTGCATAGTAAATATGACACACAGTCTATTCTAAAATAGTTGAAGCTGTTTGGAATGTTTGCATAGAAGTACAGTAGCTTTGAAAACTTTGCGGAAACTCAGTGAAAATAATTACACAACTGACTATCATTGCATCACAATTATTTACCACAACTACCACTTTTACGAAAATGTGGTCCTCTGGGCTTTAAACATTCCCAGACGTTAATTTATTGATGATGTTCATGGCATATCAAAGTTTACATGGTGAAATATTATTGCAAAATGTAGCACCATCTATTCATTATTTGATCAATCTGGCAATGTTTTTCTTTTTGTTTGCATCAGATTGTCTCTAGGAAAACTGTTTAAAATTAGCCTTCTTAGTGCCACATATTTTTTACCAAGTGTATGAGACATTTTTCAGTGGTAATATGAAATTGCCAAAAAAACAATCCAGTTTTACAAAAGCTTTTTTTATGCATTCGTTTTTTTATTGTTTTTTTTAAATTAATATTTAATGTCTTGCCATTTATGCAACACCTTCACAACCTGCTGTAGCATAAGGAAAGTATACCATTCTTATAATTATTTTGATAGAATATAAGAATAGAAACAAATGACATTAAAAAATATATTATCTAGGGACATAAGGAATCTAGGTGATCCCCAACCTCTACAATCTTAAGAAATACATTAAATACAATGTAAATTAAGAGGCTGAGTAATATCAGCATTTCATATTTTTTATATTACTTAGTACAAATCCAGATATTTTTGTCAAACATATGTGTGTCATTGATAGTTATCTCTCAACAACAGATGTATTATCCTTTACTAATTCCGAAATGTCAAGGGAATTGGGCAGCTGGAATTTAAGGAGCATGAAAAGGAGACAATTAGATTAATTTGTTTCTGTTGTAGAGTACATAATTCTGAAAAACAAGCTAATGAAAATGGCAACATTTTGCAAAACATGAAGTGTTGAAAATGTATTAAACATTGGAATATTGAATCTAGCAATCTAATTGATGTATCTATTAAAGTACACACGTGTACTAGTGTACACATGTTATTCTTTAAAAAAAAAAAAGTCCTGAAGAAGGTGCCATAGGCCTTGAAACGTTACTTTAACTGTAAATATAACTAACTGTTTTTCCTTCTATTTAACTAGATGATTCGTGAAACAGTCAAAAGGAACATGCCAGTTGATTTATTTATATTTCAACCGCATTCAATAGTAGACAGTAACCATGTAAGAACCAAGATTAACAAAGTTAAAATCAGACAAGAGAAGGAATGTTTACCCTCATTATTTATTTATTTATAAAATGTTTTACCAGGAAGTAATACATTGAGAGTTACCTCTCGTTTTCAAGTATGTCCTGGACATAATTAATATGACAATACATGGTTACAAATACAGTTACATAAATGAACAGGCTATACATTATATGCAATACGTTGCTTGCACAGTTAGAGAAGATGTATATTATAGGCTTATTTAACTGTTACAGACCAGATTAAAATGTGAGACAGCCTTAGATTTGAAAGAACTTAAACTGGTGGTGGATATGAGAATCTCCGGTAGGTTGTTCCAGTTTTGGGGTGCACGGTAAGAGAATGAGGCGCGGCCGGATACTTTGTTGAGCCTCATTGGTGATTTATAACTAGTGAAAGTGCTTCAAATACTTTCAACAGAATATTATTATATTTGATGTTTTTTTTAATAATATTTCCAATGTACACATTTTAGCATTAAAGTAAATACATTTAAATACACACTGTTACAAGGCATAGAAATAATATACTTTACTTTTTGTGGGGCAAGGAGGTAGAGGATATAAAATGTGCTACTGTTCATCTGTGGAGGGCTAGTTATAAGATCTCTTGAGACACTACTAAGATAACATCTGAAAGTTTGTTTGGAATAGAACTAAACTGAGGTCACTCTTCAAGACAACAAACTGTCTACTAATTCTCTGACCCTGAAAGTTTGAAGTTAAGGAATTTCTCGGAGTGCTTGTGTTTGGTCTAAAATTTCATTGACACTATCAAGGGAATTCATGGAGTAATCCATGAGTTATTTGTTATGTGTTAAGCTTTCTTAATTTACAGGGAAGTGATACCAGTAATATTACAGCTCCTAGGTTTGGTACTGTTAAATACTTAACAGATTGCTACAATTAGTATATACCCAAATGTAAAACATGTAATGAGGCATCACACAGTTAATTTGTAAGGTTACTTTTCAAACTGGTAACAGTCACAGCATTACTCTTTGAAATGTGTCTGTTCAACAACTGTATGATAGAAAAAAAGCATACTGACCCTTTGTGATTATTATCGTATATTTGTAGAGCACCAACAAGTTCCGCATCGTACAGTGGGGGTAAAGAATGACAAATTACATAAACAGAGTTATATACAAATAAGAACAAACAAGCGCAAACAGATAGCAAAGGTAATGAGTGCTCTGCTTGTGAAAGCTAGAGGGAATAAGGGTAAATTTTGAAAAAGAAGGTAACGTGGCTGCTCATTGTGGGATGGATGCTTCAGGAAGGATTATGGTCCAGCCGCACAGCTGGTCTCATTAACATTGGGTGTGTGGATGTTAAGGAGTATTAGATAGCATGGGGTTTGGTCAAACCGCTCAGCTGGTACCAATATGGTTGGGGGGGGTGGATGTTAGGAGTATGCTGGCTAGGGTTCTTTAAAACGGTGAGTTTTCAATGAGTTTTTGAATGTCTGAAAGCTGGGGGAGAATCTGATGGTGCGTTTGGGGGAATTCCAGAGAGGGGGGGCATCACAGTCTACGGCTTGCAGGTGGAGTGAGAGGAGGTAATAAGGTACAATGTCGTATTTATTTATAAAATATTTTACCAGGAAGTAATACATTGAGAGTTACCTCTCGTTTTCAAGTATGCAAAATAGAGGGGGCGTTTAGGGGTATATTTGGAAATGAGGACTGAGTTGTAAGGGGGAGCAGCATTGTTGAGAACTTTGTGAGTTAGAGCTAAGGTTTTAAATCTGATTCTAAAGGATATGAGAAGCTAGTGTAGCGATTTGCATAGTGGAGCAGTGAGTGAGGTACAGTTGATGAGTCTGGCAGCAGCATTTTGGATTGAAGTTGGGACAGGTGGACAATAGGAGTGCCAACTAGGAAAAGGTTACTATAGTCAAGGTGCGACAGGCTAAGTGAGCAAATTAGCATTTTAGTTGTGTCATGAGTGAGAAAAGGGCATATCCAAGCAATTGTGTGTAGGTGAATATGGCAAGACAGTGGATTTGGTGTGTTTTTGAGATTGTGTTATTATTGACAATGACGGGGCATTTGGGTGTAGGGTGACGGTGGAAAGGGGAAAGATTTATTAGTTCTGTTTTTGACATGTTAAGCTTTGGGTAATTGTGGGATATCCAGGAGCAGATTGCAGAGAAACAGTAAGTAACATGGGACAAGACAGGTAGATTTGGGTGTCATCAGCATAGAGATGATAATGAAAGTCTATAGATTGTATTAGTTCACCAAGAGAAGAGGTATAGAGTGATAGGAGCAGAGGGCTAATGACAGAGCATTGTGAGACCCCGACAGAAAGAGAAAGTGAAGCGAAGGAGACAGAGGAAACGCTAAAAGGGCAGTTTCACAGGTAGGACTTGCATCAGGAGAGGGCTACATCACAGAAGCCAATGGAGCTTAGCATGTCAACAGTGTTCAAGGCAGCAAAGAGAACCAGGAGACTTAGTAAGAAGATATTACACATTGACATAGCTGTGATTAGGCCATTGAACACTTTTGTTAATGCTGTTAGTGTGAAGCATGGCATGAAGAGATATCATGTCTGGACTCAATGTTATCTTTGGAGTAGGTGGAAAGATTTTGGGCAATAAGGATGGAAAGGGAGTACTGATGCAGCGGCTGTTATTCGAACACATCTCGGCGCTGATTTTGAGTTCTCTGCTGTTCCCCACGCAGCACGATGCGGCCAATCGTCCCAGGCACCCGCGCTTATCGCGGATGTTTTGTTTGAATTTCATGGATTCTGTTTCTTCGTTTGCAATAAAATGGATGAATTGTAATGTGTACAGAACTGTGCTACTGTGTCAATTTCATGTTTTTAATAGCCAGAACACTAAAATTCCTTTTTCTGCACTCGCCACGTTCGCATTTTAGTGCGGGAAGGCTGGAATTCATCCCGCGGTCTCAAATTGGGATTCCGATGTACATGACGCGTGAAGTGTTCGAATAACGGCCGCTGCATCAGTATGAGAGAAGAAAAATAGGTTTGCTTGGCAAAGGAAAGGGCAGTTATAGGAGAGCATGAATTTATAATGAAAAAAAAAACAGCTTTAAAGCTTGATTTCCTCCAGTAACATTCAGAAGTACATACTGTAAGGCCTTCTGGAGATACTGTAGTGGGAAGAGCTTGTGTGCCATGGTTGTGACATAAGTTGATGGGTGCGATGTGTGGTATTAGGAGCTGTCTTGTCTAAGGCTAATGAAAAGTGAACTTTTGCCAGGTCTCACCAGGAAAGGTTACAAGTGGGAGAGAGGAAAGATTGTAAAGATATTGAAAATAGCTTAAATTGTTTGTAATTTGGATGGCTAGATTTTATTTCATTTTCCGATTGTTTAGCATTTTTAATTATTTCTTTTGTTGGCTACTGGTTTTAATTGATATGTTGGCTAGTGTTTTATTAATTCATTGCTTTGTTGGCTAGTGCTTTTATTTATTTAATTGATTTGTTGGCTAATGCTTTTATTTATTTAATTGGTTGGTTGGGTAGTGCTTTTATTGTTTTATTGGTGGGCTAGTGCTTTTATTTATTTAATTGGGGTGTTTAGGTTCTTGTATATATTTTATTATTGTGTATTTTTGGCCTTCATGCTTTTTTATTAGGGTGACCATTAACGGCTATAGTGGTATTACGCCTATATGCCCGCAGACCAAGCTAGACCCCAGTACTGAGGTGGGAACAGTATGATACCACACACCCACAGCAGTGGGAGCAAGCCCAGAGTGTGGTATAGCATTTCTGGGCCTGTTGGAAGAGTTGTTAGTATATACTTGCAACGCTTGGGGAGTGTCCGTGAGAATAGTCGTGTCCGTTTGCCAATGTTCAGGGGGTCCAGAGGGTAGAGTCATCAGAGAGCAATCCAGGTCCTAGGAAGCCAGAGGTCAGCGAAGTCGTATGCGTAGCAGGGTTCAAGGGGTTACCAGAGAGCAGAGGAGCCCAGGGAGAGCAGGGGTCAAAGCCAGGGAAATCCAAAGTAACACAGGAGCAGGTATTCACAGGAGCACGGAGGGAGCACAGCATAGGACAGGTACACACAGGGAAACAGGAACTATGCAGAGCAAGGAAAAGGTGGACAGACAAGGATTATAAAGGAAGGTGCACCAATGACAGAGAGGGGAGGAGTAGAGAGAGAAGTGAGTCTATTTTGATGTGGTTTAAAACTGATTGGCCGGCAAAGCCGGCCAATTCAGTTGAACAGCAATTCTTCTTGTTGCCAAGTAGAACAAAGAAAAACCAGTCAAACAAATATTCAAAAGAAGACCAACAAATGCACTGTTGAAGTGCACTTAAAGCAGAAGGGTTAACTCTAAAGAACCCTTGATGGGGGATACCGAGCAGAGCACCCCGCCTAACGCCCACTGGGAGGCAAACTCTGAAACCGTCCCAGTATACTCGGCGTACGAGTACTCTGCCCGTATATTGGAGTGCACCAGCGCCCGGAACATGGCCACGATGTTTGTTGGGACCCCCCCTCCAAAACCTGCTTCCTGGTTTTACAAATGGCTACCTTAGCCAATGCCAGGAGCAGGTTGACCAGGAGATCCCTAGGCTTATCGTTCCGGGACACTGGGCACCCAAAAATAAAAAGATGAGGGGAGAAGTGTAGCCAGAACTGCAGGAGAAGGCTCTTCAAGAAGGAAAAGAGGGGCTGCAGTCTGGCGCAACTCAAATAAATGTGATATACGGAATCCCGCTCGCCACAAAAGGGACAGGCGGCGGGGGAGTCCGTGAAGTGTGCCAAGTACTCTCCTATGCTCAGTGCACCGTGGAGGACCCTCCAACTCAAATCCCCGGCGGGACGGGGAACCAAACCTGAATAGAGTTCCTTCCACCGGGGTCTCTCGCCCTCGTTCGCAGGAAATACCCGCCTCCAGATAGTATCAGGGCAGGTGACAAGGGCGAGGTAGTGTACTATATGGAGCACTAGAGAATACAGGACTTTCCTCGGCATGCCGCGGAAACATGCCGGGGACATATCCCCCAACCTGCTGAGGTTGGGGGAGAGAAGAGCCCGAGGGGGTTGCCGTGGCTTTGGTTCCACGCAAAGATCCGGAGAGCTGAAGTTGATAGGTTGACAAGGCTCTCTGGTCTGCAATACCCCCTCAATGAAGGTGCGTGAGTCGGGGTGGATGGCATCTTTAATCTCCTGGATCAAACGATGATGGACGCGGGCAGTACGCACACCCATACGGGGCGCGAGCACCTCTGCCCTAACCCAGTCTCGCCGCTCAAAGTCCAGGAGATCCCCGGCTCTGGTCACCTGCGCCAGGATTAGCCGGCGGCAAATAGAGGGTGAATCCAACATCCGAGCCCCCACTGCCAGATTATACAGCAGGGGCTCGGCGAGGAAATCAACCCCCACCGCCTGTTCCTTCCTGGTCGCAGAGACCAGTTTCCAGGCCTTAAGTAAGTCCCGGTAGTATGCCGGCAGCTCCGAGAGGTCTCTACTTAAACCCTCAGGCCTGATGATAAACAGTTGCCGGTCATACCTCATATTGCGCAGCTGGCGAAAGAAACTGATTGCCATCTGGCACCACTGCGGAGACGGATCTGCGAATAGGTATCTCTGCAGGAATTTGAGGCGGAAAGTGTGTAACTGGGAGCGGACACACACCACTCCCTGTCCACCCTCCTCCAAAGGAAGGCATGCAACTCACGCAGAGACCCAATGCTTCCCCATCCAGAGAAAATCCATCAACCTCCTCTGGATCTTGTTGATAAATTCAGGGGTCGGACCCATGGCTATCAGCCGGTGCTATAGCTGACTGGCCACCAGCTGGTTGATCACCAGGGTTCTTCCCCTGAGGGAAAGCATTCTCGACAGATACACCCAAGACCCCAGACGAGCAATTACTCATTCCTCAAGATCACTGAAGTTTTCTGGGGCCGAGTTCTCCGCAGCAGACAGGTAGACTCCCAGATATTTGAGAGTATCGCTCACCCACGAGACATTACGAAACGTGGGGGGCAAAGAGTCCACCTGTAAGGGACCCACCAAAATGCCGGAGCACTTAGACTAGTTGATCCGAGCAGAAGAGGCCGCGGTGTAGACCTCTTGGCATGCTTGCGCCCGCTCTAGATCATCTAGGTCCTGGGCCACGAGGAGCACGTCATCGGCATAAGCCGACAGGACTACCCGCATGTCGGGCTCCCGCAGCACCAGCCCGGTGAGCCAGCACGTACAGTTGCCCAGACAGGGGGCACCCTTGACGTACTCCCCTACCAAACACAAAAGGTGCCGTCAGGGACAATTGATCTTCACCAGACACTCTGCAGAGGCATACAGCATCTGGAGAAAGCCCACAAATTGTGGGCCGAAGCCAAACTCCCGCAGGGTCTGCATTAGGGAACGGTGATCCACCCTGTCAAACGCCTTCTCCTGATCTAGGGACAGGAGGGCGAGTGACAGACCAGTCCTCTGTGCGTGATGTAGCAGGTCCCGGACCAGAAAAATGTTGTCATGAATACTCCGGCCCGGGACAGTATAGGACTGGTCGGGGTGAATCACCTCTGCCAGCACTGACTTGAGCCTCAGCGAGAGCGTTTTGGCTACGATCTTATAGTCCGTGCTTAGCAGTGAGACCGGTCGCTAGTTAGAAATCTGGCGGAGATCCC
Organism: Ascaphus truei; assembly: GCF_040206685.1. Classification (NCBI taxonomy): domain Eukaryota; kingdom Metazoa; phylum Chordata; class Amphibia; order Anura; family Ascaphidae; genus Ascaphus; species Ascaphus truei. The sequence continues at coordinate 380,428,542 of NC_134483.1, forward strand.
CCTTCTTCGGCAGCAAAGACAGTATTGCCCGCCGACACGACACGAAAGGGGCATCTCACCGGTCTCAGCATCTCCCAGAAAAACCGGAAGAACTCCACAGTCAGCCCGTCTAGCCCCGGCGTTTTTCCGCGGGACATGAGACTGAGGGCTTCAGAGAGCTCGGCCAGAGTCAAAGGTAACTCAAGCCGCTCCCTTCCACCCTCCCTGACCGTGGGAAGCCCCTCCCATAAGACCCTGCATGCGTCTGGCTGGATGGACTCCGGAGAGAAAAGGTCTACGTAGAATCTCCGGGTTCTGTTCCGGATGCTCTCCGGGTCAGTCAGAGGGGTACCGTCTTCTGCTAGCAAGCAGGTGATATGTTTACGGTTTCCCCTGTTTTTCTCCAGCACATAGAAGAGGTGCGACCCGTGACCCATCTCCCGAAGGAAGTGGATGCAGGATCGCACATACGCCCCCCGAGCTCTCCGATCTTCCAAGTCCCGGAGAGCGCACTTCCTCTCCACGTACGCACACTGCAGGTATTGGTCTCCTGCCACAGACAGCCGCTTCTCGAAATCGAGCACCTCTTCCCTAAGGGCCTCGATCTCAGCATCGCGCCGCCTGCTGGCACCTTTGGTGTACTCCTGACAAACGAGGCGCAGATGAACCTTGCCCACGTCCCACCACTGCTCTAACGTGGCAAAGTCTGATCTGCAACCTCTCCAGGCCATCCAAAAGTCTTGGATCGACGTTGCAAACCCCTTGTCTTCCAACAACGTATTGTTGAAGTGCCAATAGGCGGCCGAGGGCTCTGCTGATAGTAGCGCCACCGTCATGGACGCACAATTGTGGTCCATAAACGGCGCCAGCCTAATGGTACTGGACTGGGCTCGCGACAGGCTGCGGCTGGATATATATAGCCTGTCGATCCAGGACCAGGACATCCGTTCACCCCTAAACACCCTAACATGGGTGAACTCAGTGGATGCCTCGGGATGTTGTTCGCGCCAGACGTCTACCAAGGAGTAGCGGGTGATGACCTCCCGCAAGGCCGACGCAGAACACGGGTGTGGCTCCGGGCCATTCCGGTCTTTCAGAGCCTCGAGGGTGCAGTTGAAATCACCTCCGAGTTCGTCCGCGTCCACTGTCTTCAGGTATTCAGACATTCTGACGAAGAACTGCCTTCTCAGGGGTCCGGTGGCAGGAGCATACACGTTCAAGAAATTAAACATGTAGTCCTCGTGCCGGACCCTGAGATGCAATAGGCGACCTGGAACAACAGTTTTGGCAAGCAGTAGCTCTGGTTGAAAGGACTCAGAGAACAGTGTCACCACCCCACTAGATGACGAAGTGAGGTGGATGAAGAAGACCTTGCCTCGCCACTCCAGATGCCAGCTGGCTTCAGCCTCTGGAGTGGTATGGGTTTCCTGCAGGAAACTCACAGAATACTTTCCCTTCTGTAAAAAGGAGAGTACCTGGAACCTGCGAAACCCGTCCTTACAGCCATTCACATTAAGTGTACCGATGCTCAAAGCCATTGGTAATCAGGAGTTTTGCTTTCCACAGGCGCTCAGGGAGCTACACCCTGAGAAGCATTTATGTGGTCTCGCATCAATTTATGAAATTTTAGGACACGAAATGGATAGGCCCAGAGATTTTGGCCTTGTAGTTAGCCCTGATGTATACAAAGAGAGAGTGGAGAATGACCGAGGCATCCTTCCACCTTCCAAGGGCCAACTGCACCTTCGTGGTTCCGTGTTTGTAGAGGGTATCCTCCAGGAAACTATCTAGCTCCTGGGCAGGGATAATGGGGGTCAAAGAGTCCACCGCCTCCACGGTACCAGAGGACTCCTCACTGAGCCCCAACTCCCCGAACTCCTCTTGACAGAAAAACTGAAGACCCCCGCCCTTCTCTGCGGGAGCCTTTGTCAGCCTTAAAGTGGGTCCCCTCCTCAGTGTTTCCACGAGGGGGTCCACTATATCCTCCACATCCAACCCCGGGGTGGGATGTTCAGGGGTAGCTGGTGGCGGTATGGCGGAGGTAGCGGTCTCCCTAGTGTCCTCGGGGGCTAACGAGGCACACAGTGCCCTCCTGGTCTCCTCTACCACCATGCGAACAAACGGGATGCCACGGGCGTTCGCATTAATCGCGGGAGGGCACTTTTCAGCAAGTACCTCATAGGGAGGGTCCAGCCCAGCAGTCGCTTCCAACAAAGTGCTCGACCAAAACTCCTCACCAGGAGAGCTCACATCTGGCATCTCCCAGATGCAAAATGAAGTGCTCGCTAAAACACCCTCACCCACACCTGCCTCCCCCGCTCCATCCTCCAAACCCCCAACCACGGGGGTCAGCCCTAGCCCATCCCCTTCTTCCGGTGACACAAACTGGGGCTCAGCCTCAGGTGTGCCACCCGAAGGCGGCACAGCCGGAGGGGGATCCTGTCCGACCTCCGAGTCCCCAAAGACAACTGTGTCCGGCACGGCAGATTCACCGAAACACAAGTCCCCGGGGGATGTTCTCCAACTGGGAGGGGTGTTGGAAGGCTCCCCAACGTCCATTTCTAGGAGCAAAGCCTCATGTTGTTGAGCACTTTGATCTTCCACCCGAGGGACGCCGGGTACCTCCTCCTGCATTCCCTCCAGATCTTTGAGGGGTGGGACTGAATATTTATGGGGTCCGTCTTGCACTGGCTAATCCTAACCTGTGGGCCGGACAGGGCCACCCTGTGCGGAATTGATGTTGCATTCCGCTTCGGAGACTTCTAAGGGTGAACGTAATACGGTTCACCCTCCTCGCCCTCCTCAATCACCCTCTTGTTCTTAGTTTTTGCTTTCCTCTTCCTGGGGATGGATTCCCCAAAAAAGGGTACTGCCACCTCCTCAGCGGGAGCCTCCCACCACTTCCCCGCACCCTGTACGGTGCTTACATTGGGGGCAGGGTGCTCCTGGGGGGAGACAGCGACAACAGAGGGTGACTTCTTCAGGGTTTCTCTTTTCTTCTCCCTCTTTTTCCTGGGGAGAAGTGCAGACGTCACCGCCCGAGATGGGGCAGCGACATCTCCTGCGATCCCATGGGAGACCTGGGCCACCGAGGTCCCCGCCCCGGTGGGCGCAGCGGCACAGGGTGTCTCCTCCCGGGGGGGGGGGGGGACAGTGACAACAGAGGGTGGCCGCTCCAGGGCAACCCCCTCCCTCCGCTCCCTGGGGAGAGGTGCAGATGTCACTGCTCGAGATGGGACAGCGACATCTCCTGCGGTCCCAGAGAGGACCTGGGCCCTCAAGGGTTTTTCCTTCTCCCTCTGTTCTTTGGGGAGAGGTACAGACGTCACTGTTCGGGATGGGACTGCGACATCTCTTGCAGTCCCTGGAGGGTCCTGGGCCCTCGAGGGCCCCGCTGTGGTGGGCACAGTGGCACCGGGTGTCTTGGCAGAGGGAGGGGCGGGTGCAGGAGCTGAAGTGGGATTTCTATTCCCTTTGGGGCAACTCCTACGAGTGTGCCCCAGCTCCTTGCACAAATAACACCTAACCCCCTCTGTGCCATAGAACACAGTGTATTGAGTGCCCTTGTAGGGCACCCTAAAGGACCCCTCCACATATTCTGTGCTCCCCGGCAGCAGCAGCTGTACCTGCTGCCTAAATGAGAGCACATGCCTCAGCGCTCTATCCCTGCAGCCCAGCGGAATTTTTGTTATGGGAGATTTAATATCTCCCAGGGCTTGCAGGCGTGGGCGCATGAGGCTGTCTGGGATGAAGGGGGGCACATTGGACAGGATGATTTTTGTGCCTAACCCCTCCATGGGCTATATGGGGATGTAGGTCCCCCCTACACTGATGCCTTTCTGCACCAGGGTGTGGGTGGCAGCCAGCGTACGGAGGAAGAAAATGCCCCTCCCATACATCTTGCTGGCTGCCACCACAGCAGAGGGACCCACAACGTCTGCCACAGCCCTCACATAGATCTCCATGTTGAGGCCAGGTGACATTGGGCACCTCATCCCAAGCTTCCTGCTCACACCGGTGCCTGGCCCCAGCATTGTTGTTGCTGGGGTCAACGCCTGCAGCTGCCACCTGCGCCCATGTTGGAACTGGGACTGCAGGGGTTAAACTGACAACAGGAGCCGGGGGAGGTGTGGCCAGGGCACTGGATGTACCAGGCCTATGGCTGTGGTTATTGATCCTAGGGGCCCCAGTTTTTGGGGTCCGATGTCCAGGTGTGGCCCCTGTTGCTGCACTAGTCCTATTCCCCCCAGGCATGATAAAATAAGCCTCTAAGTAAGGGGAGGAAATAGTGCTTAGGGAGAGAGATGCAGAGAGGAAACTGTCCCTTTAAGAACCAATTAACTATCTCTGCACAGGGAGGGGAAGAAAAACAGCTTTTTAAAACCTGCTGTAATCTTCTCTTTTCTCCCCTTATTATTTAACTCTCTCTCTTACAAGAAACCACACCACAATATTGAAGGTCTTAAAGTAAGACACAGAGCTCCCAAAAATGCAAATGACAAAAGGAAATCAGGCTTAAATTAAGGTGAAATTAGAAGAAAAAGAAACAACCAGGGGTGGGTGAGGTGAGAGGGGTTGAGACTACAGTTTCCAGCCAGCCACAGTGTAGCTTTGCTGGGTTGAATCACTGCAGTCTCTGGGTGAAAACCAAAAACTGTTTTTAAACCTGAAAAAGCACCCAAAACCCTCTAAAAAAAAACTCACAGTATACTCCCCCACAGATCCACAGCAAAATATAACAAATAAAGAAAGAATAAAGCTGATTCCTTACCAAATGCCTGGGAGCTCTTCACACACGCTTCTGAGTGAGAAGCTGGAGATAGGTCAGGGGAAGAAGAGGAGGAGACAGAAGGGGCAGACAGGGGAATGGCCTTGAGAGGCGGAGACTGGGGAATCCTGATAAGAAGAGTCTGTGCGCGCGGCCCCTGTAAGCTTGGGATGTGCGCGCACAGGCTGCAACACAGGCGTGGCCCGCATGGAGCTGGGGAAGACAGCAGGAGGGGGATGGAGCCAAGCGGAGGGGAACGCGGGCAAGGCCTGTGCCATGCGATGACCAGCAAGGGTAGAGAGGAGCATGCACGCGCGTCCCCCATGGGCTGATTGTGCGCGCGCACCGGACGCGTCACCAGGCGCGCGGAGCGCCGCGCCGTGAGCATCACGTGAGGAGGAGGCAACGGGACAGGGACAACCAGCGGGGACCACCCGAGGGCCCCACCCAGACACCTGTGGGGACCACCCGATGGCCCCCAGACACCCATAGGGACCATCCAAGGGCGCCATCTACCCACGGGGACCATCTGGAGGCCCACGGACACTTGTGGGGATGACCAGGGACCCTTTCTGGCCACTGGTATCAATCCTGTGTATAAAAAAAAAATACTTTTATGTGGGGGCACATGGGTGGGTGGGTTGTTTATTGGTGGTTAGTACAAATTGTAATGTTTATTGGGGCACAGGGGGTGAGTGAAGGGCCAAATTCCCGCTTCACTCACTCCCTCTGCCCCAATGAACTGCTGTTGTTCATTAACTCCTTCATTGTTTAGCGGTTAGCCGCTAAGATAATGAAGTTGCCTGTAAATGCATTTTTATTGCATGGGATTCATGTCGGGGGCTTCCGTTGCTGATATTAATGGGTATCAGCTCCAGAGACACCCGGCATCAAGTCCCCTCTTGCCGCTTCTCGGCAGCTTCTCACCACCTTCCTGCCAACTTTTCCTGGTGGGAGGATTTTGAGAGGAAATCTCTATTCTAGAGACACGATTAGCCTCAATAAGCTAAATCGGGGCTACTAGAATTGCATGAGTTTGAAAACCTGCCGATAAGTAGCTTCCTGCCGCTAGTTTGGTGCTAGTTTCATGGTGGAAAAAATGCAGATAAGGATTTTTATCGCCGACTTATCGGGGCTTACTGAATAGCAGTAGGCCGGTTTGGTGAAAAGTCCTCGATAAGTGACTTATCGGCTCTTAGTGCATAGGCCCCATATTCGGACACAAATACACTGATTTTATCACTGCTTTGTGAATCTGACCCATATTCTTCCTTCTTCACACTAACATATGTGTTTACTCTAGTATGGATGGCTAATCTCTCTAATCTACTTTGTGCCATCCCCTATATGGGTAATTTTGTTGTTGGTGGTTTTCTTTGCATTCTGTAAACTACTATACTGTGCACTATGACAGTTTAGGTCATTTTGAAGGAAGCTGTGTGGAAAACATTTGCATTGTGCATAGCTCTAGCATTGCACACGGCCAGCAGTATGATTTTTACATTCAACTGGACTGACATCAGCTTGTTCACATTAATTTCGCAAAACAACCTTTTCTCCTTTACGCTGACTGCAGGTTACAGAATAGGTTTGTTCTCAATTACAGTTGGGTTGTTAAACATTTTTCTGATTGCCTATGATGGCTCTATTGTTGTTAATTTAATTGCCTTCCGTGCACCTTCCTTCTTTATGCCCATTTTAAACAACACCTCAGTTGGTTCTGCTATTTGATCTATAGTTGCAGTATTGGTACTGTCACGATGTTAATGAGGATTTTGAATCTCATCTGAAGGCAGTGATATTTCTTCATGTCTTTCATATGATTTTGTGATAGGTATCTGTTCAATATATGACAAAGCTGTTTCATTGTTGCGCTTAAGCTGACAGTCGGTATTTCTAGTTCTGTACAAACTCTAGGAAATGTGGAATTAGGTGTACAACATGTAATTGATTTCTGAGGGCTTCTGGTACCAAACATGCTTCAGAATATTTGAAATATTTGTTTCTGCTTCAAAGTTACATAGTAGATGAGGTTGAAAAAAGTAATTCGCCCATCAAGTTCAACCTATGCTAAATTTAGAAAACAGATACTTTATCATATATCTATACTTACTTATTGATCCAGAGGAAGGCAAACACAAAAACCCAGTGTTATATCATCCAATGAAATCTCATAATGGGAAAAATAAATTCCTTCCCGACTCCAAGAATTGGATTACTCCCTGGATCAACATTCTTCCCATGTTTACTTATTTGGTATATCCCTGTATACCTTACCCTTCTAAAAAGATGTTCAACCTTTTTTTTAACATATCCATTATATCTGCCATCACAGTCTCCATTGGTAATGAATTCCACATTTTAACTGCCCTTACTGTAAAGAACCCATTCCTTTGTTGCTAGTGAAATCTTCTTTCCTCCAACCTAAAGTGGAGTATATTTGTATATAGTTATCATATCCCCTCTTAGACGCCTCTTTTCTAATGTAAATAAATCTAATTTGCCTAGCCACTCCTCGTAATTTACATTGTCCATCTCCTTTATTAATTTTGTGGCTCTTCTCTGCACTCTCTCTAGTTCCATAATGTCTTTTCTAAGGAGTGGCGCCCAAAATTATACTCCATATTCAAGATGTGGTCTTACTAATGCTTTGTAAAGGGGCATAATATGTGTACTTCCCTTCCATCCATTGCCCGTTTAATGCAAGATAAAATCTTATTTGCCTTTAGAGCTACTACATGACTTTGGGCCCTATTGCTAAGCCTGCTGTCTACAAGCACTCATAAATCCTTCTCCATCAAGGTTTCTCTAAATTTATCACCATTTAATTTGTAAGTCGCCTGTTTATTCTTGCTTCCCAGATGCATAGCCTTACATTTATCTGTATTAAATCTCTTCTGCCATTTACCTGCCAAGTTTCCAGTCTCTCCAAGACCTTCTGGAGAGAAATTACATCCTGCTCTGATTCTACTACCTTACACAATTTAGTATCATCAGCAAAGATGGAGACTTTGCTCTCGATGCCAAACTCAAGGTCATTAATAAACAAGTTAAAAAGTAGTGGCCCCTGTACTTATCCCTGAGGTACTCCACTCACGACCCTAGCCCAACCTGAAAAAGTTACATTTATGACAACCCTCTGTTGTCTGTCCTTCAACCAGTTTTCAATCCAGGTGCATATATTTTTACTGTGTTCAATTTTCTTTGTTTTGCACACCAACCTCTTGTGTGGAACTGCATTACCCTGGTCTAAATTCCTACTTACCTCCTCAAAGAAACAAATAAGGTTAGTTTGGCATGATCTATCCTTCATAAATCCATGCTGACAATTACTAATAATTATGTTTTCCATTAGGTATTCCTGAATATTATCCCGTATTAAACCTTCAAGTAACTTCCCCACTATTGAAGTTAGGCTTACAGGTCTGTAATTCCCGGGTTGTGATCTAGCTCCCTTTTTAAATATAGGCACCACATCTGCTTTACGCCAATCTTGTGGTACTGAGCTTTTGGAAATGGTGTCCTTGAATATTAAATGTAATGGTTTGGATATTACTGAACTTAACTCCGTGAGAACTCATGGATGTATGCCATCGAGGCAAGGTGCCTTATTTACAGAGCTTTAATTTTATTAAGCCGCCTAAAAACTTTTGCCTCCGTTAACAAATTGTTCCTTAATATAGAGGTTGTGGCTTCATCCTGAGGCACTAATATTGCAATTGATTCTTCCCTGGTAAACACAGAGGCAAAGAATTTGTTTAATACCTCTGCTTTTCCCTTATCTCCAATAATCTGCATACCAATCTCACATTGAAATGGGTCCTATATTTTCTTTCCGCATTTTTTTGTTATTAATGTACTTTAAGAACTTTTTAGGGTTGTTCTTACTTTCTATTGCAATCCTTTTTTCATTATCCATTTTTGCTAATTTGATTGCCCTTTTGCAAATTGTGTTACATTCCTTATAATTCTGATACGATATCTCCGTCCCTTCTGACTTAAAGAATCTAAACGCCTTCCTCTTCTTGTCCATTTCCTCCCCTACCTGTTTATTTAGCCACATTGGTTTTGACTTATTTCTTTTTTTTTACATATTACACTGATGAGTGTGCTTTTCTAAAATTGTTTTAATGACTGCCCATTTATCTTCTACATTTTTACCTGCAAAAGCATAATATCAATGTATTACTTGTATATTAGTCGTCACATTGTTAAAATCTGCCTTTCTATAGTTGAAGGTGTTTGTTGAACCCAAGTAATCTGTTTTTTGATAATTTATTTCAAATGAGACCATGTTCTGATCCCTGTTACCCACATGTTCCAGGACTTGAATATTTGCTATTACTTCTACATTGTTTGATATTACCAATTCCAATATTGCCATTCTCCTGGTTGTTCCTCAAAAATTTGGGTCATATAATTGTCTTTAAGCACCCCCAAAAACCTGTTTCCTTTTGCTGTAATGCTAATTTTATTGCACCTGTCTATGTCTGGATAATTAATATCACCCATTATGCAGACATGACCTACTGTAGTTTTGATGCATCTCCATTTGTAAAAGTGTTTTAGCTTCCTCAATCTCACCGATATCTGGTGGTTTATAGCATATCCCTAAAAATATTTTCTTTATACTGTTACCTCCACTGCTAATTTCTATCCACAAGGTCTCTACATTTTCATAAATTCCCTTCATAAACATCATCCCTTATAATAGGTTTTAGATCCGGTTCAACATATAAGCATACTCCACCTCCTCTTCTATTTGCTCGATAAGCACGCAGATACCCACCAAGATCTGAGAAACCCCTACCATTACCACACTATATCTATATATATATATATATATATATCTCTCTCTCTCTCTCTCTATATATATATATATATATATATATATATATATATATATACACAATACGATACCGTGTATGAGACGAATCTCAAGAGGCAGCACTCCAATGGATGGTCAAAAAAAGGTTTGTATTAAGACATCATAACCAACGTTTCGGTCCTACATACATCACCTTGAGAAAGGTCCCGTATGTAGGACCGAAACGTTGGTTATGATGTCTTAATGCAAACCTTTTTTTGACCGTCCATTGGAGTGCTGCCTCTTGATATTCATCTCATACACGGTAACGTATTGCCTATTTATTCTCTACAGAATTTGCACCCATCATCTTGAATTACCCGACGGAGTGCCTATTGTTCTTGTTTATTTGTATATATATATATATATATATATATATATATATGTACGTGTCAAAAGGAGTGCTAGTGGGCATGGCCAAATGTATACAACAAAAAACAGACAAAGATGCCCAAAGCTACTTCCAATGTGAGAAAAATACACATTGCAATACCTATATATTCTCTTGAAAAAAAGGTCATTTAGTTTAACCCTTTGGTCAAAGCGTCTTAAGCCTACTGCCACTTTCAATTCATGACCGTAGCAAGTCCTAACACTCCCTGGGTTAAAATTCTTATTAACCTGTATAATTACAGGAAGAATGATCACATTGGAACTGTCGTAACCTGGCAAAATGAAACTGACCTGCCATTTTGGAAAGTGGGGAGGGGCAAGCTTAAACCTTGGGGGGGAGGGGCAACTACCGTCCCAAAAGCAGCTGAGACCAGCTGCACACAGTTAATACACATATAGATACCCAACAAGCTCTGAGAAACACCTACCATTACCACATTATATTTTTGTCACATTGGAAATAGCTTTGGGCATCGGTCTGTTTTTTATTTGCTCGATTCTTCAGAAAAAGGGATTAACCCTCTAAATTAACTGCTCAGTCATGAGTTTCACCCCACCATGTTTCAATAAAGCCTATGATATCATACTGCTCCCTTGTAGCTATTAATTCATGCTCCCCCATTTTATCTGTCAGGCTTCTTGCATTAGCAAGCATGCATTTATTTATTTTTTCAGCATGTACTATTATCTTATCTTCTCCTTTCTTTCTGTGCCAACTTCGTTTAGTCTTTAGAAGTTTTCTAGCATTATCTGTATTTACTATGAGGGTCTCACTGCTTGTCTAACTCGCACTTGCCCCTATGCTACCTCCATAACTAAATAGAATAGATGAGGAAACAAGGGGTTATCTGTTTCATCCCCCTCCCCCCTCCATCCTAGTTTAAAATCTCCTCCAACCTTTTTATCATTCTCACCCCTAGCACAGAATAAAGCACCGTCCCTAGAATAAAGATGGCACCACTCAGAAAAGGAATCCCAGTGCTCTAAAAACCCCAAGCCCTTCTTCTAACACCACTTTCTTAGCCATGCATTAACCTCCCTAATCTCGGACTATCTCCCTGTGTGTGACGGTTCAGGGGATTCCTTCCCCTTCTTTCTCCCCCTCTGTCCCTTGCCAATCTCCCTGCGCTTACCCACTCCTGTCCCGCTCCTTCTACCTCTCATGCTGCCCCGTTGCCTAAGCGCATACCCCGCAAGTCTCGTGCACCCGCGCGGTCCCTGAGCCCCTGCGGCAATGCTCCCCACTCCCAGGCTCTCTCAATGCCCCCTGCTATTCCCTCACCTCTGGTGGCGATCCCCTCCATTCCTCCGCTTCCCTCCGCTTGTGTGCCCACGGCGCGGCGCTCCGCGCGTCTCGTGACGCAGCCTGTGCGCGCGTACTCTCAGGTTACAGAGGGCGCGTGCACATGCTCCTCTTCTAAGGCCTGTCACTCTCCTGACTCCTCCTCCCATTCCCTTCAAGCTATCTCCTGTCTGACTCCTCTGTCTCCTCCTCTTCTCCCCCTGACCTATCCCTGTTGTCTCCCACTTCTCTCTCTCTGCTCCTCCCCTCTCTCCCATTGGTGTGTCTTCCTTAATAATCCCTGTCTGTCCTCTCTATCATCACTCTGCATAGTTCCTGTTATCCGTGTGTTCAGTCCTATGCTTTGTTCCCGCTTGTACCTGCTCCTGTGTTACTTTGGATTTCCCTGGCTTTGACTCCTGCTCGTCCTGGACTACCCTGCTCTCTGTAACCCTTGAACCTTGTTACGAACTCTACTTTGCTGACCTCTGGAATCCTTGGACTTGGCTTATGAACTTCGACTACTCTGCTCTCTGTACTCCTGAACTTTGGCGCACGGACATGACCATTCTTAAGTTTAACCCTACAAGACATTGCAAGTATCCTAACCACTTTTCCAACAGGCCCAGCAACGCTATACCACACTCCGGGCTTGCTCCCACTGCTGTGGGTGTGTGGTGTAATACCGTTCCCACCTCAGTATTGGGGTCTTGCCTGGTCTGTGGGCATACAGGCGGGACATTGTGGTAGCGCATGGCACTGGTAGTATTTCAGAAACTTAAGCTTTTGGCCTAGATCCCTGAAATCAATTTTTAGGACCCTCCATCTTTCTCTAACTTTGTCATTGGTGCAAACATGCACCAAGACCGCTGGGTCAATCCAATCCCCTGCCAACAATCTGTCTACACGATCCACAATGTGCCGAACCCGAGCACCCAGGAGACAAACTGTTCGGTTCATGCGTTCACGGCAACAGATTGCCCTATCTACCTTCCTAATAATGGAGTCCCCTTCCATCACAATATTTCTTTTTATCTAAGCATCCTGAGTCCCTCTCTGTGCTGGAAGACCGATTCCCCTGGCTACTAGAGGAATCAATCTCTCCCAGCCTTGCCATTTCTGCCCTGACAGTTCTAATATCTTCCATCAATACGGCAAATCTATTGGGATGGGTCAGCTCAGAACTGGCCAACCTCTCCCTATTGCCCCTGCTTCCCCTTGTAACTGTTACCCAGCTACCTACCTGCTCCTCACTAAGAGCGCCACCATCTGCACCACTAGTCGAAGTAGGGCCTGCTCAGTGAGCACTAGACCCCTTTCAAGATACTCAATGTCCCTCAATATTGCAATTTTCCTATTCAGATCAGCAATCTCTGAATCTAAAGAGACCACCCGCTCACACTTCACAGCGGTATGCTCCTTGGAACAGCTGCTCCAAGTGCACATACATGTGGCAAGATGTGCATTGAGTGGCATTTTCAATCATGCTCATTCTAGCAACTATGATATTTATAAGTACTAATAATAAACTGTACTTCAATATACTATACCTTCTTTAAACTCTTCTTTGTTCAAACTGCTTCTAGTTCTAACTGCACACTTACAGTAATTCAATCAGCACTTGAAATCAATCAGTCACACTGATCAGGACACACAAACTCAGAATTCGTGAGCAACCTCTGTTTAAATAGGGACACCCACCAAGTGTGTTAGGTTATTAATTAGCTAACCACACCCACTGTTGTCTCAGGCAGGAGAGGAAAAAAAAAAACTTTTTCTTTCTTCTCTCCTACAGGCTTTTAATTACCACACACTTTGAAAATAAATTAACCCACGCACGCTCCCCAAATTCAGCCACCTCTGGTAGTATATTTTATTTATTTATTTATAAAAATGTTTTACCAGGAAATAATACATTGAGAGTTACCTCTCATTTTCAAGTATGTCCTGGGCATAGTTAATATGACAAATAATACATGGTTACAAATACAGTTACATAAATGAACAGGGTATACATTATATACAATACATTGCATGCACAGTTAGAGCAGATGTATATTATAGGCTTATGTAACAGTTACAGACCAGATTAAAATGTGAGACAGCCTTAGTTTTGAAAGAACTTAAACTGGTGGTGGATGTGAGAGTCTCCAGTAGGTTGTTCCAGTTTTGGGGTGCACGGTAAGAGAAGGAGGAGCGGCCGGATACTTTGTTGAGCCTTGGGACCATGAACAGTCTTTTGGAGTCAGATCTCAGATGACAAGTGCTGCATGTGGTAGGGGTGAGGAGCTTGTTCAGATAGGTGGGTAGCTTGCCCAGAAAGTATTTGAAGGCAAGACAGGAAAGGTGAACTTTGCGCCTAGACTCGAATGATGACCAATCTAGTTCTTTGAGCATTTCACAGTGATGTGTGTTATAGTTGCATTGGAGAACAAAACGACAAATTGAATTGTAGAGGGTGTCAAGTTTGCAAAGGTGGGATTGAGTTGCGGAGCCATATACTATGTCTCCATAGTTAATAATTGGCATTAGCATCTGCTGTGCGATACGTTTTCTGACCAGGAGACTTAGGGAGAATTTGTTCCTGTAAAGTACCCCTAGTTTGGCATAGGTCTTGGTTTTCAGGGTATCAATGTGCATCCCGAATGTTAAGTGGGAGTCAAGCCATATGCCCAAGTATTTAAAACTAGTAACAGGAGTTAGGGTGGTGTTAGTGTTGGTTCTAATGTGGAGCTCAGTCGCTGCAAGCTTTAAAAATTTAGTCTTGGTCCCAAATACCATTGTTACAGTCTTGTCAGCGTTCAAAAACAGTTTGTTTTGGGAAATCCAGTTTCGAGTCTGAAAAAGTCAGACTGAAGTATGTGTTGAGGGTCAGAGAGGCTATGGCTGTGTGCATATATGATTGTGTCATCTGCATACATGTGTATTGAGGCTTCCTTACAAGCTGTGAGAAGATCATTAATGAATACTGAGAAGAGTAGGGGCCCCAGAACAGAGCCTTGCGGGACACCACAGATGATATCCAGGGGGTTGGAGTTAGAGCCTGAGATGGACACATGTTGGGATCTTCCTGATAGGTAGGACTGAAACCAGTTTAAAGCATGTTTCCCTATTCCAGAGCTCTGGAGTTTGTTAAGCAGGATAGCATGATCAACAGTATCAAAAGCCTTTGTAAAATCTAGGAATACTGCACCAGTGAGTTGGCCCCGTTACCAGTATACACAGCGCTTCCCTTTCCTTCAAGTTCTAACCACACTTAATACAACCAGCACGTGGCATCATAGTGCACCATCTTTCTTTTTCTGTTTTTCTTTTTGCTGGGCCCAGCGATCTTTTTTTGTTTCCTTTACCTGAAACTTTACTAACCTTCAATGTGGTGTCCTGAGGTCAGTCAGTATAATGCAGGTATAGTTAATGTTAAACACAGTTTGATGTTACACAGCAATTCATAAATTCCCTTCATAAACATCATCCCTTATAATAGGTTTTAGATCCGGTTCAACATATAAGCATACTCCACCTCCTCTTCTATTTGCTCGATAAGCACGCAGATACCCACCAAGATCTGAGAAACCCCTACCATTACCACACTATATCTATATATATATATATATATATCTCTCTCTCTCTCTCTCTCTATATATATATATATATATATATATATATATATATATATATATATACACAATACGATACCGTGTATGAGACGAATCTCAAGAGGCAGCACTCCAATGGATGGTCAAAAAAAGGTTTGTATTAAGACATCATAACCAACGTTTCGGTCCTACATACATCACCTTGAGAAAGGTCCCGTATGTAGGACCGAAACGTTGGTTATGATGTCTTAATGCAAACCTTTTTTTGACCGTCCATTGGAGTGCTGCCTCTTGATATTCATCTCATACACGGTAACGTATTGCCTATTTATTCTCTACAGGATTTGCACCCATCATCTTGAATTACCCGACGGAGTGCCTATTGTTCTTGTTTATTTGTATATATATATATATATATATATATGTACGTGTCGAAAGGAGTGCTAGTGGGCATGGCCAAATGTATACAACAAAAAACAGACAAAGATGCCCAAAGCTACTTCCAATGTGAGAAAAATACACATTGCAATACCTATATATTCTCTTGAAAAAAAGGTCATTTAGTTTAACCCTTTGGTCAAAGCGTCTTAAGCCTACTGCCACTTTCAATTCATGACCGTAGCAAGTCCTAACACTCCCTGGGTTAAAATTCTTATTAACCTGTATAATTACAGGAAGAATGATCACATTGGAACTGTCGTAACCTGGCAAAATGAAACTGACCTGCCATTTTGGAAAGTGGGGAGGGGCAAGCTTAAACCTTGGGGGGGAGGGGCAACTACCGTCCCAAAAGCAGCTGAGACCAGCTGCACACAGTTAATACACATATAGATACCCAACAAGCTCTGAGAAACACCTACCATTACCACATTATATTTTTGTCACATTGGAAATAGCTTTGGGCATCGGTCTGTTTTTTATTTGCTCGATTCTTCAGAAAAAGGGATTAACCCTCTAAATTAACTGCTCAGTCATGAGTTTCACCCCACCATGTTTCAATAAAGCCTATGATATCATACTGCTCCCTTGTAGCTATTAATTCAAGCTCCCCCATTTTATCTGTCAGGCTTCTTGCATTAGCAAGCATGCATTTATTTATTTTTTCAGCATGTACTATTATCTTATCTTCTCCTTTCTTTCTGTGCCAACTTCGTTTAGTCTTTAGAAGTTTTCTAGCATTATCTGTATTTACTATGAGGGTCTCACTGCTTGTCTAACTCGCACATGCCCCTATGCTACCTCCATAACTAAATAGAATAGATGAGGAAACAAGGGGTTATCTGTTTCATCCCCCTCCCCCCTCCATCCTAGTTTAAAATCTCCTCCAACCTTTTTATCATTCTCACCCCTAGCACAGAATAAAGCACCGTCCCTAGAATAAAGATGGCACCACTCAGAAAAGGAATCCCAGTGCTCTAAAAACCCCAAGCCCTTCTTCTAACACCACTTTCTTAGCCATGCATTAACCTCCCTAATCTCGGACTATCTCCCTGTGTGTGACGGTTCAGGGGATTCCTTCCCCTTCTTTCTCCCCCTCTGTCCCTTGCCAATCTCCCTGCGCTTACCCACTCCTGTCCCGCTCCTTCTACCTCTCATGCTGCCCCGTTGCCTAAGCGCATACCCCGCAAGTCTCGTGCACCCGCGCGGTCCCTGAGCCCCTGCGGCAATGCTCCCCACTCCCAGGCTCTCTCAATGCCCCCTGCTATTCCCTCACCTCTGGTGGCGATCCCCTCCATTCCTCCGCTTCCCTCCGCTTGTGTGCCCACGGCGCGGCGCTCCGCGCGTCTCGTGACGCAGCCTGTGCGCGCGTACTCTCAGGTTACAGAGGGCGCGTGCACATGCTCCTCTTCTAAGGCCTGTCACTCTCCTGACTCCTCCTCCCATTCCCTGCAAGCTATCTCCTGTCTGACTCCTCTGTCTCCTCCTCTTCTCCCCCTGACCTATCCCTGTTGTCTCCCACTTCTCTCTCTCTGCTCCTCCCCTCTCTCCCATTGGTGTGTCTTCCTTAATAATCCCTGTCTGTCCTCTCTATCATCACTCTGCATAGTTCCTGTTATCCGTGTGTTCAGTCCTATGCTTTGTTCCCGCTTGTACCTGCTCCTGTGTTACTTTGGATTTCCCTGGCTTTGACTCCTGCTCGTCCTGGACTACCCTGTTCTCTGTAACCCTTGAACCTTGTTACGAACTCTACTTTGCTGACCTCTGGAATCCTTGGACTTGGCTTATGAACTTCGACTACTCTGCTCTCTGTACTCCTGAACTTTGGCGCACGGACATGACCATTCTTAAGTTTAACCCTACAAGACATTGCAAGTATCCTAACCACTTTTCCAACAGGCCCAGCAACGCTATACCACACTCCGGGCTTGCTCCCACTGCTGTGGGTGTGTGGTGTAATACCGTTCCCACCTCAGTATTGGGGTCTTGCCTGGTCTGTGGGCATACAGGCGGGACATTGTGGTAGCGCATGGCTCTGGTAGTATTTCAGAAAATACTACCTTGGAGGTCCTTGCCTTAAGCTTTTGGCCTAGATCCCTGAAATCAATTTTTAGGACCCTCCATCTTTCTCTAACTTTGTCATTGGTGCAAACATGCACCAAGACCGCTGGGTCAATCCAATCCCCTGCCAACAATCTGTCTACACGATCCACAATGTGCCGAACCCGAGCACCCAGGAGACAAACTGTTCGGTTCATGCGTTCACGGCAACAGATTGCCCTATCTACCTTCCTAATAATGGAGTCCCCTTCCATCACAATATTTCTTTTTATCTAAGCATCCTGAGTCCCTCTCTGTGCTGGAAGACCGATTCCCCTGGCTACTAGAGGAATCAATCTCTCCCAGCCTTGCCATTTCTGCCCTGACAGTTCTAATATCTTCCATCAATACGGCAAATCTATTGGGATGGGTCAGCTCAGAACTGGCCAACCTCTCCCTATTGCCCCTGCTTCCCCTTGTAACTGTTACCCAGCTACCTACCTGCTCCTCACTAAGAGCGCCACCATCTGCACCACTAGTCGAAGTAGGGCCTGCTCAGTGAGCACTAGACCCCTTTCAAGATACTCAATGTCCCTCAATATTGCAATTTTCCTATTCAGATCAGCAATCTCTGAATCTAAAGAGACCACCCGCTCACACTTCACAGCGGTATGCTCCTTGGAACAGCTGCTCCAAGTGCACATACATGTGGCAAGATGTGCATTGAGTGGCATTTTCAATCATGCTCATTCTAGCAACTATGATATTTATAAGTACTAATAATAAACTGTACTTCAATATACTATACCTTCTTTAAACTCTTCTTTGTTCAAACTGCTTCTAGTTCTAACTGCACACTTACAGTAATTCAATCAGCACTTGAAATCAATCAGTCACACTGATCAGGACACACAAACTCAGAATTCGTGAGCAACCTCTGTTTAAATAGGGACACCCACCAAGTGTGTTAGGTTATTAATTAGCTAACCACACCCACTGTTGTCTCAGGCAGGAGAGGAAAAAAAAAACTTTTTTCTTTCTTCTCTCCTACAGGCTTTTAATTACCACACACTTTGAAAATAAATTAACCCACGCACGCTCCCCAAATTCAGCCACCTCTGGTAGTATATTTTATTTATTTATTTATAAAAATGTTTTACCAGGAAATAATACATTGAGAGTTACCTCTCATTTTCAAGTATGTCCTGGGCATAGTTAATATGACAAATAATACATGGTTACAAATACAGTTACATAAATGAACAGGGTATACATTATATACAATACATTGCATGCACAGTTAGAGCAGATGTATATTATAGGCTTATGTAACAGTTACAGACCAGATTAAAATGTGAGACAGCCTTAGTTTTGAAAGAACTTAAACTGGTGGTGGATGTGAGAGTCTCCAGTAGGTTGTTCCAGTTTTGGGGTGCACGGTAAGAGAAGGAGGAGCGGCCGGATACTTTGTTGAGCCTTGGGACCATGAACAGTCTTTTGGAGTCAGATCTCAGATGACAAGTGCTGCATGTGGTAGGGGTGAGGAGCTTGTTCAGATAGGTGGGTAGCTTGCCCAGAAAGTATTTGAAGGCAAGACAGGAAAGGTGAACTTTGCGCCTAGACTCGAATGATGACCAATCTAGTTCTTTGAGCATTTCACAGTGATGTGTGTTATAGTTGCATTGGAGAACAAAACGACAAATTGAATTGTAGAGGGTGTCAAGTTTGCAAAGGTGGGATTGAGTTGCGGAGCCATATACTATGTCTCCATAGTTAATAATTGGCATTAGCATCTGCTGTGCGATACGTTGTCTGACCAGGAGACTTAGGGAGAATTTGTTCCTGTAAAGTACCCCTAGTTTGGCATAGGTCTTGGTTTTCAGGGTATCAATGTGCATCCCGAATGTTAAGTGGGAGTCAAGCCATATGCCCAAGTATTTAAAACTAGTAACAGGAGTTAGGGTGGTGTTAGTGTTGGTTCTAATGTGGAGCTCAGTCGCTGCAAGCTTTAAAAATTTAGTCTTGGTCCCAAATACCATTGTTACAGTCTTGTCAGCGTTCAAAAACAGTTTGTTTTGGGAAATCCAGTTTCGAGTCTGAAAAAGTCAGACTGAAGTATGTGTTGAGGGTCAGAGAGGCTATGGCTGTGTGCATATATGATTGTGTCATCTGCATACATGTGTATTGAGGCTTCCTTACAAGCTGTGAGAAGATCATTAATGAATACTGAGAAGAGTAGGGGCCCCAGAACAGAGCCTTGCGGGACACCACAGATGATATCCAGGGGGTTGGAGTTAGAGCCTGAGATGGACACATGTTGGGATCTTCCTGATAGGTAGGACTGAAACCAGTTTAAAGCATGTTTCCCTATTCCAGAGCTCTGGAGTTTGTTAAGCAGGATAGCATGATCAACAGTATCAAAAGCCTTTGCAAAATCTAGGAATACTGCACCAGTGAGTTGGCCCCGTTACCAGTATACACAGCACTTCCCTTTCCTTCAAGTTCTAACCACACTTAATACAACCAGCACGTGAAATCAACCAGTCACGCAGATCAGCACACGCATCTGTCTCTTCGTCAGACCACTAGTTCTCTCTTGAAAGGCATCTCCATCTAACTGTCCAATTGTCATAGCAGCTTTTTGCCTTTCAGTCACCTGCTACTCCATAAACAAGGCCCTAATATTTTCCTCAAAGTAAGAACATTTGATATGTGGATCTTTCTCCACTGCAGTCAACTTTGGTTGCCATATTTCTCCAAAGGAGTACAGCATAATGTTGGGATCACAGTGATACAGTCCATAGCTTGAGCACCTTAAGTCTTTTTTTGATGCCAACATTTGTAGTTTCCCCCTCCAAAGTTCCAAAATTAATATTAACCAAATTCATAGGTAACAGGCCTTCACCATAACTCAAAAGGAGACACTATTAACATTTTATTTATAACTTATAACTTCTTGTCAACTTATATTTGCTTACTGTTTATTCAACTGACCCTTCAATCTTTACTGCCCTCCTTGCTGGATCAAAATGGTCAGCTTATAACTGTCATAGAATACAATGTGTGCCTTTTTCTTTGGGTCATTACACTCCTGCTACATTAAATCTAATTTTTACTAAAAGGATCACTAAATGTATCAGTCATTATGTATTTTGTCCCTTCTTAATTGAAATCATAGTTACCCGCATTTGCCCAGCACTGATTCAGATGATGAGTTCTAAAGTCTAGAGTTTTAAAGATATGTGCAGTGGCAGATTTCAAAATCCGTCACCCCTAGGTACTTGCCTGTTTCGGCCACCTCCTTGCTGCCACCCTCCTGCTCCTTTGGAAACTCAGTGCTAAATGACACCGCGGACGTCACCAACGTGACGTCACATGGTGGAGTGTGCCATGGAAATGTGACGTCATGATGTCGTTTTATGTCGCAACGGCACGTTGCCATGGCAATGAGACGCTGAGTGACACTACGTTGATGACTTCGTGCAATGTCATTTGATGCTGGAATTCCAAACGAGCAGGAGGGAGATAGCAAGGAGGATGTGTGACAGGGCTACTTGTACTATTGTATAAATTAAATGCATGTTTGCTTTCTGGCATCATAGTGCACCATCTTTCTTTTTCTGTTTTTCTTTTTGCTGGGCCCAGCGATCTTTTTTTGTTTCCTTTACCTGAAACTTTACTAACCTTCAATGTGGTGTCCTGAGGTCAGTCAGTATAATGCAGGTATAGTTAATGTTAAACACAGTTTGATGTTACACAGCAATGGGCAGTCTCTGTTAAAAAGGAAAGGGGCGTTTCCTTCCTGCATACCATCCAGGGTAGATTATACCATGGTATGGGGGGGAATTAAAGTAAGTGATACTGAATGTCATTTATTTTGCAGAGTAAAGACATGCATGGGATGTTTTTGAAAGGTACTGTTTTTTGGGGCTTGCTATAGAAAATTGTATGTTGTGTGAAGTGTATTATGTTTTCTAATTGTGTAAGTTTTGGGAGACAACTCCCCTGTGTGGTTTACTTTATTTGGTTTTGTCCTAATTAACCAGTATTAAAAGGGAGGGGGTTTCTTTCCCTGGGGCCCCTTCTGCACTCCTTGTTGCTGTTATGTGATATGAGGTTGTTCTTTTTCTGCACTCCTTGTTGCTGTTCTGTGATATGAGGTTGTTCTTTTTCTGCACTCCTTGTTGCTGCTATGTGATATGAGGAGGTCTGTGGAACTTCAGTGAAAGAATGCAAACTTTCTAATGCAATATTGCTGGCTACTCTGTGGCTGGACACATCACGCTGGGGGAACTGGTTGTTGTACACCTGAATGCGGAATACCTAATAAAAAGAAGGTTCAGAGAACAGCAAAAGCCTCTTTCATTCTTCCCAGGGTCTGATGCTGCTGCTTCTTTAAATAAAAAGGCTGGGACTCAACCTTTCACAGGCAGCCGCCACAGGCAAGTGCATTCCCATTAGTTCCGATAGGCCTAGGAGCATGGCAAAAGCATATGGGGCAGAGATGTTGCCACCCTAGGCCCAGGCCTAATGGACCTAATGGAAAATCTGCCACTGGATATATGAGTCTCTGCCCCAAAGAGCTTACAATCAAATATTGGTGTCAGAGGCGCAGGATTCAACTGATTCACATTTAGTGACATTATTGACATTACATTAGTGACGTGGTGTGCATCTCCCCCGACCAAAGAAGAATAAAGAACCAGTTTATGTATGCCAGAATTGGGGGGATAGCATCATTGGAATTTAATTATAAGGTTACATAAAGATTGATTAAGACCCATGAGGGGAATACTGCCTAGATCATTGCTGGGTGCCCCACCCCATTTCAACAACCCCTTTACACACCAGTCAAGTCAATGTCTGTGAGGTGGGATTTCATTTTAATACAACTGAGTTGCCCCCTTGTCAGTTCGGTCTTCCAATAAATTACTATTTTTATATTCTTGGTTTTTTTTTAATTAAAAAATATATCTGTTCCATCATGTTCATTATACATGGTTAGTAGCAAACACCACATGGTTAGGCTGTTTGCATTACATAGTTAAAGGTTATCTCAAGGTTATACTGTATATAGGGAAGATAGCATGTCTGGGAGCAACTTAAATTCTTGGTGTGTTGAAATTAAAAGGTTTGGTTTGCAGCTTTTAGTTGTTTTATAAAAAAAATTGATTCTCATTGGCTGTTGATTTTTATCTTATAATTACAAAGAATTTTAACAGTAATTCCTGAAAATATATTCATCAATGTGCCATTCCCTAACGATTAGAAACTGATAAGCTGTAATTTCTAATGAAGGATTCCTTCTCAAAACTAGCTCCTCTAAAGTGTTACCATATGTGCTTTATTTTATTAAATCCCATGAGCAAATCTTGTGCAATTTATTTTTATTAATTATGTGATAAGTGCTTGCTAGGCTTTGTGCATCATGAACTTTAACGTAAACACATTTGCTTGTTACATTGCTGAGGGAGAGGTGATTAACGTTTCAGTTTGGAAACTGACTAATAGGCATAATGAGTTCATTATGATAAACCTGCTACACTTAAATGTCAAATTAGCATGTTATCAGTAAATGAACTGTTTTGCCACTGCTGAAAGGAAGTGTTAAATTGTGAAGGCAATTATAATGCATCACTAAATAAATTCATAGGCGCCACCTTATATAGCTATTTTATAGTTCTAAAGAAGACAACTTTCTAGTTCACATAAAAATAATTAGAATAATGTGCATTATGGAAATGTGCAAGAAAAGTGCCAGAGACAGAATATTAGATTTTTTTCTCATGATTGACTGTCACTTGAATGTAATTTAAGCTCTTTTAGAAAATAATTATTTAGCTATATCAGGTCAAAAAAGCGTTACACACTGTTTAAAAATATGTATATGGATCTCAACTAAGGGTGGGCATATTCACTTGTAGTTGGTTTTGGTTCTAAAAGTTTGTCATGTTTTGGATGTAGTTTTGGCTCAAAAATATGTTTCAGTTCTGGTTTTGCCAAAACTTCTTTTGTGTTTTAATTTTGGATTTGTAACAAATTATAGAAACAAAATCCCAATAAGGTGGTAAATGCTAATATACTGTAACATAAAAATCATGCAGCATGCATATAAAATCATCAAATAAAATAACTGAAACATTTTAAATAATTAAAAAGATGTGTTGAAAAAACACCTGGAAATGGATACTTGGGCTGGTGCTCTGGTTTAATGTCTAGGTAATTTGGGGGATTTTGTTATAACATTTTTTTTTAAGGATTTTGGTTTTGAAATATAAGGTTTCTGGTAAGTTCTGATTTCACACAGCCAGTTTTGCCCATCACCTGCCTCAATCATTCCACAAGTCAGAATTAAACATGTCATACCTGGTAACCTTGTAATAATAATTACCTAAGCATTTAACATGTTGCTCCATTAAAAGTGGTCAGTGTGCAGAAGTATTTTTCCGTATACAGTAGATCTGTCATTGTAATGATACACCTGTAAGAGCATTATCATTAAGCTCCAAATCTCATGAACCTCATGCAGGTATGCTTATGTAATGGGTTTCCCCCCCCCCCCCCCCCCCCCCGATCGCAGATTATACTGTGGGAGCGGAGAAACATGCAACGTTACCATATGTGTGTGGTGCGGTACCTGTTGGTTCACAGGAGGGCTGAGCTTCCGCTAAGGGAACCTGGGGCAATTACAATGCTATGGACAACTACTTACTCGGTACAGCGCCTCCACCTGCGATGGCTCCCACTATAGGGGGAGTGGTTCCTCGCAGGACAATACACAATAACCACGTACTACAGATTGGATAATAACTAATACCTTTACTAACATGCATAGAGAACAGGTAACATCAACACATAGAAGAACATTGTTCAAATATAGTGCTCTAGTGACAAAGTTTGTAATAAACAATAATTTCTTGATTGAAGGTCATAGGCTGGGTTTAAGGTATATATAAATGAGTGAGGTATATATGGGTGAGTATATGTGTCTGAGACCTGAATAAATGTCCTGGTGAGTGTGGGTAATGGAGATATATGAGCCCCACCCCCTCACTGCCAATGTGGACTGGTACTGACAACTTGTAATAACACCAATAAAATACCTCTGTATACTGTTTAAGGTACAAACTCACGTGACCTTGCCCATTGTGCCTTCTGGAATGCGTGCTTCTGCTAGTTGAGATGATTCAGGTAGCCACGAGTGTAGAGATGCAGCGCACAGCAAAGAACTGGATCCACGGGACAGCAGCAGTTTGATAAAAATAAAGTTCTTTATTGAAAAAACATGGTGCAGACAGGCATGGGTGCAGGGAAAAAAGCCTCTGTCTCTAACGCGTTTCAAGCCTGTGTGGCGCTTCGTCGGAGAGTACAGTTAGGTGTGCCATACTAGGGGTGAAGATCATCGGGAAGCGCAAAACCATGTAAAACAGAAAAAATTCCTGATGGTGCAGTACTGTGATATACTTGTGAATAAATATTCAAGGTGCAGTGTGCTAGGTACTCACAAGTGTATCGTGAGTGATATTCCCATAAAGGTATCTTTGAGGGACAGCCCGTCTGATCGTAGTACAGGTGGGTCTGAGTGAATTGTAAAGTGCTGAGGACCTTAGGTAAATAACACAGAAACGGACATAGTGCAGACTGTATAAAGTTCTATTAAAAGGTAAGTGATAATACAATGCACTCACAATGTGTTAAAAGAATACAAGCGTTTAGATCACACAGATCGGATCTCAGTGTAATGAAACTGTCTCAGTCTCCCCTCCGCCTCGGCGTGCGTGTCACTGGTGCGTCTCACCCAAACCGGAAACCGGAAGTGACGTTTTTATACACTTGTTTATACATAGATATAATTTTTGAGCGCCACTTTTGATAATTAATTTTTCCAGGTGTGCCATACTAGCCCTCTTATAGTGGTCCCAATTAGCTAAATTTGGAACCTCCGTGAAAATTCCTAAATCGGAAGTGACGCGGCTATCTCGGTACACCGGAAGTGACGTGTCGCAATGCGCGAGTCACTGTTATTTACCGGCTGATTTAGCCTTGTTATACACGTCATCTAACCTCGTGGGGAGACTGACAGGGTAAATAGCAATGGAGTTTAAAATCAAACCGGATGATATATGGGTGCTTTACCAAACCGGAAGTGACGTATCGCTATTGTGTGCATGACAGCTATTTGTTTACATGCTGGCTAGGTAGTCATAGCAACCTGTACACAAACCCTGAGGGGGGGAAATTAGACTATCAAATGAGGGAAAGTATGGCACAAATATCTTGCTAAATGGTCATTTGGCCTTCATAAAGCAAGATATGTTAAAAACAATTGTAGCATGTATAATATCATATCCGAGGACCTCAGCATATATTATTAATTAATAAACACAATAATTTATATAACAAAGAGCTATATTGGAGCAAGAACAAAGGAATGAGTAATGCTAATCAGATTCAAAGAGGTAAAAAGAGATAACTGAATATCATGTAATGCGAGAGAGTTTGAATCTATACCAGATACATAAACAAAATAGTGTATAATTGTTATAACAGTAATTGCTTTATTGTAAAAAGTGTTTCAGTTCCCAATCGGAATTTTAGAAACATTTCAAAAATGAGTCGAACGTGACTTGCAAATATTAGCTAAGGGATACACCTTCTCCAATATAAGACCTGACAACCTTACCAAAATTGAACGTAACACACTACATAAATTAAAAACAAACGATGAAATAATCATAAAAAACGCCGATAAAGGCGGAGCTATCGTAGTGATGTCGAAAGAACAATATCTTAAAGAAGCCATGAGGCAACTTAATGACAGGGTTTGTTACCTTAGAAGGATCCCACCACCATTTATCTGTCTAAACTTAACACTCTTATTGATCTAGGTAGAGAATTGCGTTTTGTGTACAGGTTGCTATGACTGCCTAGCCAGCATGTAAACAAATAGCTGTCATGCACACAATAGCGATACGTCACTTCCGGTTTGGTAAAGCACCCATATATCATCCGGTTTGACTTTAAACTCCATTGCTATTTACCCTGTCAGTCTCCCCACGAGGTTAGATGACGTGTATAACAAGGCTAAATCAGCCGGTAAATAACAGTGACTCGCGCATTGCGACACGTCACTTCCGGTGTTCCAAGATAGCCGCGTCACTTCCGATTTAGGAATTTTCACGGAGGTTCCAAATTTAGCTAATTGGGACCACTATAAGAGGGCTAGTATGGCACACCTAACTGTACTCTTCGACGAAGCGCCACACAGGCGTGAAACGCCTTAGAGACAGAGGCTTTTTTCCCTGCACCCATGCCTGTCTGCACCATGTTTTTTCAATAAAGAACTTTATTTTTATCAAACTGCTGCTGTCCCGTGGATCCAGTTCTTTGCTGTGCACTGCATCTCTACACTCGTGGCTACCTGAAACATCAACACATAGCAACAAGTATCCCTCGCTAAGGGTAACCTGACTACGGCGTCTCGCAGGACGCTAACGCTAACTTGCACCATGGCGGGTGCCCACACTTTATGCGTCACGGCTGACGCTAACACCTTAAGCGCCACGGCGGACGCTAGCACCATATGCGTCACGGCGGACGCTAACCTCTATGCATCACGGCGGACGCCAACACCATCACAGAGTGATCCCACCCCATGTCCAGTAAACCCAGCCCAATGTCTCGCACTCCCAATTCCTATACCAGTGTGTGTATGACTGCGCAGTCACTATGTCTGATGATAGGTTATTTAGGTAACCCTTTGGCCAAAGGCGTCATAAGCCTGCATACCAACGTCAAGGTATAACCAAAATAATGCAGGTCCTACACTACACTGTGAACCCTTCCTTTTACCTCTGTGAGAGGGGAAGAACCATAATAGGTCTTGTTCCTGCAGCAAGTGAAATGACCTTCCAAGTTAAAAAGGTGAAGGAGGAGGAGTGAGCTCTGGGGTGAGGTGCCACAACCTCCAATTGACTGCTACCAGTCAGACATAGGTTAACACAGATTCCCAGCAAGCTCAAACTCCCACACCCACCACATAATGAATATATATTTATGTCAACCAGAGAGCTACTGAGCGTGGCAAAGGTATACAACAAGAGAAAGGGGGTGCCCAATGCTGCATCCAATTGACAAAACAAACAAAAATATCCGATGATAGGCCTTGTTGGTGCACGTGAGTTTGTGGGTTACCTGCCCTGGCTCCAGCCACGGGTGCTGCTATACCACTGGGATTGGGTCGCCAGGATATCCTCCTACGCGTGGGGTGAATTCCGGCGTGGATAATATCACCGCAGCTCCGCACCGTCTATACCTTGGCGAGGATCTGTCTGCTGCCAGCAGGCCGCAGTCCCAGCTTGCTTGGCCTCCTTGAAGATAGTCCAGCTCTCTTAAAGGACAGGGCTTAAGCCCAAGCCTCGTGATGGGAAGCACAGCGTCCGCTGGATCCCTAACTAGCGAATAGCTAATGGGGCAGGGTCCCTAACCTAGGGCCTGTCCCTACAACACTCAACTAGAGTGACTCAGGGCTATCTGGGGCCTAGGGGAATTGCTGGCCTAGTGCAGAGAGTCACTGACTCCTGCACCCTACCTCCTTCCCCTAGCTGCTCCGGTCACCAACTGCCTGTCTGCAAAACCCCGCGAAATGTATCTATTTGGTCGCAAGCAGAGAGCTCCTGCAGCCCTATTGGCTCCCTGGCGTCATGGGGCCGCTCTAGAGGCTCATGGGACTTGAAGTCCCATTACAGAGCCCTCCTCTCATTGGTGGCATCTCGCGCGCTTATCCTGCACATGCGTGACCTTCCCCGTCTTCTCCCCACACTGAAATGTCCTCTGCGCATGCGTGCGCAATCACCTATGGCGGCGCCCTGCACCGGGATCCGACAGGGCCCTAGCAACGCGTCCGACCGCGTCCTTGCCAACCGGCCCCTTCCAGGAGTCGCGCTATCCGCGCATACGCCCCCGCATCTCCCCACAAGCGGCTACTACCTCCCTACTGCCTCGGTGAGTGTCGCGAGGGGGGGGGGGGGGCATCACCACAGCGGTGACCCGGTTACACTTAATGCATTTGTGTGTTTCAGTTAGGCTCTGTAATTCATGGAATTATGGACAAGAAAACTTGTCCAATATTGTATACATCTCATTTGCTCTTTAATGTATTGAGGGCTTTTCTGCAAACAGAGGAGTCCATGTATGAAGGCAAAAGTGGTACAGTTTCAAGTAGAGTTGTGCATTTTCCCCCCTTTATTACGCGTTATTCATTAATATATGAAACGCTACATTTTCACCAGATTAACTCACAATTTTGTGACTTTTGCCAGAATTTTATGAACATTTCGGTATACAGTACTATATAAAGGACAATGTAACCAATGCATATTTACTTCTGTGTTGGAATTTGCAATATACATTCACTTTTAATCCTTGGCTAATATTTTTCAAAAGTTGCCGTTTTCGCAAACATTTTTCTCTTTTTCAGGAATAAATTTCGCACCAGGTACATTAAAGAAAAAAAAAAACATTTACTTTCAAAACAATTTCTACATCTGGTGCAGATTTTTGTCCCATAATTGTACAATTTTTATCTGGATACAGAGACCACAAAGGGTTTAATTTAAATTTTACATTCATGACGTACAAGTCTGCCAACAGATTTATTTGTGTTATATGTCCTTGCCCTTTACCATGGCTCTTTAAACACATTGTACCATCCGAGTCACTCTCTGCATGTGGGCTAAAAGAAAACAGATGAACACTTATCAAATGACGCCTGGCTATTAAACTGACATACCAGATTCCAGTTCCTCCTTCCAATGAATGAAGCTACGACTGCTCTACAGTGTATGTTCATATAATAACTTCCTGCACCCACTTACATTAATATGTATAAACTAAAAGTGATCATAATATTGTAATTAATTTATATTCTTATTCATCATGTCAAAAGGAACATACAACATACCTCTAGTTTAGCTTTTTTAACAACCTTGTAATGGGCTCTTGAGACGACACAAATACAGCATGTTACGTTGTTAAATCAGTAAACCAGTAAAAACAGCTTCAATATTCATTGATCCTAAAAAAGGGTTAATTTAATTAATATAATTGATTACAGAATACTACAAAACAAAAATATGACGCTCTATAATGTTAAGGTGCACATAATTAACATTGCGTCTTCTCTGCATTCCCTTAGTACTTGTTTTTAACACTTGGTAGAACTACGTAAACAGTATGAACATATCCTTGACTGAATGGTCTATAGTCAGATTACAGGGTATTGACAGAAAAGCAGGGAGATTTACACTTGCAGTGTCTGTACAGTATTAACTGTTAATAATGAAATGTAGGAGGTTAGATTTTGGATGAGCCCCCATTCTGCCTGACTGTATTTAGAATCTTGTAGAAACATTTTGGGGCTTATTCACTAAACTTCAATAAAATCTGTACATTGCCAAGAGATTTTAAATTGCTTTACTGCACACTAAAACATGTGTCAAAGTGGTATTCACGAAGATAAAACACCATTTTTTTAAAGTGCGGTAAAAAAACGCAAGATCATACTACTTGTTTTTTTGTTTTTTCACTATGTCCTATCGCACTGAATCTGTTTATTTAAACTGCAGCCTGGAAGAGCTGCAATGAGACACTGCATCTTCATGCATGGCTCTTACAGGCGATTGAGCAATTGAAATCTTAATTGTAATACTAGTGTATGGGAGCAGGGTTCTCCAGACCTGATTCTCATTGATTTCAGCCTTGGGGACCCCAGTTTCCTGAGTTACAGACCTGTTTATAATTTTTAAATTATCCTCGTCACGATCACGTGACCGGGGGATTTAAATGATGCAGGAGTTACCGGCACCACATCCCGGGGCTTGTATCTCAGGAAGTAGGGAGTCTCTGAGGCGGAAATCAATGCGGTTCAGGTCAGGAGACCCCCTGCTCCCACACACAAGTATTAAAAATAATAATAATAATTACCATAGCGGCTAGCTGCTAAGGTAATGAAGCTGCTTTAATGTGAATTTTACTAATAGTGTACAGAACCAGGGGGTCTCCTGAGTTGAAGCACATTAATTTCATCCTTAGGGACCCCTACTACCGAGTTACAGGCCCTGGTATTGGGTGCCGGTATCCCCTGTGCGTCTAAATCACGGGACTGGGAGATTTAAACAAACAGGAGATACCGACACCCCATACCTGGTGAAGAAGGGGTTACCCGAGGCTGAAATTAATGCAGTTCAGCTCAGAATCTGCCCTGCTCCCGTACACTATTAGTAAAATTTACATTAAAGCTGCTTCATTACAGTACCTCAGCGGCTAGCCACTACGGCAATGAAGGGGTTAAGACACAGTAACTGGTTTATTAGGGGCAGAGGGGGTGAGTAAAGGGGGTACTTTACCCAGGGTAGGTGGTTAGACCTACCAGGAGAGTTGTGGGAGGAGTTAATGCCTTCATTACCATAGTTGTGGTGACGCAATAGCAATAAAGGATTTGACCACTCCCGCTACCCAAACGGTAGGCCTAACCATCCACCCTGGGCCAAATACCCCCTTCACCCAATCCCTCTACTCCAATAAAAATTAAAATACCTACTACCTACCAATAAACAACCCACCCATCCACTGTACCTCTAACAAGCCCCCCCCCCCCCCACCCCCAACACGTAAAGTAATGGGCAAAATTACTATTACTAATATTCAGATATGGATAATAGTGCATTTGCCCATTCAAAATAAAACCAGCCATAAATAAGTAAATTAAAGTTCTACTTACCCCTGCCAGGATTAAGGCCATCCTCGTCTTCCTCCCGTCCTTGTCCTCCATTGGCAGGAAAATTACAATAGAAAACAAACTAATGACCACTAACCCCTTAATCACCTTAGCAGTTAATAAACTCTATAGTAATTAAGGGGTCAACCTCCTTCCCCAGCTATTCACCCTAGAGGCTTAAACACCCTCCCTGGGGCAACAACCTTTACCATCCACCCCCGCTACCCATTGATTGGCACAGTGTTAAACCATGGCATAATATGGCCATGGTTTGCTAGTATAGCAATAAATGGACAAGCTAAAAAAAATACAGCCACCAAAAAGAACACATTACATTAAAAAAAAACATTAGATATGCCAGTAAACCAATTGATTGGCACAGTGGTACACCATGCCCATACAATAATAATAATAATAATAATAATAATAATAATAATAATAATAATAATAATAAAACAATCAACAAAAATACAAAATAATTAAATAAAACCAAGAGCCACAAATACAATACATAAAAATTTAATTAAAAGCATTTGCCTAAAAATGCATTGCTTGTCACTATGTTTATCTATAGCCCGGAAGGGGCAGAATTAAACACATTGGCTGTCAATGGGCAACCTAAAAAACAAACCAAAAAATACAGCTAACCCCCATTATAGCACGATCTGCTACAACGCAGATACGCTTATAACGCGGTGTTAGCTTTCCTCCCATTTTTTTTTTTTTTTCAACAAAAAAGTTTTTATTGGGACATGAAACAGTGCACATATTATCTAACAACCCATAAGCATACATGGATAATCCCGTGCCCAAAATTTAGATTTTTTAAAGTCGAACGGTACAGGTACTGACATATTATAGGGGAAAAGAAGACGAAAAGAATAAAAATGACAGACAAACTAGACGGACAAGACGAACCCAGGGGGGGGAGAGGGGGGAGGGGAAGGCCAAGCGAAGAGCGTCTCCTGCTTGTGATCTACGACCACCGGTTTCGTGTCTGTTTTGCAAGGGTCTTCTCCTTGCCGTCTCACTGTCTGTCTACGTCTGCCCTACCAGTGCTCTGATCTGTCACTGTCTGTGCCGCATCCCCCTAGGAGAACGCATCTCTTGTTATCACAGCAGAATATTGGTGGCATTTACCCCTGGGATGTCTGATTGGTCTAGCCAAGGGGCCCATATGGACTCCCATTTTTTTTTTATGGCAAACTTCCAGGACTTGCCGAGTGGACACTAATATACTGATTGAAACAGTATGAAAAGCTTGTATATCCCTCAAAGTACTGGGACAAAATTTGCAGCACGGTTCTGCCAGTACAAGCACTACACAGAGTACTACGCAGGAGGATAAATATGAAAAAAAATCAAACCTGGGGATATATATAATTATCTTCCAAGAGTCCAGAGTGAGAGGAGACTCTGGGAGACACATTCCCTGTTACCGGCTGATACCGGAAATAACAGAGGACCTCACCTGCTCGCGAGACGCCGACATTCACATCCATAGAGGTTGTGAGGCTGGGGAAAGTCTCCGATTCAGGAGATCCAACTCCTGTTCTGTTAAAGTAAATGTATTACGGCTCCGGTGGTGCCGTACGATGCAATTACACGCACCATCATTGCCTTCATACATCGAGCTGAATGCCAATAACAAGAGTTACATGACACGTATGATAATGGCATGTATCATATTCTGCATCCGTGGGATTCACTTTTTTTCTTCCTTTTTCCTGTGTCCAAAATTCATCCAGCTCTGAAATGGCATAAATCACCCTCGCTAACAATCTGTCGGGGACGTCATTACCAAACATGTTATATTTCATGCAGCCACAAGTGGAAAATGGTGCAGTGCATCAAAGAAAGATAATTAGCGGTTCAGGGGCCTGGTGGGAATAATTTATTGGAGGTCTCCTTGCTGCAGTACCGGAGAACAGCACCAGATTAAAGTTTGTCTTCTTTGATGAATGACATTTTTTTGCAGCAGCGGATGTGCAATACATCGCTGCCTCGTCACCATAATGGGGTTAAATGGGAATATATCAAATGCAGGGACTCTCCTTCAATGTAAAGAAAAAATGTGCTGTCTTGTGCTCCTGGTTGCGCATCCAATGCCTTGTCAGGCTATATATGGATCGTGGGGAGAGATTCAGACAGTCCCTGAAAGTAACAGCACTGCTGCTATATTTCATAGAGGGGCTGAAGCAGGAGACTGCCTATGTGAGCAGAAATCTTGATGGGACAATGTAACGCTCGGCCTGCCCACAAGCCAGACGAGACCCCGGGACTGAGGTGGAAAGGAGTAATACCACACACCTAACAGTAAACGGGGGCAGGGCCGGAGTGTGGAAGTAGCATAGATGGTCCAGGTAACAAGTTAGAGAGAGTACAGTACTTGCCAACTCCAGCAGGGAAGGTAAAGTCCGTAAGCTAATGGTCGTGGGTTGGAGAGAGCAGCGTAGTAGAGTGTCCGTAAGCCTGGGTCATGGAATGGAGAGAGCAGCCTAGTAGAGTGACCGTAAGCCGTGTCCAAGGGATGTAGAAGTCTGCAAGGTCGAAAGTCCAAAGCCAAATCCAAGGGGTTCCAGAAAGCAGCGTAAACGAAGTCCAAAGCCAAAGGTCAAAATCCAGGGAGGTCAGCAGAATATCCAGGGACAGGAACAGGCACTGAAAGACAAAAGGAACCAGGCAACAGCAGACAGCACCAAGGTACAGAAGCTATGCAGAGCAAAGAGGAAACGGTGAGAGGAGACTAAATAGGGGGCTGGGACCTATCAGGGGAAGGGGAGTAACGGAGGTGCGGCCCGAAGGAGGACCTGATAGGGGAGAAGAATCTGGGAAGCTGGGGCCTATCCGAGCAAGGGGAGGAGCGGAGGAGCGGCTCGGGGGAGGACCTGATAGGAGAGAAGGGCCTGGGGCGGACCTGATGGAGCAGGGGCAGGGAAGCGTGTGACGCGCGTGTTGCATCAGGGGAGGCAGAGTCAGGCACCTGGCGCCAATAAATTGAAGCCTGGATCCGTGCGCGCCCGTAAGGGTTATGCGTGCGACCCGGAAGTGCAGGAGCAGCCGTGGAGGGGGCAGCGAGGAGAGAGGGACGCCGCCAGGGAGCCTGGGCGGCATGGAGAACAGGTAAGGAGGCACTGAAAGTGGGTGTACCCACAGCGCGGATCCTTACAGACAAGCGGTGTGGAGAGGGAGGCAAGTAGAAACCTCTTACCTCCTGTGTATGCACTCGCATACACCTGCGGTCCTGCTGCTGGCAGTGCTAATCCTCGCCGATCACCATAGTCTCCAGAAATCTTCCCCCTCCCCCGGGTGCCACCGTCAGAGAGTAGATAACGATGAAGAAATAACGAAAAAATGGGGCACTCACTTATAAGCCACAGTCGAATAGAAAAAAGAAAAAAGGGGTAGCCAGGTACACTAAAGCACGAAACAAAGGCTTTATTGGAACATTGATGGGTGTACAAAAGGTAAAAGGAACCTCCCACGTGTTTCACACAAGTGATGGGGTGATACCCTCAGGGAGTACAGTGACGGTGTGATAGCCTCGGGGGGTACAGTGACAATGTGATAACCTGGGGGGTACAGTAAGGGGGTGAATTCTGTGAAGGGAGAGGCATCTCCTGTTCGTAAAAGAAAAGGATGTTCAGGGTTTTAAAAAGAAAGCAGTGCAGTAGCACTGTACCAATATTCTGAACCACTTCCTTCAGATAAAAGGTATCCCCGTGTGTCTCGTCTTTTCTTTCCTGTATTTGTGATCTTGGACAGGTCAGTACGCTTTCTGATGCGTCTTTTAAAGTTGTAGTTTTAAAGTACACACACAGACACACACAGACACACACTCTCCTCACCGGATAGCAGGTGCAGGGGGAATCGCTTTCTGGCATCAGCTCACAGGAGAAGAGGAAGGATGACTGCCACTCAAGCCCAGATGCCTCCTCTGATGTGGGGCCATCCCCTCCCTTTCTGCAGGTCTGGATCACCTCCGCACTCTTCACATTTGCAACACGCGCACACACAAACCTTCCCCCCAACCCCGGCAGCCCTTATTTTTATTCGCAATCCCGGTTATAACGTGGTAGTATCGGTTGAACCCCAAGCACCGCGTTATAACGGGGGTCAGCTGTACAATAAAAATACCAAAAATAAAATACAATGAATGTTTTTCTTACCTTTGATGTCTTTACCCTACAATTCTTACTGCAGCAGGAACCTCTTGATCCTCAAAGCAATGCTCCTTAACTTCTAGTAAGTTATTTTCTTCTTTCTTTTTTTTTAATCTTTTCTTCTTTACTTGTAATTCAATCTAGTGGGGTGCATGTTGTCCCGTGGCTTCTTAGGTTGCCCATTGACTGCCATAGTGGCAAAGCATGCCCATATTATATATACATGGTGTACCACTGTGCCAATTAATTGGTTTATTGGCAATTCTAATTTTTTTAACAATCGAATTTCTTTTATTCAGTTGCTATTTTTTTAGTTTGCCTATTTATTGCCATAGTGTCAAACCATGGCTATATTATGGCCATGGTTTAACACTGTGCCAATCAATGGGTAGCAGGGATGGTGGGTGGGGGTTGTTGCCCTGGGGAGAGTGGTTAGGCCTCCCAGGTAGTAAGTGGGGGACAGAGGTTAACCCCTTAATAATTATAGCAGTTAATAACCCGCTAAGGTGATTAAGGGGTTAGTGGCCATTTGTTTGTTTTCTATTGTAATGTTCCTGCCAACAAAGAACAAGGACATGGAGGATGGTGTTAAAGACGGCCTTCGTCCTGGCAGAGATAAGTGCAACTTTTATTTACTTTATGCTGGCTGGTTTTATTTTTAATAGGCAAATGCACTATTATCCATATCTGGATATTAGTAGTTTTGCCCATTACTGTAGTGTATGTATTGGGGTGGGGGGGGGGGGTGTATTTATGTATCGTACTGTAAAAAAAACACATTTGAATGGGAAAATCCCTATTAGCCACGTTTGGTTAATATAGTAGCACTTTTACCCATTCTTGTTGAAGGTGCAGGGGGTGGGTGAAGGTTGTTGTTACCCATGGATGGGTGTTTAGGCCTTGCAGGAGGGTAGCACGCGGGGTTAACCCCTTCATTACCTTAACGGTTGTAACTGTTAAGTCAATGAAGGGGATATCTTATACTGCCACCCTCCCGCAAGGCTTAAACACCCACCCTGGGGTAACTACCACCTTCACCCAACCCCCAACAACTATGCTGTGCCTGCTATTTAACCGTTTCATTACCTTAGCCGCTAAGGTAATTAAACTGGCTGCAATTTTATTTTTATTGCAAAGAATTGATACCCTAGGACAGCAGGACCCCTGTAGAAACATGGACCCTTGGGGCCCCTCTAAGATGCGGTGTCCCCCAGGGACTCCCAGAGATGCGAAGGTCCCTGTCAGCCTCCGGTATCAATCCTGTGCAGTAACGCAAAAAGCAACTGCTTTTATCCATCTTGCAATACCTTTGCATTCCATTTTGCAATACTGTACGTTTGCATTCCATTTTGCAATACTGTACGTTTGCATTCCATTTTGCAATACCAACATATTGAAAGTATGATATGCTTGTTACTGCTTAGTAAATAGCAGTTTCTGGCAAAACATGCAATTTTGGGCATTTTTTGGCTTATCGCACGGCTTTTTTTCGCCAGAGTGTTATAGTATTATAAAAAAGGTGTTTATATCTGTTATCAGAGCTTTATGACTAGCAACACAGGCAATATAACACTTTCAGGGCATTTATAGTGCTCTACTCCACTTATCAAAGTTTAGTGAATGAGCCCCCTTGGATCTGAGCTGGTGAAATATAAGAATCTTTCTTGTAGCTGGGGTTTTAAAAATGGTCTCAACTCTTTATGAAACTGGTATTTAACAATAATATGGTCCAAATCTTTAACAGGGAATTTGAAATGCAGTGATACATTAAGATTATTAAAAGCTCTTACACTAAGATCAAGTAAAACAATGTGATAGAAGGCATAGGCACCAATAATTGTGTATAAGTAGATCACCAGGCTTCTCACATTTTAACTATTATAGTCAATTTAAAAAACCTGACCTAGGGTTAACTGCCACTGACTTGAAGGGTAGCTAGCCACAGTGTATCAGAGGTTGATGAATCCCTGTATTAATTAGTTGACTGAATCATTCATCCAAACCTGTTTCTTTTGTGAATGCACATGCAATGATGCATGTTGCATCTACAGTAGATACATGTATTCCTTACTAAGAATTTCATTTTATTGATGCCCTAAGGGTAAATTCAGAATACGTTAATGAGATGTTATTATTATAATGATTATCATTTACAAATTAATGCCTCATGTTACAAGACGGCTTTGGAGGCTGTGGATCAAATTGCTAGGATTTGTGTAACTGGTAATAAAAGAGACAATTTGTTTCATTTTATATTTACATTCATGACGTACAAGTTTGCCAACAGATATACTTGTGTTATACAGTATGTTATATATATTGATTTTTATATGGGGTATTTGCATTGGAAAAATCCGAGTCCACATGCTAAATATTTAGTTATGGACATTTTTATTATTCAAAATAAACGTATTTAAAATAAACTAATGTTTGTTTCACTTTTTCAGATTAAATGTGTTTTATACCTCTACATACTCTATACCTATAAATCTAAAAAAAAAACTAGACAAGCGCAGCTTGTACTGTATAAGAACAGGGCTATGAGATAGGCACCCATGTGGCAGTTCGGAGTATGACAGTATTCTGTCACCCCTGTGTTTGGTGGACTCCAGAACCAAGGAAAAGGAGCAAGACCAGAGAGCAGAAGCTTCATTGTTTGAGGCTCTGGTACCAGACGAGACGGCGGAGGCAAAGAAGCGCGAGAACGCATGACATCACTTCCGGGATTCAGTGCAGGACGCTGACACTGGAGGATTTGCCACACAGACCTCAGCTGGGACCACTGGAGGGATTACAATACTCCACAAATCCTTTTCTACCCATGCTATACCACGCCTGACAGTGTTTTCTCACATGCAAGTGAGGGTTATTCCTTTTTTTTACTATTGCAATATAATATTCTTATACAAGCTGTGCTTGTCTGTTTTTTTTTTTCGCTTTTAAGGTGTTCCCCCTTCCAGGGGAATGCTGGACATTATACCTAATTACCCAGGCCCTTAAAGACTGAGCACGTTGCATATAAGTATAGAATTATCCAGTGATAAGATTAGTTGAGCAGTTACCTTGTGTATGATATGCCATAATTGATATTATTAACGATCTTCCAATCACACTTCAGGAATCCCATAACAGGTCAAAAGTCCATCTCCCATCCACTGATCATTTAACTGTTTTCAGTCACATACTGTATCTATCGGCCAGAGTGTCATCCTAATGATTCCTTTTAGTATTATATGGCATAAATAATCTAGTAGCAAATTTTAAATAGTTTTTAATCATTAGTGTTAAAAACCAACACAATTGTTTGACACTACATAAATTAAGTAGGTCTAAAGTTTGTAAAAAGTAAACTAATACCTATTATATAAACAATAAATGATACTTCAAGAAAGATACACATAAAAGAACAACTGAGAAAATGGAGAAACCCTGATATAAAGCACCCATGTGGTGTTGAGAATTTTGACAACTGTCATTTTGTAGTCCTCTGAGCCACAATGATTGTGATGTTAAGCCACATTGGACACCATTAAGAGGAAGTCTTGACATAATAGGAATAATGTATCAATGTAAAGAAAGTGTGAATAACATTTTATTTTGGGGCATTGCTTAATTTTCAACTTAAATGTATCAAATGTGTCACATTTGAAGCATATTGTTTGTTGGAAAAGTTTACACCATTTCAGACTTGGACGATTCTTTTATGCAAATACTTTATCAAACATGATCCACAGACACAGAATTTAATTATCATCTGTGTCATGTACTGTAACTCCTTCCCAACTCCTTCTATTGCCACTCTGTTAAGCGCAAGCTACCACTTATTCTAGTGCCCATTCTTAATAAAATAAATCATCGACAAGTGAACTATAAAGCAAATAATTACCACAGTAGTTTCATACTGCAATCTATGCAGTCAGTGACTGATTAAAATAAACAATGGAACATAGAGAAAATATGTTTCTCTTATATTGAGATAGATATTGTTTGTTATTAAAAGAAAAGCAAATGCGTTCACCTTAATTACAACAATAAGTATATTATGATAGATCAAGTTAAAGGAAGTATTACAGACACGTCATTATTAATCCTATTAAGAATACTCCTAGATGTTAAAATGGACAATACTTGATTATTTGATAAAAAAATGTAATACAATGCTGGCACAATGAGTGAGTCAGGTACTGTAGACTATTAAAGGGACACTCCAGCACTATCACAAACAGTAGTAAGAATGACAATGTTTCAGGCCACAGAACTGCACTATTGAATAGAGCCCATTGACTTGTTTCACAGACTGCATATTGGGACACGTTGGTACACATTGAATTAGCAACATTTTTGGCCACAATGGTCCTTCCTCATACATGTTTTTTTCCATGGTAACTGTATGTCTTATTCATGTGGTGCAATGACATTACATTATGATGACTTTTCTACTACTATTTCATTTTTTAATTGATTTTTGGTTATCTGATTACATATATTTTTCTTTTTTGGCAATTGGATTTGAGATGCCTGGTGCTATAATTCTCACTTCTTTTGATAGTACTGGAGTACCCATTCAATTGTGTTTCTTTATTATTTTTGCAAACTGTCGACATTTTCTGCTTCTCTTTTTACACCAAGTTCTCTATAGTGGGGTTTATTACATTTTACCCTCTAACTCAGTGTTTTCTGTAATCCTATATTGCATAGGTAATGTAAGCTACATTGGAAGACCTAGTGTTCCAAGCTTACTAAATAGTGCTAAGCCTTAAGGCCAATCTATATAAACAGGTCATAAGGCATAGCATCACTTAATTATTCATATGTATTTTGGCACAAATACACTGTACCTTTGAGATGCTCAAAATATATCTACAACTCAGTCACCAATGTAATAATCCAGGGATATAATTCAGAAGAAAATGTGTTCCTTTAATAAAACTATAGAAACCTACAATACCTAAACATTCGATTTGTCTGTGGCACAGTAGTCAGATAAAATCCAGTTTCATCTACTGTACTTTCCTCTGTCATTTTGCTTTATTTATGCATGTGCTCCCCAATACCTTACATTTTTCCAAATACTATCAGGCTGCATCAATATGATTTTAGTTTTTCCTGTAATTTCTGTAAAGACCCTAACCTCAATCGTTCACCATATTGATCTTTGCTGCGAAACCCTTGGGAAGCGCTAAAAAAATAAATTAAATAAAAAATTAAAAAATCATTCATTAGTATTCAAAATACCAAATAAATATATACAACTTCCTGCTATCTAACTCTTTTTCACAGAGCAAAGCTAATACATGCTGTACAAATATGCAGGAAAAGTGACACAGTTATTTAGTTGAGCACCTATAATAACGTGTAAAGCAAAATCTGCAGTTAAGTTTAAATTGTTAAATCTTTGACTGTCAAAATATATTATGATTTAATGATACCTGTACTTGTTGAATTTAAGAAAAAATACAGAAAAGAGCTACACAAGCACTCAACACCTTGCAAATAAAAATATTAATTGGAAATGGTATGTTTTTAAGAAAAAATGATACACTCCTTTATTCCACAATGTATAAAACAATGAATTAATATATTACTATTAACTTTACCAGTACCCACAAAAATAACAGACAAAATACATTTAATTCAAAATTGCACATGAACCATAAATATAATCAGTGCATGTAAGTTATGCCAAAACTATACATACATCTAGCTATCAAATGAAGAGACCAAATTGCGAACAAAGGATACAGTATATGGAATACTTGCTGTGTCCATCGTTTCATAATACATATAGATCTTAGTCTGATATTGAACTGGACTTCTAGATCAGTTTCTGTCAAACTTCTGTTAAAAAAAAAAAAGAAATCCCCTGTTTTATGTTGCTCTTAGAGTATGAGGCTCTCAATCACTTTTATATATTTGTGGTGTCTATGTTAGCATCTCAAACAACCTCTATGTTGCTCTAAGGATATTGTTACTGCAGAAGATCTTTCAGTTCACTTATGCATATCTAATGTCAGCTTCTGCTATTTTTTCTCTACCTGTGGTAATAATTCTCAGTCTGTATGGAAAGTATTTGTTCACAGTTCTAACACTCAGCCTTCTCCAAACTTACAATTGATCATCATCATTTATTTTTTAAGTTAAAACACACCTCCACTTAAGGGGGCAACGCAATTTAAAGACTTTAAAATCAAATTTACAATTGCTGAACTCATCCACCTTGGAACTTTAGGGTGTTTGCACATATTTTATCAAGTCAGTTACAGCATTATAGGCCAGAATATTTGCTGCTTATCCTGACCCCAATATATAGGTGTTGAGGGTGTCCCCTCATATCTCTTGTCCATCATATGTGGGCCTATGACAGTAACAGATACTAGAAACAGAAAAAGCAAACCCAGTTGTGGGCACTCAGCCACTCTACTAAGTGAATTGCTGATAATGGTAAAAAAAATATATGCTACATTTACATTTGTGAATTGGTCTCTATAAGGTAAATTTAGGTTTGAGGTTAGTGAACGGGCCCTCACTAGATATTTTCTCAGAGTGGTTCACTCCACCAGATTTGTATTATATCCTTTGTGTCTAGGGTTGGGAGACCAAAGTTATTAGCGGCCGTCGTCTCTTTCCACCTGTAAAACTTGTGGAGTTTTAGTTTTCTTGCAAAACGATTGGTATCTTTGACCCATTCAAATACATTTATATTGGAAGTGGGAGAGATGGAGATGCCTTTGTTTTGGACATTAATGTGATGTTCAGTATTGATGCAGCCACCAGTATCCAAGACTTGCCTTGGAAAATCTGGGGCTCTCTCAAAGTAACGCTGCAACATTTCTGTGAGATTCTGCAGCTAGACTAATGGCCCATCGGATTAACACAGCGGTGGTCCCTGCTGTACCATTCAAACTGAATGGGACTGCAGAGACCCCTGCTGTGTTAATTAACCCTTTTGCTATTGAATTGATATTTATAAACCCTTCCTTCTTGAAAGTCCTTGGTGTCCCATATGAACTTATGTTTATGTTCTTTCAACTCAGTGGACAATGTCTGTTATTTTCCAGTTTCTGTTCAAGATTTGTAAACTCATAGCTTATTTTCCATGTCTCAACTTCTATAAACTGCTATTGTTAGTTCTTGGTTGTTGATAACTAATTTTTCCTTTTGAAAGTCAATCAATAGCTTATTCAATATTTTAGAGCATTGAGATAGGACAAGCTCTCACGATCTATTGAAATTTTCATCGATGATATGGTGTGCTGGGGATAAGTTGACACACATACCGCTAGGTATTAGATCTGCTTTTAAGTCATTTTCCTATCATCTTATCCATATGCACACTGTACAGTTACAGAGATACTTTAACCCTCAATTAGCCAACTCAACAAGGATTTATTTTTATCTTGACTATAAACTGTTAAGTTTGGCCTCTATATGTTCAACTTTTAATGTTGCTGACTGCAGGACAGAGGTAGGGAGTAGTACACCAACTTTGGCCTGGAATCATATGCCTTGGATGCAGTGGTAGTCGGGTCCGGTCCCGGGCCGAGACAGGTGGCAGGCAAGGAGTAGTCAGGTCCAATTCTAGGGTTGAATACAGAGGCAAAGGCTGAGCTCAGACAGAACTAGATACTAAGTACTTTGCACAAGCAAAGTCCCAGAGCAACTGCCTGCTATTTAAAAGCCAGAGGCAGCTGCTGGCAATGAGCACCAAAGAGAGGCTTATTTCCTGTAAGGAACTGGCGGCAGGAATTGCCAGGAAGCTAGATGGCCACGGTAGCTTCAGAGAGGATGAGAATACTTCCTGTCAGAAACCATCTTGAATATACGGACAGATCCCTTATACAGTGGCGGCCTCCTTTACTCTCCTGCGGCCGTTTCCCCGAGATTTTTGAAATCGCGGGCAGATGTGGGCCGTTTTCGGCTGTTTTGGGCACCGCGGGCGCTTTAATGTTTAGCGCCATTAGCGCTTATCGTCAATGCGGCTGACGCGCGGAAACTCCGTGACAAACGGAGAACATCCCCGCATTTTTACAGGTAAGTAGGAGGTTAAAAGGGGCCGCGGCTGTACACCTATACTTTGCAGTTTGTACACATCTATATACACTTATAGACCCAAACACTCATTCCTGTGCTTTGTTTGGGTCACAGTGCATCGATTGTCATTATTAACCTCTAATATTTTACATTTATAAATTACATTTTTTTTTTTTAAACTATTGTCATCAATTCACCTAGTAGGGTGGTTGGGTGCACACAACTGGGTTTCATTTTTCTGGTTCTATTCATTTCTAACCCAGAGGTGCACCTCCCCCCTTTCCACGCCAGCTGCGCTAGGGTTACCTCTCCTCTTTGCTATGACAGTAATGTTCTGCTCATAAATGACAGTGAATATTTTGTGTGCTCCACTACTAGGCATTACACTGCAGACTGACGCGATTTGGACAATTTCTTGGCACTCTAGAGTTCAGTGTAATATTGCAGATTCTCAGATCACTTAAACTGGTTAAGCAATACTGCCATACATCTTGTAGCTCTGAGGCGCATTTCACCTTCACACTATACAAGACTGTTTGACCTAGAAGACGCATTGTTTAGTATTATGGGAAATGCACATCTAAGCTACAAGAAGAATGCCAGTATTGCTCAAGTCTTTAATTATTCTGCTCACTCCATGGTGGCTTTTTGGAGGAGTCATACTTCATTTTTTAACCATTTAGTGACTTTTAGTGTGTACATTTTTTATTCTATTGGTTTCAACATTACATTGTATAGTTAAGTGTATCGAAATTCATGAACAAACTCAAATATAAAACACTTTGCTCTTGAGGCATATATATAATAAAACAGAGGGGCACAACCTGAGGAAGGTCCTACAAGGACCGAAACGTTGGTCTTGTTTGTGCTGTACCATCTGATACAGTTTTTTTTTTGTTGCCATTTATCCTTGAGTGCTGTCCTTTGTCTTCCCTTGCTAGAGACTGAGACTGAGACTGAAACTGAGACTGAGACTGAGAGTCTCTCTCTAATAAAAAACAAATAATAGCATATAAACACCTATTCCCATTAGGGAAAACAAACTACACTGTAGCTTTCGCACTCACTAACTGCATGGAATGGCCTCTGGAGAAGATGTCCCTGCTTCAGCACGGTATCTCTCCTTTCTTCCTAGGGAAACTCAGCCCATTTGAGCCCAGAGAAACTCTCCTTTGTACCAGCTTCCACCGCTGGGGGGCACTTCCATCTCCTCCCCCTCCCCCTTCTCTGGGGAAAACAGTCTCTCAGCATAACAGCTTCAGCCTGTCTTTTAAACCACTTCCTTGTTCACACAAGCAGTCTCATTAACTCCATTAGTTAGCAGCTGATGCTGGCTTCTGTTTGAGGATTTAACTCTCTGTGGACTGGAAAGCACACTTAATGCACTGTTCCAGCCCCCTGAGGACAGTGATGGTATCACAACATAGATAACACAACATAGATAACAAGAAACCTCTACCATATTGCATATACTGTAGCAAATAAAAAGATCACTTGTGAGCACATTCACATGTCTTAGGCAGGTCTGCAACTCTGCCTTTCACCGTTATTTCCAGCATACTGTGCTTCCACTGCAGCAA
Organism: Ascaphus truei; assembly: GCF_040206685.1. Classification (NCBI taxonomy): domain Eukaryota; kingdom Metazoa; phylum Chordata; class Amphibia; order Anura; family Ascaphidae; genus Ascaphus; species Ascaphus truei. Next base: position 380,473,456 of record NC_134483.1, read on the forward strand.
GGGATTCAGGGAAATGACATGCAAATGAGCACACAATCAGATGCAAAGCCAGAGAAACCATTCATAAACATGTTTCAACCTTATGGGTATAATCAGTGTGATGTTGGTTGTACTGCTTGTTTTGCATATATATATATATATATATATATATATATATATATATATATATATATAATTATTGAATATGACAAGAACATTTGCATCACTATTAGCACGGTCATCAAAGTTTAATGAACCTGTAGATTTTGCGTAAAGCTGAACTGTGTATCATCAAAAGACAATAAAGTAATGTTAACTTGTATCCTGTAAAGAGCATTGCAATAACGAACGAACAAAGAATGTTAGAGATACAGTACTGATAAACAAATTACCTGCAAATCCCGCGAGGTTTGTTAAGGTTGACGTGAGGACTTTATACTATGTTAGTTAGCTCATGTCTAAACTTAGTCTGATCAGATCCAGACCCTGAAATAGCGCTTATTCAGTGTCTGTATCGGTGTTTAATGGGAGGGAAGGAGAGGAAGGGAGAGGATCTGTTTAGTCAGAGCTCTGGGAAGAACTAGGGCTTCTCTATATTTTGCTTATTGATTGATTTATTTTTGTATGCAACACTGTTTGTTTAAAATTAAATACAGGCATTGAATCTGAAGTTTCTGTGATTCCTTTCCCAAAATGACTGTGCTAAGAACCCTCAAACACATGCATGTATCACAATGGTCAAAGCAAAACGAAATACTAAGTATCAACAGTTATTTTATTGAGCTATCATCGTTATTTTTACATAAAATGTGTAAGTTATTGGTTGGGTAGGAAAAGGTGGCTGTGACTATTGGCATAAGCCCTTTATTTTTAAATGTGAGTGAAGAATAGAAAAAACACTGACAAAGCTGCCCCATGATAAGTGGCTGTAGGTGTTTCAGACCATAAGATACAGGCAATTAGTTTCTTACAATGGATACAGAAAGTGATCTGTTTATTTAACTGTTCAAGTAACCATGGTACCTTTCCATGAACAGGAAAAGGAAATAGAAAAATACGGATTATTAATATACATTTCAAATTCCTGTGGTGCAGAATTATATAATTGTTTCCATGTGCGTTGTGTGTAAGTATATGACGTTCTTTAATTTAACACAGGGTTAAACATGTTTCAAGATATATCTACCCCTTGAGTTCTGCTTCATTAAGTCAAAGTTATCGTGCACAAACGTGGCATGACTTTGAAAACTTTAGAATGAAAGAAACACTTAATAACATGCCAGGGTGCATGTGCAACAGCAGCCAAAAGTTATACATTGTGATAATGATCACTGTAAACAAATATATGTATTAAATATGTAGCATGTATTTAAAATAAACAACCAAAAGGCACTATAGTGTGTTTTTTCTTGTACCTTTGTTCCATTTCCTCATGTCAATTTCCAACAACTGAACTGTACAAATGATAGTTTATTGGAATACCTTTATGGGATTATGTACGGTTTGAACAGAAATGTTTCAACGTCATCTAAATCATCTATTTTGGTAAGAAAATCTGCACTTGCCTTAAATATCCGGTGTTATCTTTATGAAGGTCTTTCAACTTGAATGTAAATTTGATGCATACCTTTGAATCTGATGTCATACCTAGTGCTGTGCACACACTTTTCTAAATACAATTGTTGACACAAAGGGGCCAATATAATGTCCATCCATTTGATGTTTTGTGTTTGTCAAATTTTTACAGCTAAAAGTAAAACAAACGTTCATAAACTGTGCAGCGTAAGTAAAAAGATGCATAATTTGCTGTTTGATGCATTGTATTAAGTTGAATACTTTATTGACACCATTTAAATTAAATCAGAATTAAGTCTATTTTTTTAAATTGTAACAAGCATCACTAAATACCAATAATTAGTGTATTATTATTTTTAATATATATCCTGTGAAAATGTATGTATGTATATCTCTATTTATATAGCGCTATTTATGTACATAGCAGTAATACAAGTGACATAATAAGATAACACATAATGGGAATAAGTGCTTCAGGCATAAAAGGACAATTGGTAAATAGAGTCCCTGCCAGAAGAGCTTACAATATAAGTGGTAAGTAGCAAGAACGTACAGAGACAGGATGAAGCTGTTCTGGTAAGTGTGTCAGCAAAGGACCAAGGTGGATGTATGATGTGTATATTATCAGCCACGGAGCTACTGTACCCATATGCTCTTTTAAGAAGGTGGGTTTTAAGATGGGTATTAAAGGTGATGTGGCAGGAAAGTATCGCAGTAGGGTCAGTAAAAGTCCAAACGGTATGTTTTAGGCTTTAACCTTCAGTTGTTTATTTTCCACATGAATAACAAATAGACACACTGTCGCTTCAAGGCAAACCAAATCATAAAATAAAAGCCTACTCCACAGTAGGAAGGCTAACTACTCAATAGTACAGTATCTAACAAACACACTGGCTGTCAAGACCAGTTTCCAATTTAAAATAAAACACTCAGGTTTCGAACAAGCATTTAACATCTGTGTTTGGGGGAACTCAGTCCTAAGAGAGTCCAGGAAATCCCTCTGAATACTGCAACACTGACAGAACAGCTGTGTTCCTCAGCAGACTAGTGAACAAGCAGGCTTGTTCAGTTTCATGGAATGTCTGTTTCTGGGTGGGGGTCCCAGTCAGTCCAAGCAGGTCATGCATCCAGCAGGCCTGGGGACCCATACATAGAAGTGATATTTGAACCCTAGAGATGTGATAAGGTCACCTAGGGACAGTGTGTAAAGAGGAAATAATACAGCTAAACCCCGTTATAATACGGTGCTTGGGGTCCACCCGATACGCCCGTGATATAACAGGGATCGCGAAAAAAATGGCCTCCGCGACCAGGGTACCCGACAGCACCCCCACGCAGACTTACCTGAAGCAGGGTGCTGGGGATCAGACACACGGGTCAGCCATCGTGCGGGGAGTGGTGGTGTTTCTGTCTCCGTGTGTCTGTCTGTCTCTGTGTATCTGTATGTTTTCGTGTGTAGGTAGCAATAAAGCATTAAATAGTAGGGAGAAAAAAAAATGGCCGTCGCGATCAGGGAACCCGGCGGCACCCCCATAGAGGGGAGGGGGATAAATTTGGTGCTGTTTTTTCGCTCCACTTTTGAAGCCAGAAGATGTTCATACATCATCCCCTGAGACTGGCAGCACCAATGCCAGCAAAAGTACAGCTCTGTGGAGCCAGAGAATGAAATACAATGAAATAATAACAAACCCAATATTCTCATTATACTGCAATTAAAAACAACAATACCCTACAATGCACACATAATGACATCCATCACTCTTGTTCTCCTGCAAAAAAAATCCCCAAAACAATAATTGAATATATAATAAACAAATGCATGACAATAATCTCCATCATGTTGTGCAATGTAGATATTAAGATATGAAGTAAACAGATGATGCTGATGACAGTTTCATGTATCTATCCTGCACCAGGTATACACTGGTTCCAAGACAAGCTCTCAGGTCATGTGTTTTTTTCTGTCACTTGGATGATGCATCTCCATGGTGTTGGGCCAGACCCTGCCTCCCCCGCTGCTGCTGCCCTGGCATTGACCACTTTGGCCCAGGTGCATTATAGGATGGAGGATCGGAGGCGGCGGCGTTATGATGGCGGCTCCCGTCCTGTTGAACTGGAGGCGGGTATCCTCCTTTACCGGTCTGTTGCCACGCTCCCGGCATGGACACTGCGTGGTGGCTATCTGGGAACTCATGATCAGCTTCGGGGAGAATGAAGGGATCGCGGACGAGCTGCACGTTTATGAATGGGTGAGGGGGGTGACTGGAGACCGCACAGAGCCTATGTACAGTAGTGTGTGTGTGTGTGTGTATACGTACATGGCAAATCCTGGAAGTTGCCCCCAAATTTCCCCCCCCCCAAAAAAATATATTTACGGGAGCCACGTTATCACCGCAATATAAGTGGATCCGCATTGTACAAGATAGCGCTATACCGGGGTTCAGCTGTATGTCCCAGGACAGACCCCTGGGGGGCCCCCACAGAAAGATTGATAAAGAAGGAGGTATTAGGAAATGAGACACTGAAGGTACTATGGGAGAGGTTAGAGGAAATCCAGGATAGAGCTTTTGATACGCATACCAAGAGTAAGGGGAATGTGAAGGAGAAGAGGGTGGTCCACAGTATCAAAGGCTGCAGAGAGGTCGAGCAATATAGGCAAAGTGTAATGACCCTTGTCTTTAGCAGTTTGGAGGTCATTAGTTATTTTAATGAGGGTGTGTGAGTGAGCGGTGCGGAAGCCAGAATGTAAAGGATCTAGGATAGAATAGGAGGTGAGAAAATGGAGCATGCAAGAAAATACAATGCGTTCAAGGAGTCTAGAGGCAAAAGGCAGGAGGGAGACGGGGCAATAGTTAGAGAGACAGGTAGAGTCAATAAGAAATAATACATTTTAATAAACAATACATTTTGTTATGAAACCATCTTTGCTGTATCAAATGCATGCTTTATTGATACATAACACCATTGATGCTGTGCTAACACAATTAACAGACTTTTAAGAGTTTACGCTAAGATTAACAGACTGTTTTTATGCACTTTCTACTTTTTTTGACACAGATAAACATTAATGCACTTTCTACTTTTTTTGACGCAGATAAACATTATTTTTAGTATATAACATTAACATCTGTACACCTAGTATAGTCTATTTCTGTGCTCCCCAAAAAAATGTAAAACCCAGATGTCTCTCAAATGGCCGTGCTTTCACGTTCTTGCATGTGCTCACAATATACGAGTCTCAGCAGATACAAATCACCACAGCTGCCATGACTGTATAAACAAAAGGCTGAAACAAAAATGGATTAATGCCCTCACTGCAGGCGAACATACATTAATTTGAAAATCTACTTGACTCCCTGTCACATGTGCTCACCACAAACTGGACTTGGTCGCGGGGCTGAGGTGGGGATGTTTATAACTGCCGCCCGACAACAATGGGACCATGTCCGGAGTGTGTAATCAGAGTCGTGTAGCCGGGTCAGGGTAGGAGGTCAGGTATGTCATGGTACTTGCCGTGGTCCGGGGTTGTTGAGTGAAGAGTAGTCATTATCCGTAAGCCATGGTCAAGGAGAGGAGAGCGCAGGAATCCAATACAAGCCGAAGTTCTGGGGCAGAGAAGAGACAGGTCTCGGTACGAGCAGGAGTCACAACAGAAGTCAGGCAAGGCACAAAACAGGCAAAATCCATGAAGTAGTAAGAAAAGCACATAAACAATAGTTTATGCTCAGCGATGTGCACAGAGACTGACAAGGCATAAGTAGGTAGGGAAGACCAATCAGCAACCAGCAGATGATGACCTCACACATAAGCTACCAGCCGAAAGGATGATGCTGGATTGGCTGCAGGTGTAACACAGCTGATGTTATTAGTCTTCGTTGTCGTGCGGCATGTGCGCGCAAGAGGAGCTCAAGGCAGGCGTGTTGCCAGGTGATACGTGGGGGCGTGCCTCCACAGGCAGAGTATCGCGTCAGAGCACACACACAGATAGAGGTCTGCGTGCATCACAGATACTGCCGTGAGACGCGTAATGAGGGCGGAGCCTAGCGGCGATCCTGACACTCCCATCTCCCAATTCCAAAGGTGATAACCTGCACAAATGGAGCATTTGTGAATACATTTACAGGTAGATCATCACATACATTGGCCCTCGTTATACAGCCAGCAACCAATCTGTCTCCTCCAACTGGTGACCCGGTTTACTGTCTGCCAACAGCCCCTGCAAGAAAGGGCACAAGTCCATGTCATTGTAATCCCAGCGCACAGTCTTATTGAACAGCAGACCTTTAGTGGAAAGCCTCATGGTAAACCAATTTGTTTTATAGGCCTCTCGAATAGTTTCCAGATATGTAGACATTGCATGGCATTTATGAGGCACTTTTCCCCCAATGGCGCTAGCTAATATAAGGAATTCAACCAGTTCCAGAATATTTTTGGAAAAGCCATTTACCCCAAACGTCCCTTTTAAAGACAGACTTTTTCAGGTTGTCTGTCTGAAAATTCCTTATTACTAGAAAAATGTTGGCATAATCACCTTTCCATATTTTCTCTTTACCTTTCGAAGAAAGGTGCCATGGGAAGTGACTACAGGTCTGCAGTAAAGTTGCTGGGAATGTGCTAGCAAGAATCCACAGACGTGCAAACTCCAGATGAAGGCAATAGGCAGGTAGTAGTGGTCATAGGACAGACAATGGTCAGTGGCAGGCAGGTAGTGGTGATTGGAGGACAGGCAATGGTCAGCGGCAGACAGCAGGCAGGTAGCAGTGATCAATAACAAACCAGGTCAAGTATAGAAGAGAAGCAAACTAAGCAAACAACTTGAGTCTGATACATGTACAGATATCAAACACGATGTGGCAGCAAGCTAGATTACCGAAGAATTACCTTAATAACGAGGACACCAGGAATAGGAAAGAGAGGTTTATAAAAGCCTGGCTGCTAATACTGAACAAGTGCCAGTCATGAGGTAATCAGTAGCTTCTGTAAGATCTCTGCCGAAACAGCACCACACAAGCAACAGTCCTGGTGGCAGATAGGTAAAACTCCAGACTGTGTACAAATACCAGGGTTCAAGATCTACCATGAACATATCTGACATTATTCCCCTCTTCCAAGGAGTGCCATCTGGATGATCATTTTCCTTGCTTGGCGTGCTAGTAATAGTGAAAAAGCCTGAATACCTGTGGAGCCGGACATTTTCTTCTTATTCCCAGAATCTCTCCTCAGGATTGTAGCTCATAAACTGTGCCAGGTACTGAAGTTTTCTTCTAGAAATTCAGGAGTCCAAGATTTTTTTCTACCACAAACTCTTCATCGCCATCAACCTGGACGGGGTCAGGAGGAGAAAGGATGCATCCAGAAAAATTATTCTTTCTGAAAGGTTTTAACAGAGATATGTGGCACAGGATATACTAACATGGAATCAGGGAGTTTCTACAGAATGAAATAGGATTAATTTCAGTAGAGATCTTCAAAAGACCAATATTTTTTCTGGCCAAGCTTAATGATAGGAATCTTCAAAAACAGATTCTTGGTGGTGAGCCAGACTTTATCTTCAACTTGAAAACAGGGATTGGTGTGAAATGCTGTTCAGCAGTCTTTTTATATTGTTCCTGGACCTCCCGAATAATCTATTCTAAAGTTTCTTGAATGTTTTACCAAGGAAAAAGTGTTTCTGAGACAGCAGGAATGGGACAAGAAACTGGAAGGCAGGGAATGAAAGTACTGTATGATGAAAGCCATAATTAGCAAAGAATCGACTTTACTGGATTAAGTTGTTGAGCATTATTGTAAGAAAACTCTTTGATAAAAACTCATTCCAGTCATCTTAGAGTTACGGTAACTGACAATAGGCACTGTTCAAGAGTCTGATTAGTCCTCTGTGTGGTCATTAGATTGTGGGTGAAAAGTGGAGGACAAATTCATGTTGATTCCCGGTGTAGAACAAAAACATTTCAAGAATCTGTACGTGAACTATACTCCCCTGTCAGATACAACTTCATCCAGTACACCGTGAAGGCAGAAGATTGCCTGGAATACCACATCAGCAGTCTTGTCTTCTATAGAGAGACTTTTGGTGGGAAGAAAGTGTCTCAACTTAGTGAGAGGATCTACCACTACCAATGTGGTATTGTTCCTCTGATGGAGGCAATTCCACTATGAAGTCCATTGAGATGGATCCCTATGGATGTGTAGGTACTGAAAATGGCTATAATAAACCCAGAGGGGAGGTATGATGGGTCTTGCTCCTGTCACAGATCTCACAAGATAGTACAAACTTATGGACATCTAGTTCAAATTTGGGCCATCATATGGAGCAGGACAATAGTCCCTTTGTCTTGTAAAAACCCAGATGGTTGGCAGGTTTAGAAACATGCATAAGCTGTAGAATTTCCAATCTTATGCATTCTGAAACAAAAAGGTGGTTTTGGAAGGTCCAAAGTCTGTCTTTCAGGAATAAATTGACATCCTGTGCATTGCATAGGAGTAGTTAATCAGAATAGATTCTTTTAATATCTGAGAGAATATCAGAAGAAAAAAAAGACACCAAGAAAAATTTTCTAAAGCGGAATGGTTTCTTCACTGTCAGAACTTGAAGAAGAATTATGAGAAAACCTGAATAGAACCGGGATGGTAAGAAATCAGGAAATGAATCATGAAAAGAATAGTTAATCGAGCCTGTCAGGTAGACAGTATTTTTGCTGATTGAATAAACTTGAAGTTCCGATGAACATTAAGTATGGTAACTGGGTGAGTGGCTCCACTCAGAAAAGGCAGACTTAATGGCCAAGAATTCCGAGTTCCCAATGTCATAGTTCTTCTCCGCTGATGACATTTTTGGTTCAATTCTTTGAGAAAGAATGGCTCCAATGGCAAAGTCGGAAGCATGAACTTCCACTATGAATATAATTTTGGTCTCAGATGAATGAGGACAAGAGCAGAAGTAAAGAGAGACTTCACATGTTTTTTATGATCCACAGATTATCTGAGAAAAGTAGGATATCATCCAGATAAGCAATCACAAACTGGTCTAGGAGATCTTGAAAAGCATCATTGCATTTACCAAGCATCATTGGTAAAATGCTGAAAAGCGTCAGGAGTGTTGGAGAGGCCAAAAGGCATGACCAATAATTCATAGTGTCCATAGTGAGTTCAGAAGGCAGTCTTCCACTCATCCCCCTGTAGGATACGATTCAAATTGTAAGCTCCCCAGATATCAAACTTTGTAAAGATCTTGGCAGATGCTAGCCTTTCCACATGTTCTGAGATAAAAAGTAGTGGGTATCTATTTTTAATTGTGATATTGTGAAACTCTTGGTAGTAAATGCAAGGACATAAAGAACCATCTTCTTTTCCGACAAAGAAGTTAGTGGCCCCATTAGGAGAAAAAAGGATTGTTTGAAGCCTTTAGAAAGGTTTTCTTGTAAGTATTCTCACAGAACTTGCAACTGAGGTTCAGAAAGGGAATACATTTTCCTAAATTAAATAGCAGCACCTGGCAGCAATTCAATTGGACATTCATATGGCTGGTGTGGAGAAAACTTATCTGTATTTCTTTGTCAAACAAATCCTGAAATTCTTGATATTGCGGAGGTATAATACCTGAATAGGTGGAAGAAATGTCATACATTGCTGTCCTATCAGATTAGCTGGTTGTGGGCAGAGTTCGTAATGCTCTGAGGGAAAGGTAACAGTTCTAGTTTTCCAATTGATTTGATGGTTATGAACCACAAGCCACGGAAAACCCAGAATAACTCAAAACAAAGGTGAATGTTTAAGGATGAAAGAAATCCCATCTTGATGACTGAATTCCTCAATGAGAACTAGATTACCGGCTTCATGGGTTACAGGACCAGAGCTTAGTGGAGAACCGATGACTACTTCCATCTTCAAAGGAGAGTCTTTAGGTCTGAATGGAACAAAGTTATCTTTGGCAAATTTGAGGTTCATAAAATTGCCCTCCGCACCTAGATCAATCATAGCAGCGGTAGAGATACAGTATAAGTAGAGATGGTCAATACTGTCAAAATCCATTTTGTGGAATTTATCGAGCTTTCTATTCAAAATCTGCTCCATCTCTCCATCTAAAATCTGTCAACGGATTAATCCAGTTTCAATCTGTGCAAAATAATTAAAAAACGACATTGGATACAATCCGTGGGCGGATTTTAGCTATCCAATCCATGGATTCCACAAATTCGCTGATGAATTTTAGCAATCCAATACATGGATCCCGCAATCCACTGTGACTTAAGAATTCCTATTAGGGAAACAATGTAGACGTGCCCCTGTATGTACAGTAGTTAGTCAGAAATTAACAGAAAATGGAGGAATTATAACCCGTACGAACCTGCCATGTTGTGAGGCACGAATGCTCGATAAGTACGAAATGGGGAGTCACGGTGTGACATGGACACCCTAGTGCGGACTATTAAACCCTGTTTATACAAGATGGTCTCTGCTACTTCCTGGTTGACGATCAATGGGTTTCGCCTTGTCACTGGCCTTGATCAAGCAATCGCACATGCAGAACACTTGTCTGCAACCATGAAATAGCAGACACAATCCTTTGCATGAACAGGAGTTACTAGTCCGCACAAGGACATTAACATCATGCTGTGGCCCCCCATTTCATACGTATCTAACATTCATGCATCCCAGCATGGCTGGTTCATAGGGATTACTATTGCTCCGTTCTCTGTTCATTCCTGACCAAGTACATACAGGAACACATCTACATTGTGTTTTCTAAGTACATTGTGTCAGGTGCTGTAGTTTGTCTCATGTTTACACTATGTGTGTCTGTGGGTGGTACCTAAATCCTCAGTTCACTACAGCTACAGCCTCCCACAGATTCTCTCACAGAACAAATCAGTTCCAAGGGGTGTGTGCTACAACTCCCCTTGTAGGCTAATATATATACACGTTGAGGCTACTGATCTCTTCATTATATGTATTACTATTTAGCTACTGTTGCTATTTAATGCTATTTAATTTATACAATTGTATTTATATATATAATGTATACCCTGTTCACTTATGTAACCATGTATTATTTGTCATCATATCTCTATGCCCAGGACATACTTGAAAATGAGAGGTAACTCCCAATGTATTACTTCCTGGTAAAACATTTTAAAAATAAATTTGTGTATCTATATGTTAACATTTAGGCATTCTAAATACAAACTATCTTTGAACTGTTGATACGATTTAATATACTTTCTACCATTAGGTAAAGGGTACTGATCCCTCTATATAAATTGCTATCTCTGAGTTACCTATGTTGATTTAGTTCTATGGAGCAGTTACCTATGTATTTATCTATGAACTCTAGTACTAATATACCTGCAGCTAAATAGGTATGTATTTATACATTGCCAACCAATAGGTATATAATATTGATCCTTTTATTTAGATTAGGGTCATTATTGATAGTAGAATTGGATTATTGTCTATCACTAGTGCAAGGGTACTGATCCCTTCAAATAGATTGCTCTACTTATTCATTGATCTACTTATCCTATTATCAAAGTACCATGCAGCTTAATAGGTATGCATCTATACATTGCCATCTACTTGGTAGAGGAAACTGATCCCCATATATGGTTCACCGGTTTCTAGACCTACACCTAGGTCTACAAAATAGCTATTCAGGATAGTTCCATTAGCCTACCCATGAGGACATCTTGCAGCAGTATAGCAGGTTTAACCCTTTAATAGCCAACCCAACAAGGAGTTACTTTTACCGTGATTAGATTTTTGTAGGTTTTGTTTTGTAGGTTTACTTATTCCCTACATTGTTTACATTTCTGTAAATATATACCGTAGCACCTAACCACCCGCAGCGGATTTTATGAGAAGATTGTGACCATCCAAAGGGCTACATCGGCATATGACTGTGTAGAACCAATAAAAAACACCATATAATGTACATGTATACTTTACATACATATAAACTAACACATTGTATGTAGTCATTGCCAAAAAATATTGGGCCAAACTTGCCCAATATTAATATTTTTTAATAAAACGAGAACATTTTGAAATTAAAATTCATTGAGAGGCAATTCCATAAAAATAGGAATATGTGACCCTTAGCCAAAAAAATTAATAAGTATAAAGTAGATCTATGTGTAACACAATTTCCCCCACTTAGGGGAGATCCTTATGCTACAGGTGTGTCTTTGTGCTGTGCTTGCTCACTTGTTGTGTGTCAGGGGGCCTGAGTATCCATGTTTGTATGGGGATCAGCAAGGGACAGGCTTCTGGTACAGTTAGTGCTGCACCTCCATCCTATGGGAATCTGCCAGGGGTAGAGAGTAACCCCACAGGAACACTTTCTCCGTAATAGACAGGAGACATGGAACTTATTGGAAGGCCAGCTGATTCCATCTCCCATGCAAGAGAGGTACTCTATTTCACTCTTCTTATGATCACCTACACTTGCATCTTGCTTGCTTTGTCCCTGACTAGCTCCCCCCAAAGGCTTGAGGCCCTTGGGGCTAGTCACCACCCATTTACCCCCTGATGGGGTAAGACAGAACCATCTCACTCATTGGGGAGCAGGCAACATCCTTGAATCACACTCCTATAATTTGGGAAAGAAGCATCTTGTATACATGGGGAGGGGTTCATAACCCTGCCCCAAAACTGGGCATGTCTGAGGGCGGACCAGGCATCACCCCACGGTGCTGACACCTGTAACCACCCCCCCCCACCCAGGCATGATGCTTCCAACTGCCACTAGCCTGCACCTGGCTATGGCTAAAATGTAAGCACAATAGTAGTGTGCTGCAGGACTCATGCTGGCTCATGAGGATTGATTTAACCCTGACACTGTCTGCACTTACCAGGACTTAATGTGCCAGGGTCAGGAAACCCATATTTCACCAGGGTAAGGGAAAGGTAGGGGAAAGGGATAGAGGGAGCCCTCGCTACTGTCAATGACACAGGTGCTGCAATCAGGGGAAATATAGAACAACAAAGAGATGAAGAACCCCTATAATGAGAGCACTCAGCGGCTTGTGATACTGATGATGATTATGGACCTGATGGAGACAATAGGTCTAATAGTTAATGTGTAATATGAAATGGGTTAAAAAAACATTTTAATTGGAGAAATCCTCAAATAAAATAAATGGTCCTCTATATGGAATAATCCTATGTGGTTAGCGAATTACTGTAAAATAAAATGGAGGTGAGGGATAAAGGATATACAATCCTATTAAATAATAGACTCTCTATATACACTTCAACATTGCAGGTAAGTATATACACAGTTCAGTAATCGGGTAAGCTGATATCCTCAAATGGTGGGATATAATGTGTAACATGGACACATACAGTAATAGGATATACAGGTGACTCAGAAATGTGAACCGCTTGATCAACTCAAAACATAATTCATATATACACTAGCTGTTTAAATCTGTGTATATCCAGTGCTGCGAGTCCGACAGATTGGCAGGTAAATAAAATCTGCCAAGGTGTGTTTTGACAATGACTTGTGCCCAGAGTCCTCACTGATATAGCTGGAGGACTGTATGAATCATATACTGTATAACATAAACACATGCAATAATAGAGCATACGGGTAGCTCCGAATGTGAACCGTCTGTTCAGCTCAGACACAATCCATATATACCCTAGTTGTTTCTGTCTATATGTATCCAGAGCTGCAAGTCTGACAGATTGGCAGGTAAGTATTATCTGCCAAGGTGTATTTAGACAACGACTTGTGCCTGGAGCCCTCACTATTAAAATTAAAGGGCTTTTAGAGTCATAAACACTGTAATTCTGTTCACAATAAAGAACCCCATATACACTGAACTGGTTGCAAAGTGAACGTGTAAATATGCAACATACTGCGTGGCTGGACATAAAGCAGACTTAAAATGTCTGCAACAGTGTCTCCAACTTCCACGTCTAACACTGTGCTATGAGTAATAAGCCTTTGCGGTAGCAAACCCCCCTCCTCCAAAAGCATACAGACCGTGGGAATCTGTGTATCGAGTTACCCCTCCTCTGATGGGGGGAGTGAAGCAGTATTCAGTGGTATGCCGGAAGTGACGAACCGAAGAGTCTCGGAAGTCGTCACCTATGACGTCATTTACGGAGGGAGGCATGCTACAGTGGCGGCCGCCTTAAACCACGTGCGGCCGTTTCAACGAGATATTTAAAACCGCGGGCAGATGCGGCGTTTTCCGGCCGTTTTAGGCGCCGCGGGCGGTTTCAATGATAAGCGCTATTAGCGATATCTAGCCATTATTGCGGCTGAACGTGGCAAAGCACGTGACATACTGAAAACATCCCCGAAAAAATGCGGGGATGTAGGAGGATAAAAGGGGCCGCAACAGTACCTGAGTGAGTGACGGGCTTTCCTTCCTATTTGATGACATCACATCACTCCAAAAAAGGAGAGGCATCACATCCAACAATCTGCATACATTTTTTTTTTGCTGAAGTGACGTCTTCTTAAAGGGAGGGAAGCATATGCTATCTGATTGGCTCCCTTTAAGATTATTTATAAAAAAAAAATACCAGATGTAATACATTGAGAGTTCCCTCTCGTTTTCAAGTATGACCTGGACACAGAGTTATAATGACAAATACAGTACATGGTCACAAATACATAGTTACAATAAGTGAAAAGAGTTATACAGTACATTATATACAAGACTGCACAGTTAAAGATAATATATATTATAGGCGTATATAACAGTTACAGACCAGATTAAAATGTGAGACAGCTTTAGGTCTGATGGTGGCAGTGAGAATCTCCGGTAAACTGTTCCAGTTTTGGGGTTTGGGGTTACAAGATGACGTCATATTAAAAAAAAGGAAGCCATCACATGGTACATCCACCAAATCGGATTGGTGATGTACCCTTTGCCAGTCAAATGTGACATCAGAGTCACGTCTCATTTGACCTCAAGAAGCCATTGGATCAACATCTCCTGCACCTGTTGGAGAAGAAAGAAGAAAAGAAAGAACTACTTTACTCACCGGAGACTCCTCTTCAAGCAACTGTGGATCATGAACTTCTTTGCATCATGCTGCTTAGGATCATTGCTTCATGGGGCAAGAGTTGATGCCACAGTTGGATGAGGGTGAATGTTTATCCCAGCACAAAAAGATAAGAAACACATTGATTGGATTTTATTTAATTGTATATATTTTTTAGGATGCCCATTGATTGGCAATGTGTTTATCTATGGAGTACAGATATTTTAGGATATAGATAACAACATTCACTCTCAATGTGTTTTTTGGCAAATATTTATTTTTATTTAAATGTAATGTATTTTATTTTGTGGTTCTTTAGAATTTTTAGATTTCCCATTCATTGCTATTGTGGCATTCCATGCCCATATTGTATCAATATACATTTTACCTAAGGTAAAGTAAAAAAAAAAAAATCTGGTCAATTTGGGGTATATTACAAGAAGTTAGAGGCAACCATATATCACGCGTTGATTTAGATGTTTTATGTACTTCTCAGAGAAAAGACATATTTAATTTGACATCAGAATTCCTCAAAACCTTTGGGATCAATTACTGTTCAATCACTTATCTCTTTTAAAGTGTAGCATGAAGTAAAAATGTACTATTATATTACTAACAGTGTAATGGACATGTAAAAATGTGAGTTGTAAAAAGCTTTTTTGATGAATGGTCTTATTGTAAGTTTTGTTTGGCAGCTAAAAACCCAGCAGTCTAAGAAGCACCAATGGGAGAAAGATATCTGTGTTTTCTACTCTTAAAATCTCATAAATGACTTTTAAAGCCAGAAAAATGAATGCTTTATGTTTAAATTCTAACATTTTGACCACACAAAATGTCCCCTGTGTTAAAAGGCGAATCCATGTGATTCCATAAGAATTTTACCATCAGCAGTCAACATTTTTCTAAAAATCAACTAGTTTAATAATTGTAATTATTTCTTTTACTAATGCTAAGAACCATTAGAGATAAGATCAAAGCTGGATTAAGAGCATATTTGGCTTTAGGCAAAATAGCAGATTTGCTCTCACACTTAGGGCCTCATGCACTAAAGTCTGATAGAAAAAATTGCCAGGGTTTTTAAATCGCCATTTTTGACAGCGTTGCTATCACGGTAAAGTCCCGAATACCAGTGATAGCAACATTTCAACAAATGGCGAGTAGCCGGCGTCGAGATGATCTGCCCTCCGAAAAGGGCTCACCCGGCAAGTTGTTTCTGCTGCAGAGAGAGAGCCGTCTCTCTCTGTGCAAATCTCGCCAGAAATTAAAGTTGTACAGTGGCGGCCGAGCTGACTCTAATGCGGCCACCACCGCAGTGCGCGTGCAATGCGCGGGGTGACGCGGCTTGTCCGCGCGTCACTGTGACGCCGGTGTCACGTGGCGCGCCTGCTTTCCCGACATCCCCTGAAGGTTAAAGCGGGGTAAGCGGGGTTACGGGGAAGAGCAGGAGCAGCCAGGGGGTCGGGAGGGGAGAGGAAGAGGCGCGCGAGGGGAGGGGAGTGCAGGGAAGAGATGCGGCTGGCGTGCGACCAAGTTCAGCGCCAGCAGAGCTAAGCCCCGGGAAATTGCGGGCAAATGTTAGAATGAAAGTGGCCACAGCAGTACATTTTAATTGTATTAATAGTGTAGATGAGCAGGGGGTCTCCGAGTCAGAACCACGTTGATTTGAGGTTCGGGGACCCCCTGCTTCCCGATATACAGGCCACGTTATGGGGTGCCGGTATCTCCTATGTATTGAAATGTCCCGGTCACGTGACGTGGGACATTTACATGTATAGGAGAAACCGACACCCCATAACGGGGCCTGTATCTCAGGAAGCAGGGGGTCCCCGAGGCTGAAATCAAAGAGGTTCAGCTCAGGAGACCCCCTGCTCCCGCACACTATTAATAAAAATTATATTAAAGCAGCTTCACTACCTTAGCGGATATCCGCTAAGGCAACGAAGGGGTTAAACACCATTGTCATGTTTATTGTGGGTAGCGGGGGAAAGTGACGGTGGTATTTGGCCCTTGGTGGGTGTTTGGCCTTGCGGGGTTCTTGCGGGTGGACTTAACCCCTTCATTATCGCTAAGGTATTGAAGGGGTTAACCCCTCCAGGTACCACCCAGTAAGCCTAAACACCCATCCTTGGGGTTAATACCCCCTTCACCCACTCACGCTACCCACAATAAACACACAGAACAGCCCCACTACCCACCTCCGAAGCCCCCAATAAAATTACAATATCTAATAGACAACAATACACAACCCAGCCACCCCTGTGCCCCCACATAAAACCATAATTTATTTTTACACACACATGATTAATACCACAGGCTGGTGGGGTCCCCAGATGGTCCCAAATGTCAGCAGGCACCATAGTGCACCAAGGGGGGGGTTACCATGGGTGTGTGGGGGCCACTTGGCTGGACCCGCTAGGCTCCATGGACCGCCAGGTGGTCCCGTGGGTGTTTGTGGGCCCCAACGAGGTCCATGTGTGGTTCCTGCGGCTGTTTGGGGGGCCCCAGGTCATCCCCACGTGTGTCTGGGGGCCCTCAGGTTGTTCCCAGGGGTGTCTGTGGGCGCTCAGGTGGTCCCCATGGGTCCCCGGGCCCCCACAGCCGTGGGGCCCCTGTTTCCTCACCGCAGGTGCCCCTGGATCCTCAGGTGGTCCCTGTGGGCGTACGGGGGTCCTTGGGTGTTCCCCGTGGGTCCCCGATGGCCTATGGTACCAATCCTGTATTTAAAAAAAATAAACATGACCTACATTTCAATAAATACACCCCCTCCCTTAACACATAAAGTACAGTAATGGGCAAAATAACTATTATCTAGATAAGGATAATAAATTATTTGCCCATTATTAAACAACATTAGCCAGGCAGCATAAATAAAGTAACTAAAAACTGTTCCAATATGAAGGGCGTCCTCATCAGCATACTGCAGGGCCATACATAATAAATACAATCTAATGTCTCCTAATCCCTTAATCACTTTAGCGGTTAATAACTGCTATAGTAATTAAGGGGTTATACAACCCGGGAGGCCTAGCCACACACCCCAGACCTACTATACCCACCCTGTACCTATTGAGTGGCATAGTAGTACATCATACCCATATAATATGGGCATTATAAGTTTCTATAGTAGTCAATGGTCACACTAATACAAAAGCATGAATGTCAAAATTACACAAGAATAAAACAGATACAAGTAAAACAAGCACATAAATACCCATAAACAAAAATTCAAAGCACTAGCCAACCAAGCAATTAACTAAGTAAAACCACTAGTCAATCAATTAAAGAAATAAAACCACCAACAAATCAGTTAAATAAATCAAACCACTAGCCCCAAATTAAATGTTATAGCTATAACCACTAACCAACACAACAATTAATTAATACAACCACTAGACAACACCAATTTAACCATTAGCCAACAAAAGACATCATTAAATAAAAACACAAAACAATCTGAAAATAAAAATTCAAGCCATCACAGTTCAAAACAATTTAATCTAAACAATAAAAATACATAGAAAATATAACAGTTAAAAGAAAAAATGCATTTAACAAAAAATGCATTGGCTGTTACTGTATTCATCTGTTACTTAAACAGGTACAGATTAATACATTGGCAGTCAATGGGCAATGAAAAACATTAAAAAAATAAAAATCCAATTAAAAAACCTGTAAAAATCAAAGTACATACATTCAATATTTATCTTACCTTTAGAAACATTGGCCCTCCATATCCCGGTGATGTCACGAAACTCAATCCAACGCCATCCTCCATGAAGATCCAGACCAGGTAACCAAAATCTTCTTTCTTTCATCGTGTATCACCTTCTTCTTTCTTAATTTGTGGCTATTTCTTTCTTTTCTTTATCTTCTTTTTTCATTTGTCAATCCAATAACCCCATCTTAAATCCACGATGTTGACACAACGGCTTCTTGAGCTCAAATGAGGAGTCACGACCTTAAATATGGCCAGTGACGACACATTTGATTGTAAAATGGTTCTCAAGCCTCTGACTCTATGAGAATCATGTGGGTTTTTTTTGGTAGCGACATCTGGTAAAGAAAGTGAAGCCAGCCAATCAGAATGGCTGTGCTTCCTTTCCCTTTAACATGACCTCACTAAATCCAAAATGGCTGCCCTCCCGTGGTACTTGAGCCAATCAGATTGTGAGTACTATATCCCCACTCTGATTTGCTGAAGTACTCTGTGACGCAGGCCATTTTGGATTTAGTGACATCATGTTAAAGGGAAAGGATGCATAGCCATTCTTATTGGCTGGCTATAGTTCCTTTCATTACGTCACATTAAAAAAAAAGAGCACATGGTTTTCATATCCAATCCAATGGCGTGTGAACCATTTGGCACCCAAATGTGACGTCACAGGCCATATTTAAGGCAGTGATGCCTCATTTGAGCCCAAGAAGCCGACGAGACAACATCGTGTTGTGGATCTACCATTGGGTTTTTGGATTGACAGATGAAGACAGAAGATTAAGAAAATAACGAAATAATTATAGAAGAAGATAGAAAAAGCTAATTGAAGATCAAAGAAAGAAGAATTTGGGTACCTGATCAGGATCTTCATGATGGATGGCATCAGATGGAGTTTGAAGCCTTTGCGGTACATGAGCTTCCTGATTCCCTGGGAGGGCCAACACTTCTAAAGGTAAGTAAAATATTGAATGTATGTAAATGTATTTTTTTACAGGTTTTTCGATTGGATATGTATTGTTTATGTTTTTCATTGCCCATTGACTGATAATGTATTAATCTGTACCCTTTAGGGTATAGATCAAGACATTATTAGCCAATGCATTTTTTGGCAAATGCTTGCTTTCTATTGAGTGTTATTTTTACTATTTTTGCTTATTCTGTGGTTGTAATTCTTAGTCATTTTGCTGCCTTATTTTGAATTTTTTTGTGCGATTGATTTTCGTTTTTAATTAATGATCTCTTGTGTTGTGTCCTGCTTTTAATCAATGTGTTGGCTAGTTGTTTTCTTAATTAATTGCTTTGTTGGTTACAAGTTACATTAATGAATTGATTTGTTGGTTAGTGGTTCAATTAATTCATTGTTTTGCTGGTTATTGCTTTAATTAATTGCATTTGTTGACTAGTGCTTTTAATTATTGAATTGGGGTGTTTAGGTGTTTGTGTATGTTTTATTATTGTGTCTTTTGGACATTCATGTATTTTGATTAGGATGCCCATTGACTGCTATAGTGGTTTTTCATGCCCATATTATATGGGTATGATGTGCTACTATGCAACTCAATGGATACAAGGTGGGTATAGTGGGTCCGGGGTGCATGGTTAGGCCTCCCGGGTGGGTAGATGGGCAGGGTGGGTTAACCCCTTAATTAATATAGCAGTTATTAACCGCTAAGGTGATTAAGGGGTTAGGGGCCATTAGATTGAATTTATTATGTATACTTTCTGGAAAAAGAGGACATGGCCCTGCAGTATGCTGCGAGGACACCCTTCACATTGGCAGGAGTAAGTAGAATGTTTTTTATTTACTTTATTTATGCTGCCTGGATAATGGTGTGTTTGATAATGGGCAAACAATCTATTATCCATATCTGGATAATAGTTATTTTGCTTATTACTGTACTGTAAGTGTTTGGGGGGGGGTGTATTTATTGAAATGTAGGCCGTGTTTTATTTTTTTAAAAACAAGAATGGTACCGCAGGCCAGTGGGGACCCTCAGGGACCACCTGAGGACCCATGGACACACACGGTGACCACCTGAGGGCCACCAGACACCCGTGGGAACCACCCGAGGGCCCCCAGACACCCGTGGGGATGACTCGGGAAGCCCCAAACACCAGCGGGGCCACCTGTGGACCCGTTGGGACCCACAGACACCCACGGGGACCACCTGGAGGCCCAAAAAGCCTAATGGGGACCACCCAAGGCCCCCAGACACCCGTGGGAACCCCTTGGGGTGCACTGTGGGGCCTGAGGACACCCGTGGGGACCACCTGGGGACCCCTGCCGGCCTGTGGTATTATTCCTGTGTGTAAAAAAATAAAAAAATGGTTCTATGTGGGCACACAGGGGTGGGTTGTGTATTGTTTATTAGATATTGTCATGTTTATTGGGGGCCTAGGAGGTAGGTAGTAGGGCTGTTGTGTGTATTTTTTTTATTGTGGGTAGCACTGGTTGGTGAAGGGAGTACTAGCCCCAAGGATGGGTGTTTAGGCCTACCGGACGGTAGCGGGAGGGGTTAACCTCTTCATTACGTTAGCGGTATTAACCGCTAAGGTATTGAAGGGGTTAAGTCCACCTGCAATCCTCCCGCAAGACCTTAACACCCACCAAGGGTCAAATATCACCATCATCCACCCCCGCTACCCACAATAAGTATGGCACTGGTGTTTTACCCCTTCATTGCCTTAGCGGACAGCCGCTAAGTTAATGAAGTGGCCTGTAAATGCATTTTTATTGCATGGGATTCATGCCAGGGTTCTCCTGTGCTGATATTAATGGATATCAGCTCCATGGTCTCTCAGCATCAATCCGATGCAGGAAAAATGCATTTTATTTTCTAAGTGCCTTCTCGCCGCTTCTCCCCACCTTCTTGCCAACTTTTTGTGGCAAGGCGATTTGGAGAGGAAATCTCCATTCTAGAGCGGTGATCAGCCTCGATAAGTTGACCAGGGCTACTAGAATTGAGCGAGTTTGAGAAGCTGGCAATAAGCGGCGAAGCGCGTTTGGCAGTTTTTTTTTCTTGGCAAAAAAAAGCTGCGATTTTTGCTCTTATCGCCAAGTTATTGTGGCTTACTGAGTCGCTGTAGGCTTTTTTGGCGATAAGGGGCTTATCACTGCTTATAGCATGAGGCCCTTAATATTTACATCCTCAAACATTACCACCATCTAATATACATTTTATTTCAACACCAGAAGATAACAGAATATCTTACATTTTACAAATAATTGTCACTGTGAGACATAGTAAAGTTAACGGTTTATGGTACACTACCCAAGCAAGTGTATATAATGGAAGGGTTGGCAAATGATTCTTTTTTAAATCCAAGGGTATAATATTTAAAGAGTCAGAGAAAATATAAAACGTTATTAAAAAAAGTAAATTTATGTTGTTAAAAAGGTGCAGTCTCATTAGGAACAAATTGGCTTCCTTTGTAAACACATAGGGGCCAATCCTCTTTGCTCTGAAGTGGGACAATCTGCTTCTAAGGTACATTTTAGTAGCAGATTGGCATGCTTTGAAGAAGGCTTTTTTCGAAGAGGTTTAATTTCGGCTCTGCAAACCCATTTGGAATGAACAAACGCTAATTTTCTGCAAACCAGATGAATTCTAGTAGCTTTGAACAATGCTAAAGGCTACACCACTTCATACAAATCACATTTTCTTCTGAGATAGAAATTGTAAGTTCTCTCCCAAACCATGAAAGGTGGAGGAACCCTGTGTTTAATTGATTGGCTGGCAAAGCTGGTCAATCAGATGTACAGTACTACATAAATGAGTAAAAGAGAGCTAGGCAAACAAATATAAACACAAACAGTAATCAGTGCACTGTAAATAAAACTATAAAGCGCACAGAATAAGGATGGTGAACATAAAAAATCCAAATTGGGGAATACCAAACAGAGAATCCCACCTGACCCCCACTGGCAGATGAACTCTGGAACCATACCAGTGGACTTTACATATGTGTACTCTGCCCAGATTAAGGAGAGCACCAGTGCCTGGAACATGGCCACAATATTCATTGAGACCTCCCCTTCCAAACACTGCTTCCTGGTCTTATAAGTTGCTAGTTTAGCTAATGCCAGGAGTAGGGATGGACAGAACAGTCCAAATCAATTTCCTGGAATTCCGCGGTTAATTTTGACATAATCCATCCTGCCCACTAAAATTCGTCGGCGGATTGGATACTTAAAAATCCAGATACATTCATTCAAATTGAGTACAATCTGGGTGGATTTTTAAGGAGAGAGAGAAAATCTCTTCCTGCAAGTGATACAGTTTTGTTTGAGTTGGAGAGAGAGGAGCTTGTTGGGGTTTGTCGAGATTTAGGTCCCATGCAAATATCTGGAGAGGTGGGGGTGAAAGGTGAGAATAGCTCTCCGGGCTGCAATAACCCACTCAATAAAGTTATGTATCAACAAAATTGGCATCTTTAAACTCTTTGATCAGACAGTGATTGCTGTGGGCAGTAGACAGACCCACAAGGTGTTCAAGCACCTCTGCCTCTACCCAGTCCCATTGCTAATAGTCCAGAATGTCCCCGACAATGATCACTCATGCCAAGATAAGTCGGAGGTGGAAATATACCTCCACCACAGCTTTTCCTTTCCTGGTCACGGACACCATGCTCCAAACCCTTAGTAGGACCTGGCAGTATGCAGGCAGCACTGAGGGGTGTCTACCTACCCCTTAGACTTGATTATAATGATTTGCCAGTCATACCCCATATTGGACAGCTGGTGAAAAAAGTCTTTCATCAGACTGCACCATTGAGGAGGCGGATCTGCCCATAGGTATCTCTGCAGGTATCGAAACCGAAAGTGTGAATCTTGTAGAAGAAACACACAACTCCCTGTACACCCTCTCCCGGTGGGAGGCATGCAACACCTGAGGGGACCCAATGCTTCCCAATCAAGAGAAAATCCAGCAACTTCCTCTGGCTCTTGCTGACAAATTCAGTATTGGACCCATGGCTATCAACAGGTGCCATAGCTGACTGGCCACCAGCTGGTTAATCACCAAAACCCTCCCCCTGAGGGAAAGAATTTTTGGCAGATATGCCCATGACCCCACAAAAGTGATGACTCGTTCCGCAAGGTCACTGAAGATTTTTTGGGCCAGCTTCTCCACAGCAGACAAGTAGACACCCAGATACTTGAGAGTATCGCTCCTACATGAGATATTACAAAATGTGGGGTGCAAGGAATCTAAATATGAGGGACCTACCAAAAGGCTGGAACACTTGTACCAATTGATCTGAGGTGAAGACGCCATTATATAGATCTCTTGGCACTCTTGTGTCAGCAAAGTAACTCTCAGCCCTCCATATATATTTTTTTAATTTATTAGATAGCAAGCTCCAATTTTTCCTGCTACATGACAGGAAATCAACAGCACTAATCTCTATCCCGCTTTTTAAAGCATTGTGCTTACCAAACTGCATACATACAGACATATTGCCATAATTTTGATATCACAGCGGTTCATGCTATTTTCCCCTTACCAGCATCAGGTTCACTGCCATGCTTTTGCGCTATATAAGTTTTATCATTATGTTTTCTTTGTGATAATAATAAAATGTATTTATTTTACTCTTAATAGAGGCTAAGTGCATCCAACAGGTATTCTTCAACCCCCCCCCCCCTCATGTTCTATGAAAAAATTATATACACTGTAATGGACTAATTCATATAAAAATCAGGAATCTGGTATTGTTTCCATAGGACAATATTTGTGGATAAGAACCACAATTGAATTTGTAGAAACATGCACCGCAAGATAAATTGCATACACATATCCAGCAACTTCAAGTCATTAAACTCATTATACCCCTGCTCGTCTCCTGCGCTCTACCCATAACTGTCTCCTCTCCACCCTTTTCACCTGTACTCTCACCTTAAACCTTTTCCCTCACTGCCCCTTAACTGTGGAACTCCCTTACAAACCTTAAATGAAGCCTGGACTCATGGCTACTGTACCACACCAAGAGTCACTCCTTCCAACAATTGTGGCCAAGCAGTGCCATCTACTACACTTATTCCCTCACCTGCTGTCTCTGTAAATTTTCCAACATACCACTTAGATTGTAAGAACCCCCGGGGCAGGGATTTCCTTTCCTATCGTCTGACTTTGTTGCACTCATACTCATATGTATTATTATAATTCCCTCTACTAAAGTGCTGAGTACACTGTGGGTGCTATATAAATAAAGATATACATACTGCATATACATTATGGGCCATATTTAGAAATGAATGTTATCCCATAGAGACACCATCTGACCCACTAAAGAAAATAGAGTGCAAGGTGTCCTCCAACACTTTATACACATGTATACAAAGACAAAAGTATCTTATACACAGCACCCATGTACAGTATACACTTGTCTTATATACCAACATACAGTACACACATGTCTTACAGTATATACCCATGTACACACATACATATAAAAAGCCTTTGCCATCCTTTATAGCTTGACAGAGGGGATGAAATGGTCAACTGTTGCTCTATAAAAATTGAGGGCTACTTAGCACTGTTTCCCTGCTCCAAATCTGGTCCAAAACAGATATACCAGTAAAAGACTTATTTAAAAAATCCAATTAGAGACCATATTTTCTTAGCTACTGCATTTTTATAGCACTAATATACTGTATTTTCAGATTTTGCAGCCAGACGATTTGGAAAAATATATCTTTTACTATGAAAGCCTTTATTCCGTATGTTCAAGTGTCCAAATGGCATTAGTTGTTGAATGGCAGTTTTCTCTAAGCTGCAGGGCATCTCAAACTCCCCTTTTCTCCACGAAATCTGCGGGCGTATCTTTTCCTTCCATGGTAAGTAAAGCACCACTTTTCTTTTTCCGCCTTTTTGCTTTGGACGACTCCATCCCATCAGGGATACTGGGGTCTCCATCTTTATTTGAAACTTCAGCAGCTTCACTGTATCCGTCAGGATTTTCTTGCAGTTGCGTTAGCTGGCAGGAATATTCAGGGTCATAGAGACCTGTTTGTTCGGTGCGTACTGAGTTTAGAAACCTCCCCCATTCTTGGGGTGTTTTGTGGGTGTGTCTCGGTTCGGGTTCCCAATCCTTTTGTCACATGCCACATCCTTATTAACTAATGTGACATATCCCATGGTACAGCAACCAATGGGATTGTCTGCAATCCGATTGGCTTAAATAACATGTGATATAGCCATATGGTTTGAAATATGTGATGTGCCTCCCTTGAGATGACGTTGCATCCTTGAAAAAAAAAAAAAAAAAAAAAAAAGAGGCGGGTACATAATACAGTGTCCAATATGATTGGAGCTGTACCATCTGACCCTAAAATGTGACATCACAGGCCATATATAAGGCCTGTATGGCTTATTTTACGCCAAGAAGCCGACAAGACAAGATCCGTTGTGGATTTACCATGGGGCTTTCGATTGACAGATGGAGATAGAAGATAAAATAAAAGAATAA
Source organism: Ascaphus truei (assembly GCF_040206685.1). Lineage (NCBI taxonomy): Eukaryota > Metazoa > Chordata > Amphibia > Anura > Ascaphidae > Ascaphus > Ascaphus truei. The sequence goes on from NC_134483.1 coordinate 380,499,200, forward strand.
AATAATGACAGCTAAAGATAGTAGAAGGTGAAAGAAGATTAAAGAAATAAGATTTGTGTTACCTGTTCCTGATCTTCAAGGTGGATGGAGTTGGACTGCCGGTGATGAAGTCGCGGGTCGAGAGCTTAAAGATACGCTGGGAGTCGGAGGTTGAAGACTTCTAAAGGTAAGATAAATATTGAGTGTATGTAAATTTATTTTTTCAGTTTTTTTTCATTGTATTTATTCATTTTTATGTTTGTGATTGCCCATTGACTGATAAATACAGTGATAGCCAATGCCTTTTTTGGTAAATACTTGTTTTCTATAGATTGTTATTGTTTCGATTTCTGTTTATTGTTAGGATGAAATGGTTTTGATTTTGGATGGCTTGTTTTTAGTAGATTTTAGGATTGGTTAGCCCTTTAAATTAATTATTTGTTTCATTGGCTAGTGGTTTTATTTAATTAGTTGATTTGTTGGGTACTGGTTTAAATGAATTATTTGTTGTGTTGGCTAGTGGTTTTATTTATTTATTTAATTGATTTGATGGCTACTGGTTTAAATTAATTATTTGTTTTGTTGGCTACTGGTTTTATTTCTTTTATTGATTAGTTGGATAGGTGTTTATTTATTTGTATTCTTAAGTTTTGGAATAACGTAATAGGAATTCTTTTGCGGTTTTAGTGATAGATTAATGTAATTGATGTGTAGTTGAGGATTTTTCATTCTTTTATTGTTGGGGTGTTTAGGTGCTTTTGTAAATTCTTTTATTATTATTTATTTTTGGCCTTAATTATTTTTATTAGGTTGACTATTGTGTGATATAGTGGTTTATCATGCCCATATTATATGGGTATGATATACCACTGTGCCAATCAATGGCTACAGGGTGGATATAGTGGGTCCAGGGTTATGGTTAGGCCTCACGGGTGGGTAGCGGGGGATGAGGGTTAACCTTTTAATTACAATAGCGGTTATTAACCGCTAAGGTGATAAAGGGGTTAGGGTCTATTAGATTGTATTTTTTTTTGCATTCTTGCTGGCATTGGAGGACATGTATGCTGATGAGGATGCCCTTCATGATGGCAGGTGTATGTTGAACGTTGTATTTACTTTATTAATGCTGGCAGGCTAATATTTGACTTTATAATGGGCAAATTGGGCGCTATTATCCATTATCTGGATAAAAGTAATGTTGCCCATTACTGTACAGTATGTGTTTGGGGGGTGGGGGTGTTGTTGGAGTAGAGGAGGTGGGTAGTAAGGTTGGTGTGTTTTAAAATACTTATTGTGGGTAGCGAGGATGGGTGAAGGTGGCATATGGCCCTTTGTGGGTGTTTATACACCAGGAGGGGTTAACAACTTCATTACATTAGCTCTATTAACCTCTAAGATAATTAATGCCACCCACAACCCCTTAAACACCCACCAAGGGCCAAATACCACCTTCACCCCCCCCCCCCTACCCTCAATAAGCAGTTGGTAGTGGTAGTTAACCCCTTCATTGCTTTAGTTAGCCACTAAGGTAATGAAGTTGATTGTAAATGCATTTTTATTGCATGGGATTCATGCCGGGGCCTCCGGTGCTGATATTAATGGGTATCAGCCCTGGAGACTCCCAGCATGAATCTGATGCAAGAAAATTCATTTTTTTTCTAAGTTCTCTATCGCCGCCTCTCAGCAGCTTTTTGGGAGAAACTCGCCATTCTAGAGCCGCTATTAGCCTCGATAAGCTAATCGAGGCTACTAGAATTACACAAGTTTCAGAACCTGCCGATAAGTGGCTTATCGCCCTCACCCGACAATCTTTTTTTGACGGCTGAAAATTTGGACTATTTATACCTTTATCACCCACTTGTCGAGGCTTACTGAATAGCAGTAGGCATTTTGGCTGATACTGGTGCGCCGATGAGTATTCTAAAACTTGCCTTGGAAAATCTGGGGCTATCACCAACAAGACCCAGGTACATTCTGCAACATTTCAGTGACATTTCTGCAGACAGACTAATGGCCCATCGGATTAACACAGCGGGACTGAATGGGACTGCCAGGGAACCCTGCTGTGTTAATCCGATGGGCCATTCGTCTTTCTGCAGAAATGTCTCTGAAATGTTGCAGCATGTACCTGGGTCTTGTTGGTAATAGCCCCAGAGTTTTCAAGGCAAGTTTTACAATACTCGTCGGCGCACCTGTAAGTTCTCGATAAGTGGTTTATTGAGGCTTATAGAATAGGCCCCTTAGACTCTGTTGCTCTATGCCTTTCCTTAAATTCCCCCTTCAGTCTTACTCTAGGAACACCCATTCCATTCATCTCTAATAGAACTATCTGTCCTGTCTACAGTACCTACAATGGTCTCTTTCTCAGATCTTACCTTCACCTCAGGGTTAGTTTATTAAACTTATTTCCTTTTCCTATATTTCTCTGACAGTGTTTTCTCAGCCTAAACCTCACAATTTCTGTTAGGTCTCCACTATTATTGACCCATTTAAATGTCTTTCTACAAATTCCTAAACCTAAAACATAGGGCTGTTATGATGAAAAAACAAACATACTCGTTCATTCTTTCACCCTTTTAATGCCACAAGAGCATCTAGTACACTGTACAGTATTGCAAGCCTCTCTGTAAAAGAGTCAAAGCGAACTATGAAATTTCCCCTATGTAATATGGTGAAACAACAAATTCTGTGAAAATGTGACCATGTCAACCTGAAAACATACAACTTCTGTGATTAAAAAAGAGCACCTGGGAGCTTGTACTGCCAATCAGTAACTAGAGAAAAACTAATGAAGAGAAACCAAAGAAAATAGATTAACGAAACAAGATCTTCCTGTGAAAAATGTGTTCACCCAACAAAAGCTAAAGAATTGTCATTACACTGACTTCATTTTCATTTTTTTTTTTAAAGTTTAAAGGGAGGAATGAAATGGACATTTAGTGTGGGAGTGATGAGTTCTAATTCTAAGAACAAAATTAGTCAACAAATATGCAGGTCAGTTTATTCCCTGGATGTGTACATTGGTACGGTTAAAGAGAATTACCCACATGAACTCATTATGCAAAGATACACAGAGTAGGACAATCCTCATACTCTTTACACTGCAGTTTCCAATTATTTTCTAGAAGGTGAAGGAAAGTTCAAGGAACCTACCTTGGGGAAGATCCACAAAGCTCCATTAAATCAGAGATCATAATGTGACTTAGCCTTCAGTTAACATAGTATACTCAAAGATAATTATACTGTATCCAAAAATAACTTCCAAATGATATCTCATTTAAATACAGTAGCCTTAACCTTCCTGTTATTCTAGAGTAACATTGCATTATCTTCAAATAGCGTGACATTATACCAGTCTTGGCGTTACTTCTATCCAGACCCAGAAATTGTTTTTTTCTGAAGTGGAAAGATACAAGAGAGGAGAGCAAAATAACAACAGAAAAAAAATGCTATGTTATTAAAAGTATGCTTAACTGTAGCATCACATCCATCATACGGTTATACTGTTACTCTCTTTAGCAGGTGAAATTGAACTTAACTCTAACCCTTTTAACTCTGTCCCATACCCCCGAGAATACCTCTTTCAAATTCTAAAAAGTGCTATCCCTCGCCCACATAAATATCCGTAGATTTTGGCCCATACTGGATGAACCAAGTGCATGGTGCTTAATGCATAAACCCAAATTCATCATTCACACAGAAACATGCCTAACTCCTAAAACCCTTGATGCAAATATCGCCATACAGGGATACTTCATTTCTAGGAAAGAAAGGTCAAAGAGAGGAGGAGGGTGTTACTTTATATTGAAGACACCTTACAATGTATGCTGCTACATTGCACCCTTAGCCCACCCTCTTTTAAAAGCCTAGTTGACAAAATCTGCATTCCCTTTTCTAAGCCCGTTTTGATTGCTGGCAACTACCGCCCCCCTAAACCCCCACTACAGTCCCTGAGATGACATCACTCTGTTTCTTGGCTCAAATTCCTCTCTGAGCCAGAAGTGTGTGCTGTTAGTTATTCAGAATACAACTGACTTGTCCCTTAAAAACAACAATATCTAGAACAATATCCAGACACAACACAAGTCACTAAACCTAAGCCAACTAATTTCCCAACCCACACACACAAACCTAAAATCTCACAACCATTCCTTGCTAGATTGGAATCTACCCTCTAGTCCCAACAGAATCTAATCCTCTGCCATCCTATCTGACATTCTCAGTGATCATGCAATAGTGTACTGTGTAAGGAAAATCAGACCACCCAAATCAAGCCCCAAAGTTCTCCTCACTAGAACATTTATAAACATTAACCTACAGCAGTTTCTCACAATGAGAAAAAAAAGAGCACAGGAGCACACCGAGGTAAAGAGGTATGTATTAAACCAATACAGTAATAATGCAAGTAGTTACTTACACAGATAAAAAGCACAGTCCAGTAGATTATAAACAATCAGGCTCAATATTGTCACTTTGATAGTTCAGGAGAGTAAGGGGGATGCCGTGTTGGTATGGATCTATCCCGTGTGCTGGGATTAGCCTGTAACAGCACATAGCTCCACTACTTCTGGGTTCATGTGTCACTGCAGTACCCGTATGGAGTAAGCCCCACATCTCTGTCGCTTGCTATCGCTTACTACTGTCCCGAGCGGAGGGGAAAAATAGGTGGCTATGTACACCAACAGTGCATAGGCAGACGTAGCGACCAAATATCGTGGAGCCTGATGTGATAATCAATGAATCCGCTCCGCGTTTCGAACATAAATGTTCTTCATCAGGCCTACACCTGTAACAGAGAAAGTGTGTCTTGCTATAGTAATCACTTAATCACTTAATTGCTTTTTATTACAAATGACATATTTTATTAAAAATTACAATTTATTTTATCTCTTGCCTTGCTCAATCAAAGGATCCGGGTATTTTGGTTTTAAAAGCATTGGTCCCTTGACAACAGGAGAGCAAGGTAGGGGCACCCACTCCACTTCCCCTTTTCCCCTACTGCCTCCCCTTTCCTTCCAGTCACTCCATTGTCCCCATGTCACTCTAACTGCCCTTATCACAATCTTGTCCACCACTGACTCCCTGTCATCCTCAACTGTCATCTCCTCATACCAACTGTCCCCCCAACTGCCTCCATCTGTCACTCCAACTGTCTCCTACCTGCCACTCCAACTGCCTCTCCTCATTACCCTGACTGCCTCCATCTCCCCTCTTGTCCCTGACTGCCCCTCTTCCAATGTGTCACTCCTCCTCATATGTAATTGCCTCTTCCCATGTGTCACTCTTTCTTCCTCCCTCCCCATGTTTCCCCCCCTCCCCATGTATCACCATTTTCACTCCCCTCAAGGTGAAACCCTCTCTTCCCCTTCTCCCATGTATCACCCTTCCCGTCCTCCCCATGTGTCTCCCCCTTCAACTTGTACTCTTTGTCAGGTTATACCTTGGTGATAGGTTAGTGCAAATAGCGCTAATGTGAAAATACAAAATATATATAGATAAATACAATACTAAAGTAAATGAAGTCCCGTAACTTGAGGTCCAGATGCAGCCTAAAAAGTCCTGCTGGCTGTCTAACAACCAGTTAGAATATGTTCTGAAAAACAGACCTTTATGGCATCTGGAAAATGAGGAGTGGAGATTTTCTTAAGCAACTGGATCTTTTACGGTATAAGCACTTTCAGATGCTGCCTTTATACCTCAGAAAATAGGAGACAAGAAAACAGTACATGCCACCATAGTGTATTACCCTTAAGATAGAGTATAACTGTAATTGATCAGGGTATAAAGCAGATGATGAAGATATAAATTGAATAATCCATATGGAAACAATATTAAAAGATTTTTACAACAATCTAGACATAAAAAAGGTGTGCACTTTCACACAAGCACAAAATCTTCTTTCTTCCGTGGAGTAAAAATTGAATTCCTACTCACAGAACAATACTACTGTAGGACATGAGCTTTAATATATGGATTCCACTAGAATTCTGGTACCGACTTGGTAGCTGGAGCTTGGTCTCCGTCCCTCCAATCAGTCGCGTGGTCCCGACTCCTCCAACTCTGCGCCACTAGGCCTCTCCTGCTGACGTCACTTCTAAATGCTTCCAGATATGGGGTCCTCGCTGTGACACGAAACCCTACACGTTTCAAGACACCGGTTATGAGGCTCTTCCTTAGGGGTACAAACAAAGGACAGTTGCTCGGCTATTTAAGCCTCAATCATCGCCGATTGATTGATCGTTGTTGTTAAATCATTAGTACGTTTTGTTATTGTGTTGTATTCAGAGCAGTTCATGGAATGTCTCTCAAACATATAGCTCTTACAATAGACTGCTTGACTTTACATTAAATTATCACATCATAGAAATGACCTCAATATATTCTATTATTAATCAGATCGCAATTACCACTTCGTTCTAATTGCATCAAGCTAGTAGACTTTAACTATACTTCCCAAAGAATCAATAGATCATAGATTACATTGTCACAGATGCCTTGGGTCAGTGTATATGGCTTCTGGCTACATACTCGGTGTCAGTGTAAACAGGTATTAATTAGGCTTTTTTTTTATTCTGGCCCTTTGACAATGAGGTAAATTCCCAGTCAGGTTTGCAATGGTGTGTTGTGTAAGGAAAATCAAACCATTCAAGTCAACCCCTAAAGTTCTACTCACTAGAACATTTAGAAACTTTAACCCACCACAATTTCTGCCTGGCCTTACCAAATGCCCATGGTACAGAATCAACCTGATACCTGACCCTGATTCTGCGCTTGTTTATTTCCAAACAGAGTTTTAAAAAATCTGTCATACCCATGTGCCACTACACAGAATAAGAGTCCAGGGGCCACACTTTCCGTGGGTTACATCCAACCTTATTGTGATTTACCATTTATGGGATTCCATGTGGGAAAGATACAAAGTAACTGGCACCACAAAGGATCTTAATAGCTACAGATGCCTGTGGGTGGAATACATCTACAAGGCAAAAAAAAAAAAGACTACCAAAAGTCTAATATTACTCTGATAATCGTTATCAAAATACATCAAATCCATCAACAATATATTCTAGCCTTCTAGCCATCAACAACCATCTAATGTTAAAAAGGATAATACGACTGACCAATCACACTGACATAGCAAACACATTTAATGAGTACTTTGTGGTGTGTGCTGCTTCCCTATCAAAGTGCAACCCTAACTACAATCATGAAGCTCGACCTTGGAGACCCCATAGGTCCACCTCCTCCCAACAGTGCTCATAATTTTCAATTTGTCCCAGTATCTAAAGATGAGATTACACAGGCACTCCTAACTTTAATACTAGCCAGCCAATGTGGGCCTGGTATACTGCAATCAATGTTCCTACGACTTGGTACCCCACCATTGCTATACTGCTTGCCTCCCTTATCAACTATTTTGTCTTCAGGCAATATCACAAAGACCTGGAAAACTGCTAGAATTGTCCCAATCTACAAAAGTGGGGACAAAAACAGTGTCTCCAACTACAGACCATTATCTCTTCTCCCAATACTATCCAAAGCAATTCAATCAGACTTTCACCCCAAACCACTCCATGGTAACATCCATCTTAAAAGTTTGCAATGAGATTCAGTATAAAATGGAAATGGAACAACTAACTGGTGCAATATTCATAGATTTTGCAAAGGCTTTTGATAGTGTAACAGCACGTATCACCTACAGTATGTGCTCTCTAGTACTGGACTTTAGCAAGGCACGTCTGGGTGAAGTGTTCCTCCCACCTACAGAACAGACAGACAGCTGACATGCATCCTATGATTTTCCTCTTTGAACAACCTCTTACCAGCTAACTGCATGAGCTCTTATTCAGCTAGTGGTGCCCTGCAGGGAACTGGAAGTTGGGTGTAGGAGTAAATGTGTGAGTTCTGCAAGATCATTCTCGCTCTCTTTGACTTTTTCTAATACTGTACATAGGTTCATGCACATACACGGAGCGGTGAGATCCTCCAAATCGATTGGAACGTTTCAACAAGTCAGCTCATCTTTTATATGCTTGCATAGGCCCTGCCAGAAGACGGCCTCTAGAGCCAGGTGATTCCAACTCGTCTCTGCAGCTTGGGTCCGGAATTCAATAGTATATTGTCCCACGGTGCGTGTACCCTGACTGATCTAGTGCAGCGACGTGGAGGGGGAGGAAACTCATCCTGGGGCGTCAAAGACCCTGCAAAAGGCATGGATGAAGGTGTTCAAGTCATTTACATGGGGAACATCACTCTCCCATAACAGAGGTGCCCATGTCAGGGCCTTGTTAGAGGGCAAGGAGATGGTGTACGCCACCTTTGCCCGCTGAGAAGCAAACATGGATGGATGGAGCTCTAACTGAATGGAGCAGTGGTTTAACATTCCTCTACAGGCAGAATGATCTCCTCCTTAACATAGAGGGGCATGTCAATGAAGTTTCTGAAGGTCTGAAGGAGCAGCGGGTGTCGGAATTGTAGGGATTGGTGCAATCTGGAAGGTAACCAGTCTAGAAAGTAATGGTGCTCAGAGATTAGGGCAGTTGCTAGTCTTAGTCCGATAGGCGTTTCTCATGGCTTCTAAGGAGATTTCCTTGGACGAAAGCAACCTTCCCTACCTTAGAGGGTCCACCATGTCGGGTCCTCGGAGCTGGGACTCCTCTTCCTTAATGTTACTTTTATGTATGAAGCACTTACTCCCATGACCTGTTATTTGTATTATTTGTTATTTATATGATTACAACATGTATTACTACTTTGAAGCGCTATGTACATTTATGGCGCTATATAAATAAAGACATATAATACACACAATAAGACTGAGGCAAGATATAAATCCCCGACCTGAACCATGATATAGGATCCTGAATTTAGAATAGAGTAGGCCGGGTCACAGGCTGGAATTAAGACAGTTGAAAATGGAGCAAGGTTAGGTTCACAGACATTGATCAAGGCAGGTGGCAGAGGTGCAAGATCGGGGTCACAGGACGATATCTAGACTGGGTATAAAAAAACAGGAATGCAGGAGTCTGACAATACCAAAAAGAAAACATGCTCTGGCAAATACCTAGAGGAAGTCCTGCCTATTTATAGTACCTGTTCTAACAAGAAAATTACTTATTCAAAAGATAGATTCGGTTTTCAATTTCAGCCATGAGTTCTGTCATGAATAATACCAACACCAGTTGTTATTGGTAAATACAATTTCTTGGTTACTTAGCTTCACGATATCGCTCACGTCAACCTGGGGACCCCCCACATCAGTTAAGATTTATGCCTGACAGTTGTATATTCCTGTGATCATGTTTGTACTGCGCGAAGAGCCGAGCACACATCCAGCTCACCAACAATTGAAGGTCTGATTCTTACATGCTGGACAAACCTGATCAGAGAACACATCTAGGCATTCAGGCAACATGCCAACTAGCAAAAACCGCGGTAGTTCAGCTAGACTCCCGCTTCTCACAACAACTCTCAGAGCATTAACATCAGTTATTTTCCACCTGTATCCTGTTCAAAGGAAAATCAATTACATTTAAGTATATCTGTAAGAGACAAAGGTTAACCATGTACCTAGGCCATCAGAAACACAACACAACTCCATTCTCATTACAGGACGTCACAGAAAATTTTATAGGAGCTTTAGTGTGGGAGCTGACAGTGCCTAAACGTGATAGGCACCTGCAGAGGGAATAAAATTAGTTTTAAAAGATTTCAGTGGCCGCTGCTAACCTTATGTGATGTGGTAATGTATTTCCAAAATGGGTGGAACCTAAAATTATATCTAGAGATTTGTGATTTTTTTTTTTGCTTCATTTTTTTCAGACCCATGGAAAGTTTTTTTACTTCTTAATCTCAATTTCATTTCACAGCAGATACAGATTTTGAGAATGCAGCTCCTTCCTCAGGATTTTGCCTCAATACAGGCATACCCCGCATTAACGTACGCAATGGGACCAGAGCATGTATGTAAAGTGAAAATGTACTTAAAGTGAAGCACTACCTTTTCCCACTTATCGATGCATGTACTGTACTGCAATCGTCATATACGTGCATAACTGATGTAAATAACGCATGTGTAAAAGGCTCTATAGTCTCCCCGCTTGTGCACAGCTTCGGTACAAGTAGGGAGCGGTAATTCTGTTCAGGACGTGCTGACAGGCGCGTGCATAAGCTGCCGTTTGCCTATTGAGCGATATGTATTGTACTTAATGTGTGTGTCCTTAAACCGGGGTATGCCTATATGTTATTATAAGTATCAATTGTGTTGATATTCTTTCAATGGCTCAAACATACTGTATTTGACTCATAATTGCAACTATATCCCCTCTCTCTTTCCAATGCCTAAAAATTCCACACAATCAAATATTTTAAACCCTGAACTGAATTCCAAGAGGATCTGATACATCTTTTAGAAATTCTTAATTCTCATTATCCTACACATCTTTTTACATTGTGCTTTTAAGTGCAATAGGACTCTTTCATTCATTAAAAATGCATTGTAGGTCCTTTAGGTTCTGTATAAAGTACATTATGTGCCTTTACTTACGTTAGCACTCATTATAAATGAATTGTCTACAAAAATTGCTTGAGCTAAGCACAGTAGGTGTAATGATGAAAGTTGGGCTGGAAAGATGGAATACAGAGTACAGAAAGCATAACCCAATGTCCTACTTAATCTGATTAAAAACATGCTTTTGAATCCAAGTAATAAGTGGGTCAGACAGACAAGAATGTGAAAGCAGTAAAATGAGACAGCTTGGAAAAAAGTTAACCATTTTGTCTTTGTTAGCTTATTTATTAAAATTGATAACCCTTCTGTAACATTACACTTTTAATAGCTACTATTTCTTCAGGCGGCTGACAGTTTTAAAACACTTTTTTGCATATTCCCGTTACTCACAATTCAGTAGATGTGGTTTGAACATATAGCTGTAAGATGTAACATAATAAAATGTCTGTCGCACAATTTATCCAAGAAAAATGTGGCTTTAAAAAAAAAAAAAAAAAAAAAATTGTTTTCAAATAATGAATGCAATACCTTATAATTAAATTCTCTTTCAAAGTTTACTTTGGAGTTTCAGTTGATTTCCTTAACTACATTTCATAAGATGTACATGTAGCCATGCCACCTTTGGCTACTAACCTGCCCTACTTCTGGCAGTAAGCCCTGCTAGAATCAGGCTGCTAGTTGTCAACAAGGGGCTTTCCCCCTGCTTGGTGCTGCATTTGAGTGACAGTGGGAGGTGGTGACATCAGGTCTGAGCATGTCCAATCATACTAGGGGCAGTACCACCCCAAATGTTGTAGTGCCTCTACCCACTTGAAAGAGGCAGGTAACACAGCCAAGAGCCTGACTATTGGGCCATCCCTGGTCCTCTTCCCATCGGGGGGGAGTGAGTGTGTACCATATCTCTGCCCCTGCTAGGAGGCAGGGAAGAGTTGGGACTGCTGCGGGTGCCCTTGGCCTGTAGTGAAGGTCCAGTGAGTAGCTGACAGTTGCTGCATTGGGCAGAACCCTGCCATGTACTGTTCTGCACATAGAGAGACAATAAACCGTTCCTGTTATTATACCTTCGTCCTGGTCTGTGATCTTACTGGAGTGGGGGCGGGGGGGAGGGGAGAGATGACAGTAGGAGATCATCACCTATCTGGAGCCTACATCAGATGGAGGCACTGCACTGCTAGAGAACCATGTGGGTAATGTACCACAGAAACCTGATCCTGTGTCCCCACTACCACCGGCGGAAAGCTCAGCCCTCCTATTACCAGCAGGTATCATGCACCACACGACCAGTAATGGCAGAGTCTCCCATATGGTGGGGGAAAGACCGTTACATGCACATTTGTTTTTTTTTTTTAAATAGATTTTTTAATTTTTTACTACAGCTATGTGTAATGGTAGGCCCTGGTCAGTCTCTCTTTCCAGTCACTATTAGAAAACAGTCAATACAAATGTTGGGGTGATGATTAATATTTTTTATATTAATATACAAGATACAAATGTGCTAGCATACATCAAAATAAGTAAAAAATTGTAAGATTGACAAGAATAATATTTTGGTCAATCCCCAAAGCTCTGTTATTGAGTTAACGTTAGTTAGGTGCTAACAGGTATCTTTAAAGTTCACTATTAAAGTGTTAAGTGCTGTTTTCAGATGGAATGGACCCTTGCATTAGTATAACGGACGTTAGTGTAAAAGAGGTGTTCCCTTTATCAATGCAAAACAGATAGGAGCAAGAAATAAGTGCGCTTGGTATGGAGGCCCCTATGACTTGAATTTAAAATCACTTAAAACATGTATAGCTTGTCAACTTGTGATCAAGAATAAAGACTAATGTGTCTATACAGTAGGTGACTACTGTAATACAACAATAATTGATGAAAAGCAAAGGAAGAATCAACCACTGATGGAACTGTATCCCTAAGTATCTAGAACAATACATAAGCAAGGGTGGGTAAATGTTTATGTAAATAGTCCCTGAGGAATGAATTGCTGATAATGCAAATGAAAGTTACTGATGCTGATGAAATAAGCTCAGATAGCCTCTGTATGCGGCCCTAGACCACAGGATCACTAATCCTCTCCTTAAGGGCAGTACCTCAAAAATTCAAATAGTACTGCAAAAACATGGTGTATAATCCGTTATATGACAACATTTTTAACATTAGAAAAAAGTAGTCACAATTTAAAAAATTAATAGTTGCCTGGTAAAGAGAGTAATAACTCTCACTACGCCTTAGCTACTGGAACTCGCCCTCCCTATATGCCCAAATCACTGTAATAAGTTTGGAGTTGGAGCTGATTGAGTCCACTTCTGTTACTGACCTCCGGTGGATAGGCCGACCCCTAGGTCAAAATTAATGGAGTCCTCTCCTTTGGTGTGGTCTCATGGGCTGGTGTCCTAGGTGTTGGGTTGTCCCCAGGAAATTATGTATGACTCCGGAACATGTTGCATGTTGGCTTTAGTATTGTTTTGTTTCCTTTTCTCTCTATGAAGTGGAATAAATAAAAAAAAAACAGTGTAAAATTGGTAGTGTAAGACCTGCTAACAGGGTCTACCTTGACGTGGTTGCTGGCTTAAAATGTTTGGTCCAACTAAATGACTCATACTTGTGAGAAGAAACAACAGATAGTATTGAAATGTGTCTTATTGGATATAGCATTGGGGGCCCTTTGGCTATAATTGTATACTTTAGGTCACTAATAAATAAATACTGTATAATGCCGTGGATTTAGATTTGGAGCTTGCTAACACTATGTACAACTAAATAGATAAAGTAATTTCTATTTCCCATAAAGACATCCCTTAGACACTTCTCCCTAACTATTAAAGTCTAATGACTTCATTGCGTAAGATTTGAGGATTTTGAGTAAAGCACCAGTTTTAATGTAATGGAATCGTTCTAACAGCCTTGGAATGAATAGTGATATTAAGCAATTGCTTAGTTTGCTTGTGCCCTGGCATCACTTCTGGTATAACTTCATTGATTTACAGTAGCTAACTTAGGGGCCTATTCACTAATAATGATAAAATCAGTGCATTGAGAAGACTTTGCATTGATTTATCGCGCACAAAAACATGTTGGTAAATATGGTATTCACTAAGAAAAAAAACAAGTTTTTTAAAGTGCAATAAAAAATGCACAACTTATTTTTTTTCTGAGTACTATCGCGCTATAAATCCTAGCGAGTGGTAACTGATAATTGAAACAGCAGCATGGAAGAGTTGCATGGAGACGCTGCATCTCCTTGTACAGCTCTTACAGGCGATCGTGCAGTTCCAATATGTTACGCCGGTGCTGCCCGTAGACCAGACCCGTCCCCTGAGCTGAAGGGGGAAGTGGTAATACACGCACCCGCAGCAAAGGGAGCGTGTCCGGAGTGTGGTATAAAGTGTTGCCAGGCCAGGTGTAGTAAGGTAGACAATACTTGCCGGTACCGGTTGTAGAGATAGAGTGAAGAATGCCTTGCCGAGGTCAGGGAGTGGAGAACGGAGATAGGTCGTAGTCCAAGCCGTGTTCAAGGGGTTACCAGAGTGAGCGTTGTCCAAGAAGTGCCGAGATCGAGAGCCAGAGGGAGTAGTCGTACAAGCCGCGTCTGAACCTGTGAAAACACTGAGAGAATCCAGAAGTACTTCCATACAGAGACTATGTCGAGCAAAGACTGAGAGCAGAAAGGAGCTAGATAAAGCAGGAAGGTCCAATTACTGCACCGACACACTTTATTCGAGCAAATACCCAGTATGTACCTGGCAGATACCTGGAATGCGCCGCTCCTCACCTCTGACAAGCCCCGTTGTGTTTGCCTTCCCAGCCTGGGTTCATGCCTGGCTGACGGGCGGCTGATCTGTTAAATGATAATGATTAGGATTTAATAGGCTGCAATGCTTCGCGTGTCTACCAGATGGCATAAATTCATGAATTGTAATGCAGTATATATATATATACTGTGCAGTATTGCAGCCAGCGGGAATAAAATGCTTCAATCCCTGCCTGGAAAATACCTCAATGCACTCGGGCAGAAAACAGTCACAAACCTCAATACACCCGGGTATACCCGAATTCGTGGGACTAGCCGAGCTCGAATAAAGTGTGTCGCCAGTGTAGGAACGGAGGCGGGACAGGAAGAGCTACAGGGAGACACTGTAGATTGGTGCAGGCATATCAGGCCCGGTCGAGTCTTGTTGGAAACCTGAGTATTCCCGTGTGGTGTGCAGGGGCGGAGCCTGAGGTCCGGTGGACGGGAAGAAGAGTGTGCAGAATGAGCGCGCTCCGTAACGCGTGTACACGCGTGGACCGAGCCAGTGGATGGTGTAGGTGTGCGCGCGGGAGGGCGTGGGCGCGCCCGGCACTGAGCAGAGGAATCGCCGAGGGGAGTGATCCCACAACAGCGGAAGGGGCGGGGAGCTGCGGAGGTCGGTAAGGCAGGATTGTTTTGTGTGTCCAGGGACTCCCTGAGGGGAGAGAGTGATCTGTGTGGGGAGCGCAGAGAACGCTGATTCCTGACACAATATTAATTTGAATACTAGTGTGCGGGAGCAGGGGGTCTCCTGAGTGGAACCTCAATGATTTCAGCCTCAGGGACCCCCTAGTTCCCGAGACACAGGCCCCATTATAGGGTGCCCATATGCCCATGTGCGTTTAAATCTCCCGCGTCACGTGACCGGGGGATTTAAATCTTGCAGGGGGATACTGGCATCCCATACTGGGGCCTGTATCTCGGGAAGTAGGGGGTACCTGAGGCTGAAAGCAACGCGGTTCAGCTCAGAAGACCCACTGCTCCCGCACACCAGTATCGACCCCCCCTAAAAAAAAAAAAATTACCGTAGCGGCTAGCAGCTTAGGTAATAAAGCTGCTTTAATTTAATTCGTTTTACTAATAGTGTACGTCAGCAGGGGGTGTCCTGAGCTTAACCACACTGATAGCCTCAGGGACCCCCTGCTTCCTGAGGTACATGCCCCGGTATGGAGTGCCGGTATCCCCTGTGCATTTAAATCTCCTGTGTCACGTGATGCATGAGAATTTTAAACTTGCGGGTATACCGGCACACCATAATGGGTATACAGGGAAACTCAGGCGCAAACTCAAAATCGACTAAGAGTAATTGATACTACCTGGAATAAGTCCCAAGAGTTTTTCCCACTGGTGCACACGTGTGTGTGTGTGTGTGTGTGTGTGTGTGTGTGTGTGTGTGTGTGTGTGTGTGTGTGTGTGTGTGTGTGTGTGTGTGTGTGTGTGTGTGTGTGTGTGTGTGTGTGTGTGTGTGTGTGTGTGTGTGTGTGTAGGAAATATATATCAATAGTGGCGCTCTACTTATAATTAAACCACGTGTTAATACAGTGTTAACATTTCAAAAACAAATATAAATATAAATGTGGTGATACAAACGACTTCTTTGGATGCTGCTGTAACCCAGTGGAGGATTGCTCTCTCAATCCCAGGTGAGTATGAAGAAATAGTGGTCGTTGGGAAGCGCAAACATGTGAAGACGAAAGATATAAATCTAATAGTGCAGTATTGTTAAATAACAAGTGTAGATGTCTTCTCAAGGTCTATGAATTGCATACTCACAAAAGTGAGAATAAATCCATGTACGTAGCGGTATCTTTAGATGATGCCTTGTCGGCTGTGAGGAATGATGTATCAGCTTCAGCGGAGATGTGTAAGTGAATACTTTTAGTGATTAAACAAAGAACCAAACATAGTGCGGACTGTAGAAAACTGTATTAAAAGTGGTAAGCATATTACAATACACTCACATGATTTAGGATGTTTTTACGCATTTAGATACACAATCGATCTCGCCTCCGGTTTGAATAGACTTTCTGCTTCCCCTCTGCTTTGCGTGTGTCTTACGGCTGCGTTCCAGCAAATCCGGATGTGACGTCAGCAGGATCTGGGGGTTCCGGTCGGCGAAGTGGATGTGGATCTTCTGTCAGTGTCGGTGACATAGTACTTAGTGTTTATAAACCCTAAGCTATCTATTGATAGGTTAAAAGCTAATTGGTGTCTTAAAGTAATACCGTTAAGAGTATGCTATAAATGACTGATAATCAAACATGTTATCTCCACATCAGACATATATGGAGCTCAAATATATAAGTAGATGTTTATTTAAAAATTGAACTTGGCAAATTAAAACATATTTGTGTGTGTGTGTGTCAGTGTGTTTGTGTGTATGACTTTGTGTGTGTCTGTGTTCGTGTCTGTGTGTGTTGTTGGGTGGGTAACTGTGTGTGTGTTTGTCTGTGTTTGTCTGTCTCTGTGTGTGTCCCTCCGTGTGTGTGTGTGTCTCTGTGTGTGCGGGCGGGTGTCTCTGTGTGTGTGTCTGCGTGTGTGTGTGTCTGCGTGTGTGTGTGTCTGTGTGTGTGAGTGTGTCTGCGTGTGTGAGTGTGTGAGTGTGTCTGTGTGTGTGAGTGTGTCTGCGTGTGTGAGTGTGTCTGTGTGTGTGTGTGTGTGTGTGTGCCTGTGTGTGTGTGTGCCTGTGTCTGTGTGTATGTATGTGTGTGTGTGTGTGTCAGTCAGCCCAGTGTGCTCTGCCCCTCTCCAAGCTCTGTTATTATCAACCCCTCTCACTGTGCCCATCACGTACATGGTGATCTCTCTTTTTCCCCATTGTGGGAGTGTTGTCACCGGTTTCCACAGAGACTCTCACTCTTTAACGCGCCACATCTGGGCACCATGGCAACGCCTCCACGGGTCGTGCCGCCCAGGCAGCCTCTGATTGATCACA
Organism: Ascaphus truei; assembly: GCF_040206685.1. Taxonomy (NCBI): domain Eukaryota; kingdom Metazoa; phylum Chordata; class Amphibia; order Anura; family Ascaphidae; genus Ascaphus; species Ascaphus truei. Next base: position 380,516,414 of record NC_134483.1, read on the forward strand.
TTCAACAGACACGGGCGACTTGAAAATCATGCATGTACCCTCTGATGTGACAGCATCCCCATGATCCCCATCACCTTAAACACAGGCAGCGGGAGCCTCCCTTTCTCATCACAGCCCTACCGCACCTGAGCCCAATTACCAGCCACTTCAGCGTCATCAACACCTTCCCAATCAGCCACCCCGCACACACCGGACCCCAATCGAGCCTGTGCACATAACGTTGAAGAGGAAGGCTCTCGCTGTGAATATGTGCTCACGGAGTCTCCTATCTTTGCGCACATGCTGCAAGATGAATTCGCTGGTCTATGCGCATGCGTTGGCTGAGATGGACGCCTCATCACTTCTGGTTATTTCTGCAGACGACTGTGGGCATGCAGTAACTTGGAGGTAAGTGATGGCCACTTCTGCGCTTGTGCGGGCTGACAACCTCATCTGCCAGCATTGACGTCACTTCTATTACATACTTCCGTCTCCTTGAGAAGCGATTTGGTCCCAGCAATGATGTTTCCCTTCAAAAATAAACAAGCATCAAAAATAATACATTAAGTTAAAAAGATCTCCAAAAGAGACACACCAAGAATAAACAACAATTAAGAAGTAAACACAAAAAAAATACCAGAAAGAAATAAAAGGAAACACCAAAAAATCCAAGAATTAAAAATCAAAACATCCTAAAAATAACAGAAATAACCAAAAAACAGCATAATTAAAAATCAAAACACCAAAATAAACAATAATTACAAAAACAATCAACGAAGAAGCAAAAGATTGATACAAAGCAATCAACAAAAATATAAATAAATATATATAAAACAAATAAAAGCAAGCATTTACTAAAAAATGCATTGCTTGTCACTAAAGGGGCATAGATAAATACATTGGCAATCAATGGACAATCAAAAATAGAAAAATTAAAAAATACAATCAAAATACCTGAAAAATAAAATTTACATATATTCAATGTTTTTCTTACCTTTAGATGTCTTCACCCTCCGATTCTCAGGGCTCAGGAAGCTCTCAATCAAAGATGCAATGATCTTCCACTTCAGCTAAGTTGCTTCCTCTTTTTTTCTGTTCTTCATTTTTCTTCTTTCTTGAGTACTTGTAATCCATTCCAGGGGGGTGGGGGTGGGGAGATGTGTTCCCATCATCTTCTTGAGGTCAAATGAGACAGGCCATATATAAGGCCTGTGATTTCATACCTCCAATCCTATTGGATGTGACAGAACCGCTTTTTTTTTTAAAGGATGTGACATCATGTAAAGGGAGGGAAGCCAGGAAATCATGAAGGCAGTGCTTCCCTCCCTTTAAGATGATGCCCCCCCCCCAAAAAAAAGATAGTTTCCATCACATGTCAATCCAACTAATCGGATTGTGAGATACACCTCAAATGGCATATCCCCAATCTGATTGGTTGAAGTAAACCATCGATAAATTCCATAATTTTTCAAATCCTTTCCAAATATTTTGCAATTGAGACATCCAAAAATTTGTCCGGCAGAAATGAACGGCTTCTTGGCCTCTGTGATTTTTTCATCATCTATTCATGATTTGATGTTTGCGTATTGGGAAACAATTGATTAGAAACTAATTTAATAGTCTATGGTTCATGTTACCTCACAAATTTACTAAGATAATAAATATCAAGTTTGTATGATGCATGTGACAGTGAGGGGGTAACCAGGCTCCATAATAAAGGTTAAGCCCGTTTGGTTACCTCTGATCCTTGTATGGGGGTTCAGGAGTGTCAGCTCTTGATCCCAGTGATTGTCTGTGCATTATATTAAATTATGTGACAATAAAGAATTGATGTGTTTTTACCTTTCCAAGAGTACCAGCAAGCAGAGATTGCTAGGCTAGGAGTTTCAAGGGGTGTTTTACGGAGAAAGTCTTGTCAGAATGTGTCTAGCTAGCCGGTACCAGAGTTGTCCGAGACTCCAAAAATGTACCCGAGAATCAGGTCGGATTCTCGGATACATTGAGACACATTGCTCCGGCAAAATCTCCCCTTGAAAACGCTTGCATGACTCACCGCTAGGAATCCCTGCTTCAGCACAGACCAGAAAGGTAAATGGGGCATAGGGATGTGAGGTGTCCCTGGAATGGTAAAGGGGTCCCTAGTTTAAGATGGGATGCACAGTTAATGCCCAGGTCTGGGGGTGCTCCAACCATACATAAGGTTGTGAGGATTTTTAAAATTCCAAGTCTAGTATAGTGTGTGGGGAATATGTATACTACTATCCATAGTGGATAATATGGATACTACTATACTAATAAAGTGCAACTTCTTATTCTATTCCCCATAACCATAAGACTTAGGAAAAGTATATAAAATGTGTGATTTTATTAAACAGTGTGTTTAAAATACTTATACACTGGCGACACACTTTATTCGAGCTCGGCTAGTCCCACGAATTCGGGTATACCCGGGTGTATTGAGGTTTGTGACTGTTTTCTGCCCGAGTGCATTGAGGTATTTTCCAAGCAGGGATTGAAGCATTTTATTCCCGCTGGCTGCAATACTGCACAGTATATATATATATATATATACTGCATTACAATTCATGAATTTATGCCATCTGGTAGACACGCGAAGCATTGCAGCCTATTAAATCCTAATCATTATCATTTAACAGATCAGCCGCCCATCAGCCAGGCATGAACCCAGGCTGGGAAGGCAAATGCAACGGGGCTTGTCAGAGGTGAGGGGCGGCGCATTCCAGGTATCTGCCAGGTACATACCGGGTATTTGCTCGAATAAAGTGTGTCGGTGCAGTATGCTTTCTGCACAGTAATGAGCTGGGACTTTCAGCTCCTATGTTCTGAGTGAATGAACGCCTCAGAGGATGTCAGAAGTGTGAAGAGCATTTGGGCAGGAGGTTTACGTCCCAGGAGCACCCATGTCCTGGGATGAATGGCAAGTCCTCGGACAACCATTTGCCTTCCCAGACTGAGTGGAGCCTAAACCAGCAGGAGGCATCTGCATACCAATTGGCTGATGTGCCAGGTTGGCGCATGACCTTGGTAGATGCTGAAGATCCGCTTGCCCAGCTTCCAGAGACTGGCATCACTCTGATTGGCTGGTAGGAAATTTCCCACGCTCGGATTGGCTGTAGTATTTCATGAATGAACAATGAAATACTATAATAACCCCTCAGCAAATCTGGAGATCAGATTCTAAGCGCCAGAAAAGCAGCGGCAAATTTGATGCATTTGGAGAAATAGCAGCGAGCCGGCTTCAGAGATTTCAAGTCCCACTTTTCGGGGCCAAGTTCTGAGAATTGAACGTAGCAGTCACGGCTAGGATCCAAGGTGAAAATAGTTCCTGGACATTTGGGACTAACTCCCGGTCGAGGGATTTCAGCACCTCCGGAAGGAAAAGAGCGGTGGCGTCAGGAATTCAAGCCAATTTGATTAGCAGGACATTTGGGACCAAGTCCCGGTCAACTAAAAACGTTGTTTCTTTGCGTATTTCAACCAGATAAGGATAGTTCTTGGCCCCAGACCCCCATTAAGTATCTCTCTCATGTATTTTGTGTTTCACTGTGCTTTAGCATAATTTAAGTGAATAAAGGAACATTTATTTTACCAACTTGTTTTGCTCAGTGTTATGATCCCGGTGTAAAGGTGTAAATGCCTGGTCTCCCGTGACAACACAAGATAAAGTACACTCATATTTGTTATTTAAAACCATCTTAAATTTGTTTTACATGTGTAGGGGTGTATTTGTAGTGAAAATTAGATGAGATTGCAGAAATCCATGATCTCCAAACTTAATTTTTTTTAAAGTAATATGATTCCTACCTAGCAATAACCAGTGTTTTCTTCTCTTATACTGCACAATGGTGAGAAAAAGTTTGTGAACCCCTTAGGATTTTCACATATTTATCATATTTCAAAACTAAAATATAGTTAGATCTTAACGTAAGTTCTAAAAATCGATAAAGATAACCTAACCAAACAAATTACACCACAACATGATACTTTTTCAACATTTATTTATCCAAATACTCTATGATTCAACATTCAATATCCATGTGTGAAAAAGTATGTGAACCTTTAGATTCAGTACCTGGTGGCGCCCCCTTGAGCAAAAACGACTTCAACTAAGTTTTTTTCTGTAAGTGCTGGTCAGTCTCTCACATCGGTTTTGAATAATTTTGGCCCATTCCTCCTTACAGAACTACTTCAACTCAGTGAGATTAGAGGGCTTCCTTGCATGGACAGCGTGCTTCAGGTCCTGCCACAACATTTTAATGGGGCTTAGGTTCAGTCTTTGACTAGTCCATTCCAAAATGTGGAATTTCTTCTTCTGTAGCCATTCTTTTGTAGATCTGCTTGTATGTTTAGGATCATTGTCTTGAGGCATGACCCAGTTTTTCTTCAGCTTCAGCTCACGGAAGGATGGCCTGACATTCTCCTCTAGAATCTTCTGATACAATGCAGAATGCATGGTTGCCTCAATGATGGCAAGTGAAGAAACAATCCAAGATGTCCTGAGGCAGCAAAGGAGCCCAAACGATGACACTCCCACCACTATGCTTGGCGGTTGGGGTGTGGTTGTTATGTTTCGCCAAACATGATGTTTCTCATTTAGGTCAAAAAGTTCTACGCCTGATTATTATCCCTTTTAATTTAGCTGCTAAAACCATGTTTTCACTTATTTTTGCACATGCCCTGCCTTTTATTTACTCATTGTTTGTCTAATTCATACATCATTTTGTTTTAAAAGACATGGCATTGGTTAATATAAACACAATCAGATATTTAAGAAAAGACTTGCTCTGATTCAAGAATGTTAGCATGGAAAAACTATGGAATTTCCATAATTATCATTGGGGTTAACAAACTTTTTCTCGCCACTGTAGATGTATCAAGCGTATGCGTATACTGACATCTTTTAGCTTGAGCACATGCCTGTGCATGCCTGATAATGGCAGATTTCTTTTGGAATCCCAATAATCATGACAAGTCAAACCCTTAAACACATGAAATAAATAAAAAGAGAGTTGTGCATCACATTCACATGACATTTCCTTTATAGATGCAAGACTGAGGTCCAAAACTGAAGAGTTATACATAATCAGCAATAATGTTCTGCAAACACAAAGAGCATCTAAATAAACTTTAGTGAATAGAGATGTAGCCAACATTATTGCACCCTTTAACACGATGCTCTGCGCCAAAGCTTGCACGCGATTTAACTGAGATTCAACTTGGCTCTATTGACATTTTTTAGGACGCACAAGAAATTACGTGCTGTGGGGCATTATTTCAAGAATATATTTTACAACATTGATAAATCAAACATTATCTACATCTATTGATGACCCATGACCAAACTTGTCTGTAATGACACAAAAAAACGACTACGGGGGATGAGAAAAAACACAAAGTGAAATCAGAGACTGTGGCATACCACAACCTCCTTACAATACTGTAACACCAATGGTTAGAAAAAGACTAGTGTTAGAAGAATATATATGGGGCAAAGGAGTTAACCCATCAAAGACAGCTAACCCAAATTAATTTGTCCTTAGTTATCAAGGACTGATGCAGTTTAGGAATCTGGCTTGTACCAGAAACAAAAGAATACAACATTTCATATTTACAATATGAATATTTAGTACAAAAATATATGCAACTAAAAGGTCAATAACCTATACTGGAAGGGAAGAAGGGTACAGTTGCTGCTGCTATTTTGTTCTCTAAGTGCTTTGCCACCTATGTAGCAACAGCTGCTGAGAGAATAGCCCTCACGTGTTATATATCCCATATATTCTAGCATCTCAAGCTTTGAGGGTCTCCAGTAGTGTTTCACAATTGTACTAGGTGACACAAACCTCTGGCTGCCTTTACCACAATTGGCAAGGCAACTCAGGCCAAAGCTTTGGTCATTGCTGTTCTAACATGTACATTCCTGCTTCTTTCATTGCATAGAAAATCCAATCTCTAGTTGTACAGTATTAGCTTTTGTCAGTCTAAAGAATAACCTAGAAATATCCACTCTATGCCAAATGGAAAAAAATCAAAGGGCGAGAAACCATTGGAGCACATTTATTAGCCTAAAATCAATAGTAAATAAACACGTGTGTCTGGGGCAATTGGTGGCGTTAATGCCGCGTGGAGTACAACAGCGCACAAGAAAACGGTGCCGTGATTTGTTCGAATAACGGCCGCTGCATCTGTACAAGACGCTGGTGAACTACCCCTGTCTGCCCTACTGCTTCACCCAGTACTACTAGATGAGTGAATAAACAAAAATTATACTGTGCGCCACTATTTAACCCTTACAATATATGTGATAAGTGCAGTGACTGAAACCCTAACTTATATGTGGCACAATAAAACCACAAAAACCACAGTGAAAATGATAAAATGAATATTACATAACCGTGTGAAAGCTGATATGGGCGTCTGCTGCTATGAAAACAGGGGGTGGCTCAGCACCCCCCAACACACTAAAGAAATGGAAACAAAAAACACAGCGCACAATGCCAAATGGTGAAGTAGGTAAATACAAATATATATTGAATAGAAGGGTAATTCATCTGCGTACATCAAGTAGGTAAAATAGTGCATTTAGTGTATATAACACTGGTTACCGCTCGGCGACTGCTGGCAAGGAGGTCAGATGCTTGCTCCTCTCAGCGGGAACTGTAGCAGTAGCTCTGGAGCAGAACTCTCACCGGAACTCCTCCTCAGACGGTCAGCATCTCCAGAGGGGGTTTCCCTCCAAACAGCTGGGCTCCGCTTTGGATAATCGCACTTAGAGGGTCCACCAAGAGTTCCAAATATGCTGGAGCAACTCGTATGGCTCCGCAGTTGAAATCACTGCACACGGAGGTAAGCCCAATGCTTCCAGGAACAACCTCAGCGTACCACACTGCCGCTCCGTCACGGAACGCTGCGTGGTGACGTCACAGTAACCGCAGCAGTGATGAGATCGGCAGGATTGTAATAGAGTCTCTATATGGCCCAAAATTTCATACAAAGGTGGTACTATCAAAAGCAAAGCCAATAGATATAGCCACTACAAGAGGCAATAAGCATTAAACCTTGAAACATCCAACGCGTTTCGTAGTACTAACTACTTCTTCAGGGAGAATATTGCCATTACCCAGAGGTCTTAAATACCTCACAAATGTATCCCATTGGTCAGCCAATAACTGCTAGACCAATCGTCTGGGGTAGGTAATAGTTTATGTGATAGGGAAAATGTGAGCATAATACTGCTGCGGCCAAGTTTATTCAAGCATTTGCCCGTTCTTGGCCGCAGCAGTAGCCTGGCGCGCGCCCGAGGGTGACGGGCGCGCGCCGAAGCAGCGGAAGAGCGCCCTCCGATCGGGGCGCTCTCCCTACCGCTGCCGGGTCCGCCGGGTCCCCCGGAACCCCCTGCCGCCGTCCCCCACATCGCGGGACACCAGGGCTCCCTCGGGGAGCCCTGGACGTGCGTGCAGGGGGCGCAGGCTCCCGAAGACGCGTGACTGCGCGTCTATGACGTGCGGCACGCCGAGGGGCGGCCACTAGCAAGCCGGGAAATCTCCCGGCTTGCGGATCTGGCCGCACTGCAATTAAGTGTGTCGGCAGTGTATATAGAACAACAACTTTATTAACAATTACGATAAAATACATCCTAACTAAAAACAGAACATACTATAAATAATTAAAAATAATCTGAAATAGAAAAAACACAATATTAGTTTTATAAAAATAGACACCATATTTAAAATAGGTCTGAAAAATATAAGAAAGATATATATATATAAAAATAAAGCAGTCAGAGCAAAAAGTACACAGACCGGTAACACAACCATGGGGTATGAGGAGGGCCTAGATGTTTAGTAGAGGTCCCAAATATCGACATCCTCATTTAACCCCTTAGGAGACATGGTATCCAATTTATGTATCCAGTATGTTTCTTTGGAAGATAATGTTTTAACTCTATCCCCGCCTCTTCTGTTCAAAGGAATAAATTGAATCCCCTTGAAAGTAAGACTAGAGGGATCTTTGTTATGGTAAATTAAAAAGTGTCTAGATACACTGTGTTTATCAAAACCATTTTTAATATTTCTGACGTGTTCCTGTATTCGAACCTTAAGGCTGTGTTTGGTCCTGCCTATTTTGTACTGCCTGTATTGATACCCACACGCAAATTCCAAAAGGTAAACAATATGTGTAGAAGTACATAAAATAAAGTCATCAATATTAAAAACTTCATTAGTGCTTTTAGAATAAAAAAGTTTGTTTGTCAGGGTGTTGATACTTACAAATGGAGCACTTACCACAAATAAAATTGCCCTTGGGTTTAGACTCTAGCCAATTCCTCTGAAGGGCAATATCGGTACTAATAAAAACATCACTAGATGCTAATATGTTTTTAAGATTTTTGGCTCTCCTATAAATAAAACGTGGTTTGGTGTTTAAATGAGATCCCAAAATAGGATCATTGCACAATATACCCCAGTGTTTACTAAAAACTTTTTCCATGTCCTTATGTACAGAATTAAAATCTGTAATAAAAGCCACATTAAGAGTATCATCTTTCGCTGTTTGTCCAACTTTATTTCTATTCTTGGATCCATTCTGAATAAGCATATCACTACGATCCATTTTACGTACCCTAATAATCTCTCTTTCGAGAAGTTCCTTAGGATATCCCCTCTCTCTAAATCTCAAGAGCAGCTTATTCGCCTGCTCATTAAAAACCTCTAAACTACTGCAGTTACGTCTGAGTCTAACAAATTGCCCTCCTGGTATGTTTTTTATCCATGTGTTTTTATGATTACTATTCGCCATCAGTAAGTTACTTGCATCAACCTCTTTAAAGAAGGTCTCGGTCTCCACAGTACCGTCCACTCTTGCCGTGAGTCTTAAATCCAAAAAATCTATCTGAGTGGCATCCACCTTATGTGTGAATTCAAGATTATAGTCATTCGTGTTAAGATGGGCTATAAATGCTCTGGCTGACTCGTAATCACCACCCCACACACTCCGGATGTCGTCTATATAGCATCTCCATACAACGACATTCCTGTGGTAGGGTTGATCGGGCACAAATGTTTTAAAAACAAAACACAATAAATTTAACTCTATGATTACCTGTATGGCGTCGTCTTCGATGTGTGGACATCCGTTGACGTACATACTGATGTCTGCCTAACTGGATGCCACCGGCCCTGCTACCGTTTCACACGAAAGTACAAACTAGGGCCCCTGAACATTCGAGATGATGCCCTATACAGAAGACCAGGACTGGATACCACCCCAATGACCTCTGGGTTGAGATCCCTGGACCAGGGATGCGAGCTATGTGCTCAACGGCGGCTATCATGGAAGATAAAGTGGCCTTCTCAGAACTGAGGGTCGCAGATTCCTTGGGATGCCAATCCAAGGCCATTCCTGCTGCCTACTTTGACCCAGAGGGAATGAACATTACCCCAGACAAGATCATTGCATAGAAGTAAAGTATATGGTACAATATCAAGTACGGAATACAGTGGCTGGCATCATTCGCAAAGGCCATCCAGCAAAACAAGCCTGAAATTCTGAAACGTGCCCCCAGTAACATGGTCACGATACTCATGCGCGAAGTGGACAAATTCAAAATCGATAATGGTCTACTCTATCGGGTGGTGCAGTAGCATAACCACCCAGATAGGAGGCAATTGGTCATGTACAGGAACCTGCAACATATGGTCCTGAGATCACTGTTTGATGAACATGGCCATCTCGGCATAGAGAAGAACTTTGGGTTGATACGAGACCGGTTCTTCAAGCCATGGATGCGAGAGTCAGTAGAGCGATACTGCCGCCGTTGCTCATGGTGCATTCAATGCAAGGCCCTCCCCACCAATGGCTTATCTGAAAAGCTCGTGTCCCATGGATCTGGTGTGCATGGATTTCCTGTGTATTGAACCAGACGCCCGAGTTATCGGCAACGTGCTAGTCATTACAGATCATTACACCCGCTATGCCCAAGCCTTCCCCACGAAAGACCAAAAGGCCATCACGGTGGCGAAGATCCTGTGGGAACGATACTTTGTGCCCAATACATTTACTGTATATGACATATGCCGCCATGAGAGGTTTTGGGCTTTCTTCTCTCCTTTTTCTATAGATTTGGATGCCTTGTCATCTCTTTCTGAATAGCAGCAGAATCTATGATTCCCAAAGGATGTTTATTGTTTATTACAATTGTTCACTCAATTAAATTGTCTCACAATTCACTGTGTTAAAAATATATATTTTAGTCCATCTTATCGCACCTTAATTCTATGAACACATTATATTTGGTAATTTTTCGGACCATCAGAGAGCATTTCTATACACTTTAATGTATTCACATATAGAATAATTGGAGAGAAGAAGGCGGTGCAGCTGTCTACATCAGTGAAACAGACCGGGACTCCTCTGGATCAGCAAACTATACATTTATTGGCACATTTAAACAGCAAAAAACCTTCACTCTGACATGTTTCGTGCGAGGGATCACACTTTATCAAAGAGCATCGTGGGATTTAATTTACATTGCGTTGTATATACGTCCCAACATTGCATTTGTGCTAGTCTGAGTAGCGTCGCTGAGGGAAGTGGTGTCCCCATTTCTCCAGAAGTATATTCAGATATACACATTGTGCACTTTGGACCTCGTGTTTTTGTTTTTCAATAATTAAAAAGCTCTAACTAATAGTTTGGATCACTGCCTATTTGAAAGCCCCTTCTACTGAGTAAGAGAGGTAGAGAGACTCCTGTCCTTTACGATAAACATCGTTGAGCATTAGGACAATGGTACAGTACCTTCTGCATCCACTATTTTAAATTGGATATTGCTATTCAATTGATCCATGTTATATTTAAATTAAGATTTGTCCAGCCTTTTAACTAATTAACACACAAACCCAGCAAGCTCAAACGCCCACACCACCTAATCTTGACTATATGTAATGCCACATAGAGTGCCACTGGGCTGTAGTGTAGGACTTGCATTTATTATGGTCTACCTTGATGATTTGGTGTGCAGGCTTATGATGCTTTGGCCAAAATATCTAACTAAAAAACCATATTGTATTATTATTAGTATTAGCATTATTATTAGTACTGAAGCATTATTTCCTGTAATTATTACCATGTATGTTTTGTCATTTGGATGTAGCAGTGGGCACCCCCTGTGTTTGCTATATTCCTGTGCCACAGCCCAGTGGCACTCTATGTGGCATTACATATAGTCAAGATTAGATGGGTGTGGGCATTTGAGCTTCCTGGGTTTGTGTGTTAATTAATTTCTGACCGGAATCAGTTGTATGGAGGTTGTGGCACCTCCCCCAGAGCTCACGTCACCTCCCCCTTTTTAATGGTAGATCTCATATTGTGCAGGTAAGGAATCTATTATGGTTCTTCCCCCTCATACAGAGGTATAGGGAACAAATGCAGTGTAGTGTAGGACTTGCACTTATTATGGTTTACCTTGACGATTTGGTGTGCAGGCTTATGATGCTTTGGCCAAAATATCTAACTAAAAAACATATTTTATTATTATTAGTATTAGCATTATTATTAGTACTGAAGCATTATTTCCTGTAATTATTACCATGTATGTTTTGTCATTTGGATGTAGCACTGGGCACCCCTTGTCATCAGCCTTTGAACTAAAGCTAGATGAATCTTTTGAGCTAACAGTACTTGAATTCCTGGGGTACCTGTAACATGTATGGATTTTGAAGACCCTTTCAACCTCCTTACCCAAAGGGGCTCTAAATGCAAGCTGAAAAATTGAAAAACATTAGAGCTTGGGTTTAGCGCCCATTAAAGGGAATTTAGTTTGGCATGGGGTTGTTTTCCTACAAGTCTGACTGTGACCATCTGGAACTGGTTTTACTGACCCCGATCACTAAACGCCACAAAGTGAGTCACCTCTTGCAACTTCCAATCAACAGCCAGTGGTATGTATGTAGAAGGGCTGCCCTTAGGATCCCCATTAGATGATGAGTCCAAACTTTCAATACATTTTGAACCTTTGCCTGCAATACAAGTATATTTGTCAAAGTAATTGACAGTGAGGCACTTTTTTTGCCTTAGAAACCTAAAATGTGAAAAACGCTTTGTAAGCATCTTTGCAGGATCTCTCAAATGAGATTTGAGACATTTCTTGTTTTTTCTTTTAAGCAGTGGATTCTGAGAAGCAATCTGAGGAAGAAAAGTGGTGAAAACCTATTTGAGGAAACTTTCCCAATCTTCCCTGAAACAAGTAAAAATGATGAAAAATAAAAGACCTTTGAAACCCTTCTATTATGTTCCTGTGGAGAATTTTTTTTGCCATTATTGTGTCCGATTATATTGACACACACAACCATGACCGCCGGTAAACTGTACCTGCTGAGAGTTCTTAAACTCTGCAGAGTTTTCCTGGAGGCCTACAAAAAAAAAAAAAAACTGATTTGAACTAAACAAAACTAAATCAAATTTAAATAAAGAAATACAGTATGCTCCAAAAAAGCTTGTATCCACTTCCACCTACTGTAGTATTCAAACTCTAGCCCTAATGCATTTTAACATCATTTTAATTATATTGAGTTTCTTGTTGATCCATTTAAAAGAGTGAGGGAACTTATGAAAAATGGTCCAGAACTCAGTTCCGTTAAAGTTTCGCCCAAAAATAGCTATGCATGTACGTATTTAGTTTAAAAAAAGAAGAACGTTCCTCGTTTTAGGTTTTGTCTGCCAAACATTAAGCTTATCATTGAAATAATAACGTTATGATTAATGCATTTTAATAATGAATCAATTGTGTTGCTGTCATTAAATAAGAACAAGAAAATGCGAGAACAAAAAAAATTCTCCCGTATGATAACTATGTCTCATCTGTGTCATGTAAAAATGTAAAAGAAAAAAAAATGTTTCTGTTTAAAAGATTTCTTCATACTTTATGGATTAACCAAGCAAATCCAATAATTTAACACTAAAGCATGCTATATATTATAATACTATGCCCTTTACATCTTAAGTGATGATATGTGGTATGTTTTATTGTCTGTTCTTTTAAGATATGCATCATAAAACTCAAAATCTTATCCAAAAGAACTAGTGGATTTAGTATTTGGCGATAGTATAATAATTATTTTTACTTTAAACTGTACATTTCTTGTCAGACAGAAGTCTCCCCCTATATATTTATTTTTGTTTACATACTATGCCCAAGGGTCTGAATGTACTCTCCTTATCATTACTTATTTTTAAGCACATAGATTGAAATCAGCTGATGCCTTCCATGTGAAATTAGACAGGAATTCCCTATTACAGATAAACTATGCTACATGTTAACCAAGAAAAGGTGCCAGATTTATTTAAATTATTTTAATGAAAAAGAATGACATTCTTCTTAAATAAAAAAGGAACTAGCTACAAAGGCATGCCTGATCCACATAGTGTTACATTAAGCAATTGAAATCTACTATTCACTATTTTACAAAAGTTAAAAAGTGTATTATAATATAGAGCTGCTATGCCTTTATTCATTTATAAATATGCATAATTACAATTGTTTACAGGAAAGACAGAGGTAGAAATAAAGAGGTGAATTTGACAGTGCTGCTCAGGTCTATGGACTAGAATTGCTAAAGGGCACTAGAGAGAAAAATATAATGTCACATTATTTTGATAACAATCTGTAAAATAAAACAGTAATGTTAGTAAGTTAATTATATTCAAAATCTTCCCCCAGGAAAAACGTTATTTGCATATCATTTCTACAGTGCCCATTAGTGCTCTAATTTGCTGGTAACGCTCAGGAAAAGTAAATAGTTTTAGCTCATTTACACATTGACATTTAAAAAAAAGGAAAATGAAAACCAATTAATATACAGTAGGGGATTAGCGACTGGAAACACACTTGAAATCAAACCAAAGCCCCACAGGTCAGAGCATGGCTGAACAGGCATCCTACATGGCCCCTGCCCAATAAAGGAGAGAAAGGTGCATGCATGACATTTATGGAGGGGTAAATAGTTATGCTGCTGAACTCAATAACTGATAAGTATTCAAAATCAAAACTGTTTGGTGAGCTCGGTTTTAAGACAGCCACTGCAGAGAAAACAAAAACAAATGTGGGCCCAATTTTAGCAACATGTAAAGGCTTAGTTTTGCTCCACTATACATACCACAGAAAGATATATATAAATATATTAAATTGTATCATAGATTATATATAATATATAAGAGCCAGCGCCTGTGTGTGTAGTGGTATTATATATGAGAGAATAAGGGTATAATAATATTCTATGGCCCCTTATGGAATATGAATGATGTTCTCTATGTATGTACTGCTGCGACACACTTTATTCGAGCAAATGACCAGTTTGTACCTGGCAGATACCTGGAATGCGCCGCTGCTCACCACTGGCATGCCGCGTTGCGTTTGCCTTCCCAGCCACGGGTCATGCCTGGCTGACGGGCGGCTGATGTGTTAAATGATAATGATCAGGATTTAATAGGCTGCAATGCTTCGCGTGTCCGCCAGATGGCATAAATTCCTGACTTGTAAAGCGCCGAATCAGTAATGTGTGGGCTTGCAGGTGTTTCGTTTAAAAAAAGATACTGTACCACAGTGTGCCATTGTAACTTGGCCTTGGCCTTGAGACTGAGTTGCAAAAATGTATCAATTTAGGCTTTTCATATTAAAGAAATACAAAGACCAGTTTCGCTTACAGTACAGTATTCCCCAGAGACCCGTCCGCCATGAGTGTTCAAGTGCAGCTCGTTTTCCAAAAACCTGACAGAAGTTATGCTTATTTGATATGGGCCGCGATTAATGCAACAGAGGATAAGATGGCAACAGTTGTTCAAATTTATCAGTATTTTATCGAAAACTATGACTTTTACAAATTTTCGCCAACTCCTCATTTGTGGAAGCGTGCAATAAGGAAAAGGTTATGTAGCGACCCCTGTTTTCACCGTATTGAGCCCCAATTTGTTGGAGTGTATTGGTGTGTGTCACAGGGTTTTTCCCGTATCTATGATCATGGAGGCGGCAAAAGGCAAAGGGTCGTGTTAAAACCAACTAAGAAACGACAGTCCCTGCCAAGCAATGCACCAGCACCAGCACCGGCAGCGGCACCGGCTTCCGATAACGGACCCACCGTCAGTGACAACCCTGAGCCCGAGCCTGATCCTGAGGCAGAGTCGGATTTCGCGGCCAGTTTTGATGAAGCTTGCATGTACCTAAGCGATTTCCAGCCTCACCTGCTGACTACAGGTGGGCTAGTCCCGCTGCAAACTATCGACGTGGATGATGAAGAAAGCTGTACTGGCAGTGGACCGGTGCCGGCGCCAGCTGAATGGGAAATAGTATGGTGAGTACTGTATTGTTGCCGTATTATTTTGGTGGGGCTGGCTGGGTACTTCTTTAGGGGGCTGACCATTACAGTACATTAAAACTTTTCATTTTGTTTTTCCTCAGAAAAGAAAACGGCTAATAGGGTGATTTCGATGGATAATATTGTGGTGTATACTGATGTTTTCCGGCCGTACAGTATACTGTGTAATAAACCCGAAAAAATAAAACTATGCATTTATTCTACATGTTCTGTATACAGTACTGTATATGCACATACAGTACATACAGTAAATGATACTATGGGCCAAACAGCGGCACATTAAAACTTATTTTCAATACATTTTTATTCCTAGTGTAGATGTGCAGGGGGTCTCGGGAGCTGAACCGCGTTGGTTTCAGGTCGGGGGACCCCCTGCTCCCCGAGATACAGACCACTTTATGTGGTGCCGGTATCCCTCTGCGTTTAAAGGTCCCGATCACGTGACCGCGACCTGTAAACTAAACAGAGGGATACCGGCACCCCCAAAAGGGGCCTGTATCTCGGGGGGCAGGGGGTCCCCGGACCTGAAAACACAGCGGTTCTGCTCCAGAGACCCTCTGCACATGTACAGTATAACTAAAACACATATATAAATAAACACTCGTTCTTTACCTTAGCGGCTATGTGCTATGGTAACGAAGCAGCATTTCTGTATTTTTAATAATATTGTACAGTGAGCAGGGGGTTCCCTGAGCCAGAAATCTAAACTCAGGGGGCCCCCTGCTCCTGCACAATATTATTAAAAGTACAGAAATGCTGCTTCATTACCATAGCGTATAGCCGCTAAGGCAATGAAGGGGTTAACCCACCGTGCCCGCTTTATTGTGGGTAGCGGGGGTGGGTGAAGGGGGTATTTGGCCCTTGGTGTGAGTTTAGGACTTGCGGGGGGGTTGCGGGTGCACTTAACCCCTTCCCGGCCGTAGCAGTTAATACCGCTACGGTCATGAAGGGGTTAACCACACCCGCGACCCCCCCCGCAAGCCCAAAACAACCACCGTTGGGGCTAATACCCCCTTCACCCACCCCCACTACCCACAATAAAAAATAATCACACACAGCATCCCCGCAATAAATAAATAAATAAATAAATAAATACAAATAAATACATTTGAAATACATTTTTATTCCTAGTGTAGATGTGCAGGGGGTCTCGGGAGCTGAACCACGTTGGTTTCAGGTCTGGGGACCCCCTGCCCCCCGAGATACAGACCCCTTTATGAGGTGCCGGTATCCCTCTGCGTTAAAGGCCCCGATCACGTGACCGTGGACTGTTAAACCAAGCAGAGGGATACCGGCACCCCCAAAAGGGGCCTGTATCTCGGGGGGCAGGGGGTATCCGGACCTGAAACCAAAACGTTTCTGCTCTGGCGACCCTCTGCACATCTACAGTATGAATAAAACACACACATCAATAAAGAATCATTCTTTACCTTAGCGGCTATGCGCTATGGTAACGAAGCAGCATTTCTGTATTTTTAATAATATTGTACAGTGAGCAGGGGGTTCCCTGAGCCAGAAATTAATGCTCAGGGGGGCCCCTGCTCCTGCACAATATTATTAAAAATACAGAAATGCGGCATCATTACCATAGCGTATAGCCGCTAAGGTAATGAAGGGGTTAAGGCATAATAACCAATAAATACATTCAATACACTACCCACTACCCATTGCAACCTCCACTGCTGCTGCTGTAAAACAGAGAAAACAATTAACACTTTCAAAGTAATGTCCCCTAACCCCTTAATCTCCACAGCGGTTATTAACCGCTACAGTCATGAAGAGGTTAACCCACCCTCACCCACCACTCGGGATGCCTACATACCCTCCCACTCTAATCCCCCACCCTGTGAGGCCTAACCACCCTCAACCCTCACCCACTAACTACCCACAAGGGAGGTCTACCCACATACCGTTGGGGAACCCTCCCCACCCCCCACCCCCAGTCCCCGCAATAAAAAAAATACACAGCCCCACAATAAACATCATTATATTTATTAAATACTTTACCCACCCCCTGTGCCCCCCCCATAAATACAAGATTTATCCTTTTACATACAGGGTTCATAACGCAGCCCACGCTAGTCCCCGGTGGGCTGGCGGGGCACCTATACAGACCTACAGTTTACCAGCAGCCTTTTTCAAACAGGTTCTGGAGGCCTGCTGGTGGATCCCGCCAGCACCATGCCCCCAGGTGGTCTCCTTGGGTCACCGTGGGCCACAGTTGGGTCCCCACGGTAGGCCCGCAGATGTCTGGGAGCCCCGGGTCAAACCCACAGGTGTCTGCGGGGCCTTGGGTTGTTCCCTCGGGGGTCTGGGGAACTCACGGGTGCTCACTACGGGTCCACAGTGCCCCCACAGAAGTGGGATCACACATCATCATCCCCACACCTACGGGTCGGCGGTGCCCCCACAGAAGTGGGACCACACATCGTCATCCCCGCAGACTACGGGTCGGAGGTGCCCCCACAGAAGTGGGACCACACATCGTCATCCCCGCATTTGTCACCCGTGGAACCACCAGCCTGATACTCTTGGGATACCCAAGAATACCCGCAGGTGGTCTCCAGAGGTCCCACGCAAAACCACGGAACCTACCCTGAATGTAAAAAAAATAAACCTGGCCTATACATTCAATACATACACCCCCCCCCAACACATATATATATATATACACATATATATACACAGTATATACACACGATGAGCCAATATACAAATAAATGCAGAAGGGTTATCAAAACCATACTGTCCTACAACCAAACAGTTCTCCATACATACACACTAAATTAAAATCAATTTCCTTTAATATTTATAACTGATCTCTCAATCTAAATCATCACTAAACCTCTGAAAAGCCATTTAAACAACTTACATTCCAATATAAATGATGCCTAAATATCTATGCACCATATACATTCTGCAAATTAATCAACCAAGTAAACAAAAATCAATTAGCAATCATTATTTACATCCCTAAACAATTCACACTACATCCCGAACAATGAAACCATTAACAAATTCACGCCTAGAACAATTAAGCCTTTGAAAAAATATAAGTACCGACAAAAATACAACCTTTACAACCAAGCCTATCCCTGACCTTCCTCAAACACACAATACAATACCAAGGAATACATCTATCTAATTTTAAAATACTTTAAACTCACAATAAAACATAGCAGCATACACAAAATAATTTAAAACACATCTAATCCAGCTTTTAAAACATCATCATTTCTTACCCCTGAATGTACAGTATATATCTCTCTAGACATATATACATACATACATACATACAGTGACAGGAAATGATATACCACAAAAAAAAAATACACATGTTAAAAAACCTTTTGAAAAAATTAACAAGTTAAATAAAATACATTTCTTTAGTTAACTTACCATTACTTGCCCCCACCGATTCCCGTTGCGCAGCTTACTCACGAACAAATCCACGAACAGGAACCCATAAAGAAATAAATAAGAAAAAAAATAAACTTTAAACTAAAAATCCAAAACAATCCACGGGTCTTCTATTTGTAATCCATCTTCATCTGTGTTCTTCTTTCTTCTATCTCCTTCCGGGCGGGGCGGGGCGGGGCGTGGTCTTCTTTCCATCATCGGCCATGCCCTTGTCTTTTTTATTTTCCGGAGGTCCTTCCTCCGCGGCGTCTGGCTTCAAAATGAGACGACATAGGCTTTTAAAGGCCTATGACGTCACATTTTGCGTCATGGTTCCCACGGTCCTGATTGGGCCGTGAAAACCATGTGTTTTAGCCGACAAAAATTAAAATGATGACGTCATCTTAAAGGCAATGAAAGCACAGCCAATCAGAATGGCTTTGCTTCAATTGCCTTTAAGGTGACGTAATTAAAAGACACATGGCCGTGCACACATGGTACTAGAGCCAATAAGAGCGTGGGAACTTTATCCCTACTCTGATTGGCTCTGGTATACCATGTGACAGAGGCTTGGGGGAGAAAGGATGTGACGTCAATGAAAACCTGTCAAATGGTACATGAATGTATTTATTGATTATTATGCCTTAACCCCTTCATTACCTTAGCGGCTATACGCTATGGTAATGAAGCAGCATTTCTGTACTTTTAATAATATTGAGCAGGAGCAGGGGGCCGCCTGAGTTTAGATTTCTGGCTCAGGGAACCCCCTGCTCACTGTACAATATTATTAAAAATACAGAAATGCTGCTTCTTTACCATAGCACATAGCCGCTAAGGTAAAGAATGATTCTTTAATGATGTGTGTGTTTTATTCACAGTGTAGATGTGCAGAGGGTCTCCGGAGCAGAAACGTTTTGGTTTCAGGTCCGGGGACCCCTTACCCCCCGAGATACAGGCCCCTTTTTGGGGTGCCGGTATCCCTCTGCTTGGTTGAACAGTCCGCGGTCACGTGATCGGGGCTTTAACGCAGAGGGATACCGGCACCTCATAAAGGGGTCTGTATCTCGGGGGGCAGGGGGTCCCCGACCTGAAACCAGTGTGGTTCAGCTCCCGAGACCCCCTGCACATCTACACTAGGAATAAAAATGTATTTCAAATGTATTTATTTGTATTTATTTATTTGTTTATTTATTTATTGCGGGGATGCTGTGTGTGATTATTTTTTATTGTGGGTAGTGGGGGTGGGTGAAGGGGTTTATAAATGTGAGTTTATAAATAAAATAAAGAATATTATTTCTAGGGGCCCTAGAACAGAAGTTCCCACGCCAATTGCGCGCTCATTGCTCTTTTTTTACAATGTTGCTGGTCTTGCGGCTTTGCAGTCTGGCAGCAAAAAGCAGTTTGTAGTACTGAGTGTGAGATAAATTAACCAGTTCTTTTATTGCTGAAGTTGCCACCAAAAACTTTTATTTACAAATACAGTACAATACAATGGTGAAACATTTCAAGTGAACAGCAATTCAAAACATCAACACACAATAATACATACAGTACTGTACAGTGCAAAACTGCAGCCTTTATTAAATGCTTCTACAGTGGGATGGTGCGCAACACTGTCACTGTCAGTCAGACCTGCACCATCTCAGTCCTAGAGGGCAGCAAACAGGGCAGGTTTTCAGGGCCACATTGAAAACCGTGCAACACACAACATACAGTATCCTTTGTTTAAGTACAGCAGGAACTGTAGGGCAAAACATGTACTGTACAGCACAATACAGTTCAGCACAACATTACAGTATGGTCTCACTGAACGTCCTCCACATTGTCCATCCATGGCCGATTCCTTGCATGGCGCAAAATGCCATTAATGCAGTCTCTAACGCCTTTCATTACAGGATCTGTAACTGCATAAAAGCGCTGCATTTCTTCCACAATTTGTAGCCTTAAATTGGCAGGAAGGGCCTTTTTTGGCGATTCCCATCGTAGTTCACTTTGAACACCCACTCGCAGTACAACGTGTAGGGAACATGGTGCTTAAAAATGATCAAGGCATACTTGTGGGGTTCACCAGCACTCCTCACCCTATACTTCTCCCTGAGCGCCGGTGTCAGATCGCACAGGGTGATGTCGGCCACCGTTTCGATGCGAGCGTGTGTAGGAGGTCTTTTGGGAGCGGGTGTACTTGAGGCGACGGGCAATTTTAGGGTGTCTGGGAGGAAGCTTTCCTCCAGTCGTGGTCGCCGGGTTGTCTCCTGGCGTGGTCTTGACGGGGTTGTCATGTCCTCCTCAATGGCATACATGTACATTACATCTTCTGGTGGGGGGGGGGTGCGCTTGGTGATGGACGGGGGCCGAAGGTACTGCACCGACACACTTTATTCGAGCAAATACCCAGTATGTACCTGGCAGATACCTGGAATGCACCGCTCCTCACCTCTGACAAGCCCCGTTGCGTTTGCCTTCCCAGCCTGGGTTCATGCCTGGCTGACGGGCGGCTGATCTGTTAAATGATAATGATTAGGATTTAATAGGCTGCAATGCTTCGCGTGTCTACCAGATGGCATAAATTCATGAATTGTAATGCAGTATATATATATATACTGTGCAGTATTGCAGCCAGCGGGAATAAAATGCTTCAATCCCTGCCTGGAAAATACCTCAATGCACTCGGGCAGAAAACAGTCACAAACCTCAATACACCCGGGTATACCCGAATTCGTGGGACTAGCCGAGCTCGAATAAAGTGTGTCGCCAGTGTACCATGCATCACATCCATGTCACCCTCCTGCTCCGGCGTCGGGAAACAGGGGCATTAGCACCGAGCAAATAATGTATGCCCGCTATGTCAGCCTCTATCTTGTCCATCCGTTGATCCATTTGTACCATCCATTGCTCCACATGTAGCACCGACTCCAGAAGCAGATCTAGCTTTGCCAGCACAATAGAATTCCCGGGGAGATCCACACTTATCCCATTCAGGATCCGGTCTAATGAGCTGCTTGTGCATGGCATCTGGACATCTGGGGGGATGGGTGCAACGGAGGAGGAGATGGGGGTTGTATGGAGAGAAGCGGCATCGATGGAGAGTGGAGCAGGTGACCTGGGGATACCCGTTACAGGAGAAGCGTCAGCGTCGTCAAAGAGGGATGGAGAAGGTGACCGTTGGATTTCCAGGCGAGAAGCAGAGTCGTCCAAGAGCAAAGGAGACAGTAACCCGTGGATTTCAGAGGCGGCAGCATCTTCGGATGGAACCGGACAAGATGGGGGTGGAGAAGCCGGGCTGAAGATTTCCGGGACAGCTACAGCAGAGTCATCGAAGCATATGGGAGGAAGTGGTCTGCGGATTCGGTGGGATGGCTGCCATTCGTCTTGCGTACAGAGCACATCACCGTATATCTTCTTCACATAATGAGGTTTACGTCTAGGAAAACCCTTAGCCTTTGGGGTCAGCAGAAGGTTTTCTTTATTGGCCTTAGCCTGTCGCTTTGCCCTTGGCGTGGAAACGGCTGCTGCCTTTCGCTTTTTCAGCATGACAGGCACGGCAGAGGTGAGTGTGTTCTTGCATCCATAGAACTGGGGATGCTCCATGGAAGCGGGTGGCACAATGCAGTACAGTATCTGAACAAGGGCAAGCTCAGATAAAGATCCTGGAGTGGTGGCCTATGCAAAGTGTGCAACCTTTTAAGCATGGCGGCCAGGTACAGGTGTTGAAAGTGGGCGTACTGTAATGTGAGTCATTAACGTATAAATACACCAGCCATTTTGTGGATTCACTGCACATTGAATACACATCGACTAAACATCGAATACACATTCTTGTGTTTGTATTTCTTTCTACTCGCAGCAATGCCTGTTAAGAAGATTTCAAAGGATCTCAGCATGAGAATTAAGGCGATGTACACGAGCGGACACCGAATTGCTGCTATCCAACGCTGGTTAGCTGCTTCTGGCCTCGTTGTGCCATCAAACACCGTGTGCTATCATGCACAAGGAGAAAACAGAGACCGCAAAAAGGCACCAAGGGTAACTACCGCGTAAGTATATTTATAAAACTTAACAAAAAAAAAAATAGAAAACTGTAGTGTACATCTACAGTATGTAATATTTATTTAGTATATTTATATTACAACAGTATATACTGTATTTGTGGTCAATTTATATTTTTTGTGCCGCAGTATACACTTTTGGTATATTGCAATTCATCTTACAACGGAATATATATGATGTATATTTCTTATGATATAACAACAGTATATTTATATAGTATATTTATATTACAACAGTATATACTGTATGTGTGGTCAATTTATATTTTTTGTGCAGCAGTATACACTTTTCGTACAGTATATTGCAATTCATCTTACAACGGAATATATACTGTATGATGTGTATTTATTATGATATAACAACAGTATATTTATATAGTATATTTATATTACAAAAGTACTGTATACTGTATATTTTGTCTATTTATATTTATAGTACAGCAGTATACATTTTTTGTATATTTATATTTACTGTATATTACAACATTACATGTACAGTATACAGTATACATTTTATATTGCTGCATATTAATAAAACAATATAATTTCTTTGCATTGTAGGGAGACTACTCTTCTGGTGGACAGAATAAGTGAGGAGAATGATGAGAGGAGTGCATTAAGGGTTAAAAACACTCTGCAGGAAAAGCACAATCTGACTGTATCCGAGAGCAGCATAAAGAAGATGAGACGCAGAATTGGATGGAAATATGGACGTGTGAGGTTAGTACTGGACAGTACAGGAGGTACTGTAAAGTAAAAGTGTTGTTTTGCAAACTGTACTGCGCTGTGACGCAAAAAAAATGTATTCATTGTCATTACAGAGCGTACCCCATGATACGGGACGCAAACAAAATCAAAAGAGTACTCCAGGCCCAGGCATGGATCGACAGCGGTGAGACTATCCAGGATTGCATCTTCACTGATGAGTCTACTGTGTCGCTGGAGAGATTTGCAAGATTTGCGTTCCACAAAAAAGGCCGCATATATTTGAAGCCGCGGCCAAAACACCCTGTGAAGCTGCATGTGTGGGGTGCCATCTCTAGGCGTGGACCGGGATGCATTGTCATCTTTGAAGGTACAATTTCTCAAATATAATGCCGCCTAATGCACTGTACTTGACTAGTGTTGCCTTACCGTATGCACTGTACTGTACTATTGAGCACTTTTCTTTTCTTGCTATAGGAATCATGAATAAAGATTTCTTCCAAGACAACATTGTGCCCGCGATAGTGCGATACATCAGACGCGACTTCACCAATGGTCACCGCTTCTACCAGGACAACGATCCCAAGCACACCGCGTCGACGGCGCATATCCTTGAGCGCGGCATCAACTGGGGGAAGACGCCAGCGGAGTAAGTGCAGTAGACCGTGTCCCATTTTTGTTCCCCACTGTTTTTAGCTCTTAAACCAATTGTCCTTTCTTTCCAATCACAGATCGCCAGACTTCAATCCGATCGAAATGGTCTGGCATCAGCTGAAGGACTATATCCGTAAAGTGGCGAAACCCTCCAAAAAGGACGAGTTGTTGAAAGCCATACTGAGTTTTTGGAACGATGTACTCACCGTGGAACGATGCAATAAATATATAGACCATATTGCCACAGTGTTGCCCATTGTCATCGCGCGCAATGGGCAAGCATCAGGAAAGTAGTAGAGTGCTGTAGTATTGTAAGCACAGTATGATACAGGTAAGTATGGCACAGATTTTTTCTTTTCAGAGACAGCAGCAGCAGCCATAAGGTTACAGTACATAGCCATGGCACCAGCGGTTACAGTACAGTACATTGAATTTACTGTAACAGTAGTCAGAGTATACAGTAGTTCCAGTATACAGTAGTTTGACAGTACTACAGTAACTGCCTACTAACTGCTCCATTTTTTTCTTTACAGAGAAAGCTGCACCAGCCACCTACAGTAGTTCTGCCATAATACAGTACAGTATGCACATACTGTGCAGTACAGTAACTGAACTAAGTTTTTGTTTTCTTGTCGTTCCAGGTAAAAGGGTGCCCAAGGGGGAGGGGGGCTTTTTGTCCAGTCAAATCTGCTTGTGCAGTCAAATGTACAGTATATAAACAGCATTAATGATGTACACAAAACCTCTCCTCTCTCAATGAACTACTGTACCGCAGACACAATGAGGATACTGTTATGAAGGAAAAAAGAACAGGACGGGTTATTTAACATTATACTGTACAATATTTATACTGTATATTTATATATTTTTATTCTAAAGGTATTCGAGAATGTACTGTATGAGGACCTGATGACTTTCAACCCGCTCAGACCCACAGAACGGATTATTTCACATTACTGTATATTTATCCTGTATATTTTCAGTATACAGTACAGTATATTTTTATTCCAAATTATTAGAGAATGTACTGTATTTAATTTAGAAGAAGTGGCTGTTCTGAACAGTACAGTTACTGTAAGCAAACGGATGCACATCAGATTTACATTTCCAATTCGAGAGGGGATTTTTGCAAAGCAGGCAGGCCTCTAAGGGTTGTTGGAGGGGGGTGGTGGGATCAGACGCTGGCCTCCTGCTGAATCTTGTTACCGTAGCCCACCCAGGTGCGGATTAACAACACAATGGCAGAAGATTAGGGTTGGATGAGCCAGCCGATTGATGCTTGGCCAGGGAGGGATTTAAAACTCTAAGGGAGGGGGTGGGGTGGCTGAAATAGCTGGGACTGTACTGTCACAGTATTACAAAAGGCAGGTCACCCTAATAATTGCATGAATAAACCCCCAAAGACAAGCCCCAAATACAGTACAGTATACTGTATACTGCATATACAGTACAGAGCTGTATACTGTATTATAAATAAATAATCATACAGTACTGTATGTATTATTGTGTGTTGATGTTTTGAATTGCTGTTCACTTGAAATGTTTCACCATTGTATTGTACTGTATTTGTAAATAAAAGTTTTTTGTGGCGACTTCAGCAATAAAAGAACTGGTTCATTTATCTCACACTCAGTACTACAAACTGCTTTTTGCTGCCAGACTGCAAAGCCGCAAGACCAGCAACATTGTAAAAAAAAGAGCAATGAGCACGCAATTGGCGTGGGAACTTCTGTTCTAGGGCCCCTAGAAATAATATTCTTTATTTTATTTATAAACTGACATTTATAAACCCCTTCACCCACCCCCGCTACCCACAATAAAGCGGGCACGGTGGGTTAACACCTCATAAAGGGGTCTGTATCTCGGGGGGCAGGGGGTCCCCGGACCTGAAACCAACGCAGTTCAGCTCCCGAGACCCCCTGCACATCTACACTAGGAATAAAAATGTATTTCAAATGTATTTATATTTATTTATTTATTTATTTAGATTTATTTATTTATGTATTGCGGGGATGCTGTGTGTGATTTTTTTTATTGTGGGTAGTAGGGGTGGGTGTGGTTATTTACACGGGATCCCCCTCCCCACATTTACATACAGTACACTGCACTCAGAAACACAGGCCAGGGAGATTTAACACACTATAGGGGGAGTTTTTTTTTACATAGATTACAGGGAAGCTTAACGCACACAATAGGGGGATAGGGGGAGGGGGTTTTACATAGATTACAGTGAAGGCAGGGAAGTTTAAAAGAGAGAATAGGGGAGGGGGTTTTACATAGATTACAGTGAAGGCAGGGAAGTTTAAAAGAGAGAATAGGGGAGGGTTTTTTACATAGATTACAGTGAAGGCAGGGAGGTTTAAAAGAGAGAATAGGGGAGGGGGTTTTACATAGATTACAGTGAAGGCAGGGAGGTTTAAAAGAGAGAATAGGGGAGGGGTTTTACATAGATTACAGTGAAGGCAGGGAGGTTTAAAAGAGAGAATAGGGGAGGGGTTTTTACATAGATTACAGTGAAGGCAGGGAGGTTTAAAAGAGAGAATAGGGGAGGGGGTTTTA
The DNA here is from genome assembly GCF_040206685.1 of Ascaphus truei. Taxonomy (NCBI): domain Eukaryota; kingdom Metazoa; phylum Chordata; class Amphibia; order Anura; family Ascaphidae; genus Ascaphus; species Ascaphus truei. The sequence goes on from NC_134483.1 coordinate 380,543,148, forward strand.
CATAGATTACAGTGAAGGCAGGGAGGTTTAAAAGAGAGAATAGGGGAGGGGTTTTACATAGATTACAGTGAAGGCAGGGAGGTTTAAAAGAGAGAATGGGGAGGGTTTTTTTTAATAGATTACAGTGAAGGCAGGGAAGTTTAAAAGAGAGAATAGGGAGGGGTTTTACATAGATTACAGTGAAGGCAGGGAGGTTTAAAAGAGAGAATAGGGGAGGGTTTTTTACATAGATTACAGTGAAGACAGGGAGGTTTAAAAGAGAGAATAGGGAGGGGTTTTACATAGATTACAGTGAAGGCAGGGAGGTTTAAAAGAGAGAATAGGGGAGGGTTTTTTACATAGATTATGTGAAGGCAGGGAAGTTTAAAAGAGAGAATAGGGGAGGGGTTTTTACATAGATTACAGTGAAAGCAGGGAGGTTTAAAAGAGAGAATAGGGGAGGGGTTTTTATATAGATTACAGTGAAGGCAGGGAAGTTTAAAAGAGAGAATAAGGGATGGGGTTTTACATAGATTACAGTGAAGGCAGGGAGGTTTAAAAGAGAGAATAGGGGAGGGTTTTTTTACATATATTACAGTGAAGGCAGGGAGGTTTAAAAGAGAGAATAGGGGAGGGGGTTTTACATAGATTACAGTGAAGGCAGGGAAGTTTAAAAGAGAGAATAGGGGAGGGGGTTTACATAGATTACAGTGATGGCAGGGAGGTTTAAAAGAGAGAATAGGGGAGGGGGTTTAACATAGATTACAGTGAAGGCAGGGAAGTTTAAAAGAGAGAATATGGGAGGGGGTTTTACATAGATTACAGTGAAGGCAGGGAAGTTTAACACACACATTAAAAATATGTATTGAATGTATTAATTGTTTATTATGCCTTAACCCCTTCATTATCTTAGCGGCTATAAAGTACGCTATGGTAATGAAGCAGCATTTCTGTACTTTTAATAATATTGAGCAGGAGCAGGGGGCCCCCTGAGTTTAGATTTCTGGCTCAGGGAACCCCCTGCTCACTGTACAATATTATTAAAAATACAGAAATGCTGCTTCTTTACCATAGCGCATAGCCGCTAAGGTAAAGAACGAGTGTTTATTTATATATGTGTTTTATTCATACTGTACATGTGCAGAGGGTCTGCGGAGCAGAAACGTTTTGGTTTCAGGTCCGGGGACCCCCTGCCCCCGAGATACGGGCCCCTTTTGGGGGTGCCGGTATCACTCTGCTTGGTTTAACAGGACGCAGTCACGTGATCGCAGAGGGATACCGGCACCTCATAAAGGGTTCTGTATATCGGGGGGCAGGGGGTCCCCGGACCTGAAACCAATGCGGTTCAGCTCCCGGGACCCCCTGCACATCTACACTAGGAATAAAAATGTATTTCAAATGTATTTATTTGTATTTATTTATTTATTTATTTATTGCGGGGATGCTGTGTGTGATTATTTTTATTGTGGGTAGTGGGGGTGGGTGAAGGGGGTATTAGCCCCAACGGTGGTTGTTTTGGGCTTGCGGGGGGGGTCGCGGGTGTGGTTAACCCCTTCATGACCGTAGCGGTATTAACTGCTACGGTCGGGAAGGGGTTAAGTGCACCCGCAACCCCCCCCGCAAGTCCTAAAATCACACCAAGGGCCAAATACCCCCTTCACCCACCCCCGCTACCCACAATAAAGCGGGCACGGTGGGTTAACCCCTTCATTGCCTTAGCGGCTATACGCTATGGTAATGAAGCAGCATTTCTGTACTTTTAATAATATTGTGCAGGAGCAGGGGGCCCCCTGAGTTTAGATTTCTGGCTCAGGGAACCCCCTGCTCACTGTACAATATTATTAAAAATACAGAAATGCTGCTTCGTTACTATAGCACATAGCCGCTAAGGTAAAGAACGAGTGTTTATGTATATATACGTGTTTTACTTATACTGTAAATGTGCAGAGGGTCTCCGGAGCAGAACCGCTGTGGTTTCAGGTCCGGGGACCCCCTACCCCCCGAGATACAGGCCCCTTTTGGGGGTGCCGGTATCCCTCTGCTTGGTTTACAGGTCGCGGTCACGTGATCGGGACCTTTAAACGCAGAGGGATACCGGCACCTCATAAAGGGGTCTGTATCTCGAGGGGCAGGGGGTCCCCCGGCCTGAAACCAGTGCGGTTCAGATCCCGAGACCCCCTGCACATCTACACTATAAATAAAAATGTATTTAAAATAAGTTTTAATGTGCCGCTGTTTGCGCAGAGAGAGAGCAGCGGATCTCTCTCTGCTGCAAACACATCTCGCCCCCGCCGGCCCATAGTATCATTTACAGTATGTGCATATACTGTACAGTACTGTATGTGTACAGTACTGTATGTTAGGGGTTATAGGGGCTGTTGTTATACAGTATATATATATATACAGTATATATACTGCATTACAATTCATTATAGGGGACGGCTTCAAAGAGAACAGCTCGCAAGCTCCCCCATGTGTTTTTACACGGCATTGCAGTTTTGCAGCCAGCCGGAATAAAATGCTTCAATCCCTGCCGGGAAAATAACGCTATACATTCCAGCAGAAAACGATCACAAACCTCAATACACCGGAGTATACCCAAATTCGCGGGACTAGCCGAGCGAGAATAAAGTGTGTCGCCACTGTATGTATGTATGCATCTTTATTTATATAGCGCCATTAATGTACATTGCGCTTCACCGCAGTAATAGACGTGACAATCATATAAATAACAAATAGTATAAATAACAGATCATGGGAATACGTTCTTCAGACATAAAAGTAACATTGTAGAAGAGGAGTCCCTGCTCCGAAGAGCTCACAATCTAATTGGTGGGGAGAATGTACAAAGACAGTAGGAGGGCATTCAGGTAAGTGTTTAGGTAAGTGCGTCTGCAGGGGGCCAAGCTTTATGTATTGTGTATAGTATTAGCCATGGTGCTACTCATATGCTTATTTAAGCAAGTGTGTCTAAAGGTGCGTCTTGAAGGGGGATAGAGAGGGTCCTAGTCGGGTATTGAGGGGAAGAGCATTGCAGAGGTACGGGGCAGTTAGTGAGAAATGTTTAAGGCGGGAGAGGGCTTTAGATACAAATGGAGTAGAGAGAAGACATCCTTGAGCAGAACGCAAGAGTCGGGATGGTGCATAGTGAGAAATTAGGTCTGAGATGTAAGGACGGGCAGAAGAGTGTAAAGCTTTAAAAGTGAGGAGGAGAATTCAGTGCGAGATGCGAGATTTGATAGGAAGCCAGGAGAGTGATTTTATATGGGGAGACGCTGAGACAGATTTAGGAAAGAGTAGAGTGGTTCTGGCAGCAGCGTTTAGGATAGATTGTAGGGGAGACAGGCGAGAGGCAGGAAAGCTGGACAGCAGGAGGTTACAGTAATCGAGACGGGAGAGAAAGAGGGCCTGAGTCAAAGTTTTAGCAGTCGAGTAACAGAGGAAAGGGCGTATCTGTGAGGAATCAGGACACACGCCGCCCTCGGCACTGCCCTACCCTGTCTGCCCGACCGGCCACTGTTTCCTCCGCTCCTGCTTCTCGCCGTGGACCGCACCCCTGTTCCCCTGCAGCTCTCACACGTCGCCGTCACTTCCACTGGGCGTGCGCTCGCTCCAATTACAGAGCACGCGCCGCACAAGTTAATTTATACACTGCATCCCGGCGGTAGGCTCCGCCCACCGCCCGACTCAGGATCCAGGCTCACACCCCCCAGCCGTCCAGCTGCAGCAAGACAGATCATCATCCCCTGTCCTATCAAGAGGCTCCTCAGCTCACCTCTGCCCTGCCTCCTACTTTGATTGGTCCACTGTGCTTTATTATCCCTGTAGCTCCAATGCAACCTCGCTCTGCATAGTTTCGTTTGGCTTGTGCTATTTGGATCCTATGCCCCCAGCTCCCTCTTGCATTTCAGATCTCGTTACTTGACCAGCTTGTCTTAATACCCTTTCTGGCTCCTTGACCTAGCTTACCTCTCAGACTGTCGGACACGGCTCACGGACCTCTACGACTCAGATCTCTCCTGCCCTCCACCTTCAGCTTTGGACATCACTACGCTACATTCTCTATGCCTGGATCTGGCAAGTACTACGGCTAAACCCTTGTACCCTCGGCCTTGGTCAGCCTATCAATCCATACTCCGGGCAATAGGAGAAGAGTAGGGTAGCGCAAACCATAGAAGATAAAGGAAATCAAATATGCAAATAAATAAAAGCATAAAACCTTCAGGTGTATATAAACAATTGAGAGGAAACAGTAAACAAATGTTCAACACGTAAAAATGACTACGTGTGTACAGTGAGGTGCACTAAAGTGAGTGGTGGTGAAAGGCAGTAGGTGCTAAGAAGTAATAACAGTAACTTACACTGCCATGTGTAAGTTGATGCCCCAAATGATCTCTTTATGGGCCAGTACTCTTTCCTCTGTGCAGGCTCTGTCTCTCCTGTCTCTCTCGGTAGACACTTCTCCGTGGTACACGAATAGGAGCCACCCCGTGTAGAAGATGATAGACATGGCCAGAGATGAATATTTAAAAACTGTATTTTATTAAAAAAACATGCAAGAGCAACAAAGCACATACATCAAAGGTTTGACTCCATCAGAGGCTGTAGCAGCTACGATCGCTGTGATGCAGTACATCCCCAGCTCCCGTGTCCGGTATGCAAAGCTGGAACACGGTTGATCACAGAAGACTACGGAGGCCGCCAAGGGTCACAAAGGTACACACCTAGAACAAGCCTGGTTCTGCCACTATTGTTATCCACGTTGGAACATTCAGGGAGTGCCCCAGATATATTCTATTCTATCCAGTTAATAAACTGAGGACAAATCTACAAGGAATAAATTGGGAGAATGTTTTTGCAGGGAAAAAAGGAAGATAAATGGGCAGTCTTTAAAACATTGTTAGAAAAGAACACTTATTAGTGTATTCCTTATACCGTCATTGTCTTCCTCCTTGTCCACATCACCGTCCTCTGTTGGCAGCAACATTACATAAAAAACACACTACTGGCCACTAACCCCTTAATCAACTTAGCAGTTAGTAACCACTATAGTTATTAAGGGGTTAACCCCCCTACCCCGCTACCCACTTGGGTAGCCTGACCACCCTCTGGGCAACTAACCACCCCCTTGGCTACCAATTGATTGGCACAGTGGTACACCATGCCCCCAATATGGGCAATCTAAAAAAAAAAAAAACAGGCACATAAAAACCCACATACATTTAAATTAAACAAGCATTTGCCAATAAATCCATTGTTTGGCACAGTGGTACACCATGCCCATATAATATGGGCATGGTATTCCACTATGGCAATGAATGGGCAAGCTACAAAGAAAAAAAAGGCACTGAATTAAAATAAATAACATTGCAATAAAATAAAGAAAAAAACAATAAACCAATTGATTGGCACAGTGGTACACAATGCCATATAAGATGGGCATGGTTTGCCACTATGGCAGTCACTGTTAAACCTGGGGAAAAAACAATCCAAAAAAATACAAAACAATTAAATAAAAAACAAAACAAAAAACAAACAAATAAATAAAAACAAGCACCAAAAATAGAAAACTTAATAATTACATTTTAAAAACTGTCCAAAATTGCATTGCTTTTCACTGTGCATATCTATACCCTCAAAGGGGCAAGGTTAAGCACATTGGCAGTCAATGGGCATACTATAAAAACATACAATACATTGCAATGAAATAAAAAAAACAATATTTGCCTAAAAATTACTTGCATGTCACTGTGTTTATCTATACCCCAAAAGGAGCATAGATAAACACATTAACATTCAATGGGCAACCTAAAAAAGAAATAAAATAAAAATACCAAAAATACAAAAACAACAAACAATCAATGTTTTTCTTTACTTTGAAGTCTTCACCCTCCGATTCTGACTGCAGCAGAAACCTCTTGATCCTCGACACAATTCTCCTCAACATCTGGTAAGTTATTTTCTTCTTTCTTCAGTCTCTGCCGCTGTTGTCGCAGGGACTATACATGTGCAAATTCTGAAAAGACCAGAGTCTCTTCTTAATTTGTAATCCAATTCAATGGGGAGGATGCTGTCCCGTCGTCTTCTTGGCATCAAATGAGGCCTGTGATGTCACATTTGACTAAGATGGTACACTCAAAAAACACAAAAAATTAAAATAAACACAGGATTTTAAAATGGTCGCCCAGCCAAAGTCAAATACAGACTCTGCAATAATGGGGAGGAAAATGTGTTCCTGGTGTAAGGAGCCCAGCCACGTGGAGCAGTGTCCCTTTAGGCTGTATTCGGAGGATGAGGATGATCCCTATGTGGCCCCAGAAAAAGGGCAGCAGCAAGAGGAATATTTTTTTTCAATGTGGCAATGAACTGCAGCACCAAGCAATGTGCTGTGGTCACAAGGAAGGTACAGAAGTTTTGTTAGCAAGTGCACATCCAGTATCACTGATGAGAAAGGATTTGTGCACATTACTGCTGATATCTCAGAAAGTAGAAAGTATCTGCAGCAAAGATGCTACAAAAAAAATGAAGGAATCTGCCGGTGTGATTCAATCTAGATATATGTCCTACAACAGAACCAAGCAAGCTGTGCATTGCTATAAGCGTATCCACAATGCCATCTCCGTACTACAAATGGCTTTCCACACAATTTAGGAAAGAAGAACCGAATTATGACTGAGAAGCACAATACCAATACAGTCATGCTACTGCCCAAGCCAGAAACCTCACAATGGAAATAGCTGCTAGAAAGATGCAATCTTTGGCTAGATTGAGGAAGATCTGTTTCAGTGTTCACACCTCTACAGGTACAAAACTAGGTAACTACCAAACTGAGATGCCACGGGAGTCAATTGGTATGGATAAAAGCTTCTCCCAGCTTGAACCACCCGTGAATATGGCTACAGAATCTAATGCAGTTGGTCACCCTAAACGTAGGGAAGAAAGGATCACCCAACGCAGGGGAAAATATGTGACCAAGTGGTCAGAAGAAAGACTGGCTTGGGAAAAGTCCTACATTATTAAACTGGAGAAATAGCTCTAATCCCAGCGGGTCTAAGGGTTCTCTTCCTCCATCCATTCTCATTCGAGCCGCAGTGTTTCCCGGTACGTAGATAACTTTCTTCAGCCTATTGTACTCACTTTGCCATCATTCATACAGGATACTACAGCTTTATTAATTGCTTTACAGAATATTGTGTGGAAGGAGGGGTACAGATGGGTCACCATGGATGTCACATCACTTTACACGATCATAGAACACAAGCACGGCCTACAAGACATTTATCACTATCTTCAGTTATCTTCACTTTCCACAGCACAGATCACTTTCATTAATGATTCTATTTTATTTTTATTAACACATAATTATTTTCTTTTTGACTCACATTTCTATCTTCAAAAACAGGGCACGGCTATGGGGACTTCTTTTGCACCCTCATATGCCAACCTCTTTATGGGCTTGTGGGAATCTGTTCACATTTTTGGTAGCACTTATATTTTTCGTTCTAATATTTTTTATAAAAGGTATATCGACAATTTGATTTTCATTTGGGATGGTGATTTACATAGTTTGCACACTTTCTTTCAAATTCTCAACACTAATAACGTTAATCTTAATTTCACATATCAAACCGATACACACAAGATTAATTATTTGGATGTGACACTCCATGGTGGCCCTAACACTATTATTCAAACTGATATTTTTACCAAACCTCACTCTAGGAATTCTTATTTACATGCAAAGAGTAGTCACCCAAGATCCCTGATCCGTGGGATCCCTATGGGCCAATTTTTAAGATACAAAAGGTTGTGCTCTAACCAAGAAACATTTCTTCAGCATTCACAAACTTTAAGCTCCAAGTTTTTAGCTAGAGGATATTCTAAGCATGATGTACACCAAGCCTTTGTGAATGCGGAATCTTTTGATCGGACAAGTCTGGTCAAATACAACAAACAAAAAAAGAGTCAGTTCTGTGATAGTCATTTATTTATTACTAAATTTAGCAAACAGGCATCACAAATCCAACATATTGTTTCCAAGCATTGGAATATACTTAAATTGGACCCTGACCTGGAACCAATTATTCAACATGGACCCAGGTTCGCATTCAGAAAGGCTAATACTTTGGCTACTTCTATTTCTAGAAGTCTTTTTCAGTCAGGACATCAACCACGTGTGAGAAATATACCCAAAGGATTTCATAAATGTGGTTTCTGTAGATACTGCCAATATGCATTACCCACCAAAAGAGTACACACATTATATACTGTCACCAGATATAGGATTAGAACCTTTATCAATTGTCATACCAGCTACGTGGTGTACGTTATTGCTTGTGGATGTAATCTCAAATATGTGAGTAGGACCATCAGGTCTCTACATGTTAAGATTTCTGAACACATTAGACTTATCAACAAACCGGATATTTTACACCCAGTGTCAAAACACTTTACTCAGTGCCCTTTTGGTGGGTTAAGGAATTTTCGATTTTTTGGCATTGAACATGTTCCCCCTAATATTAGAGGTGGTGATGGGCTTAATCACCTTAATAAAAAAGAAATGCAATGGATTTTTTTTCTCAATACCCTTCAACCAAACGGTTTAAATGTGGAATGGGAATTACAACATTTTCTTCATGATTACTGATATATTATTTTTTCCTAAACCCTCCCCCCCCACCCTTCTCCCCCCCTTCTCCCCCCGCCCTTCCCCTTCACTCTGCCCTAGTCCCGCTTTCTGGTACATGTACATATCTCATTCATTGTTGTAACCATTATAGTAATTGTGGTTGATATTCAATTTATTATACAGATTCTAATATACAAAACAGAAAGTGAATCCCTGCGCTTCTCCCATAGGAATAGCAATCAATGGGGAATATATATATATATGTATGGTGTAAATATCTATAAGAAAAAAGGAGACTTTTGGTATACATCCTTTGATCAAATAATGCCAAGCCTGCTAACCACGTCAAGGTAAGTCTCTTTAGCAGGTCCCTACGCTAAATGCATACTAGTGTTATGTGAAATAAGCCCAGAAGGGGTTAAAATATCAAAGCATATGCTTGTATAACCTAGTGCAATTAAAAACTGGTAGAGACTTACCTTGACGTGGTTAGCAGGCTTGGCATTATTTGATCAAAGGATGTATACCAAAAGTCTCCTTTTTTCTTATAGATATTTACACCATACATATATATATATATTCCCCATTGATTGCTATTCCTATGGGAGAAGCGCAGGGATTCACTTTCTGTTTTGCACATTTGTATGGCCATTTCCTTCACTAGCTGCATGCTCTTTACATGGAGAAGCGCAGTGATTATATTTGTTTTACATTATTTGTTGGGCCGATTTAAATCCTTTGCAGCACGCTCCTAGAGGGCAACACTACTATGGTGTAATTGAATATATTTAGCCAATCACCTGCAACTGCTTATTGAGCAGTTTGTGGCAGGCCAGCCCCTCCTCTTCTAGGTATATAATCTCCTAACAAGGTCCCCTTATTCCACTTCACTTACATGTGAGTATCTGTACTGGTATATACCAGTTTTTAATTGCACTAGGTTATACAAGCATATGCTTTGATATTTTAACCCCTTCTGGGCTTATTTCACATAACACTAGTATGCATTTAGCGTAGGGACCTGCTAAAGAGACTTACCTTGACGTGGTTAGCAGGCTTGGCATTATTTGATCAAAGGATGTATACCAAAAGTCTCCTTTTTTCTTATAGATATTTACACCATACATATATATATATATTCCCCATTGATTGCTATTCCTATGGGAGAAGCGCAGGGATTCACTTTCTGTTTTGCACATTTGTATGGCCATTTTCTTCACTAGCTGCATGCTCTTTACATGGAGAAGCGCAGTGATTATATTTGTTTTAGATTCTAATATATGTTCATTTCGTTATCAATGTTACTTTCGTTGCAATATTTGGGTATACATATATTTTGTTATTATCTTAACATAAGTGTATTTACTGAGACTGTTGTTTTTAATTATTTTTACTGACCAGTTGCTATTACCTTTTGCTCAAATATGTCTTTGAGTTGTCATTTGTTTTGTTATGCATATATTCTATAGGGTTTTATGCATCTGGTCGTAATTTTAACTTGTTTATATTCATATGTAAATCTCTGTTATGCATGTCATTCTTTGCACCTGCTGCCCATCGGCTGAGGAGCAGCATATACAGGTGTTTGAGTTTGAACTACCTATATCAGGGCTTTCGATGTGACTGATGGATCACTCTTTGACAAAGGCCTGAGGGCTGAAACGCGTCAGAGGATCCATCAGCTGTACACTTTGTTACAATAAAGTTTTTTAGTCACCACCTTAGCTACACTCCGTTCTTTCTATGGCTGTGCTTCATTTCTGCCTCCTGTGGGTGGAGTTCCTGTACTGACCAAAACAATACTATGGCGATAGAGTAAGTACTACAGAAATATATAAAAACAATATTAGAGGCAGTACATACCACAAAGAGTTTATAATCTAAACAATGAACAGTGGAAGATGAACAGCTGCAGTAGTAAGGGCAAATGGTATTACTGTGTAAGAGTGTATAATTAAAGAGGCTTTTGCTTTTAGATAAATTAGTGTCAATAAAAGATGATTGAGAAGTTAAACGTAATGTATAAGCATAAACTTTGTAAACTGTGGTTAAACTGGTGGAAATTCTATTGAAAGGCAAATATAAGGCTAATATAAAGAATTAATATTATAGCATAGATTAAATTGTTTTTACATTTTAATAATGAGTTATAAGATCGATGGCTTTATAATAGATTGTTTCTAATGCTGCAATAAAATTATATTACTTCTGTTTAATTATTACAGCATTACCTTGAGGATTTTGTGAAATAGCCCTTTTGAATCATTTAGTAGATACACTAACTTAGCAAAAATAATTTAAACAACACAATTCACATGCATTTGAGAAGAAAGTAAATATGAGGTGAGTAAAGCAATACAGAGTAAGCACAATGAGAAGATAGAAACGATATACAGATAATGGCAAAATGATACATTAAAGATATAGCAGCTGTAAGTAGGGCTACAGGCGGTGTTGCATTTAACATTGGAAATCTGAGCATCCCTCCTGCTCTTACAGTGACAGGGCAGTCATTTTGAGGCACCTATTTTTTATGAGGACGCAGCATACAAAACAGAGTTTCCAGCTTTATCATGCATTAGTCCCTCAAAATGGCTCCTAGAGCCTCTCCCACTTAAAGTGATAACCATAATGTTGCAAAGTGCAGTCCCATTCCTCCATGCACAGTATAATACCAGCAGCCCCGACTGTGGATGCTGGTATTGTCATAGAGGGGTTTGCAGTTTTATTCTGTATAAAACCTTGCACGCCTGTGCAATTGCTGTTAATGGGGTGTTATCTCTAATAGCTGCATCAATAGATTCAGTATATTAAAATACAGGTTTTTACTGGATAGCTAACCAACTGTACTTCAATTTCAGCAAGGTTTTAAAAGTGAAAACAAATGGAGATATACAGCACTAAAATGAGGGGGCAATCCGTAGCACTGGACATATTAAATGTTTTGTTTATTCAATAATTTAATTTTCCAATGTTTCATGTCTCCATTTAACCTACCTATGCTTACTGTGGTTGGACCACAATTATTCAATCCTGATGAGTTTCACAGTCACCCTGCTGCTTTATAGCTGTACTGTATGTAATCTTAGTTGGACGTTACTGCAGATTAGCACATTTTCTTTACAAAGAATTGCACACTGCCAACTGCATTATGACACATCCTCACATTTCAATGAATGACTGTGCAATGAGGTTGCAATAATTTAAAGCACATATTTAAAATGTGTGCTATGTCCATTTGGCACCATCATTTGGCTTCTCTTTGCTGAAGATGTCTTCATAAAACTGTGCAGAGCATTCTAAAATGAATAAAATCCCACTTTCAAGGCCAAAGCCTCTTACAACCTCAGTTAATAACTACTCAAGAGAGATCTTCTGGCAAACGATATTGATAAAAGCTCTAAATATTCTTGCCTCATTGTTATTTATACATATAATAAATAGCAACATTTCCATTTAGTACACCCAAGCTTTGTGACAATTTACCTAAGGGAAAAACTAATGCTGAAAAAATATTATTTTGTACTTATTTGTAATTCACAAAACAATGTTCATTATCAAGAAGTATAACTTTATACTGGTTAAAGCAGCAATCCTGCCAACATGTGAAATAGTTGTTTTTTCCCTCACCGGATTGTAACAAGGTGGTCCTCCAGAGCAGAACCCTGTTATTTCCAACGGTCCTTCAGTTCTTGAGATATTTACTGGTGAAGTTACCTGTGTTGTTGCTGGGAATTGAAATGGCCATCAATAGGAAGATGCAACCTGTGACATTTTGGCTTCTAATTAGCCTGTAGGACCCACAAGAGTTGATGGCGACTGAGTTTTAAAACTGGTAACTTTACCTAGAAAGTACTTTCAGTCTCTGGAGCTGAAAAATAGCACAGTTCAGCACCAAGGGACCTCCGGTTACCATCCTGTAAAAAAACAAAGTTACGGATATTGCTGCTTAAGAGGCTTATTCCAGTAGCTCCAAAGTTGCCATTGCCACACTGCACAGTTTGGTACGAGCACAAGAAGCGGAATGAAATGTGAGAAAAAACAGTATTCTATATTGCAAATCAAATCTTCTAAGCCACTTCTATAAAAGCGAATTGTTAGAAGCGATTTAGCCTTTTGCACTTTTGGAGCTACTAGAATACAGCCAATTTGCAAAAAATGTGCTTTGTCATTTCGCACGGTTTTGCACAGCCAGCATGAAACAGCTTCTAAAAAAATCCTTTATTGCACGGCTTGGACAAGTGAGAAGCACTTCCAGAATAGCAAAGCATGCACATTTGCTTCTAACGTGCCCTTTAGAAGCGGTTTGTCACAATTCAGAGCTACTAGAGTTGGGCTCTAAATATCTTATTTTTTTAGATGTTCATTTTTTTATTTATAAAAATATTTTACCAGGTATGTCAAGTACAGTATGTCCTGGATACAAAATAATATGTTTACAACATTAAGAGTTACCATTATAGCAAATAAAATATAACTTTGGAGCACATTCACATTTCTCAGACAGGTCAGCAACCCTGTTTTTTACCATTATCACTTAGCATACAATGCTCTCACTGCAGCCAGGGTTTCTGGAAAACGACATGCAAGTGATCACAGTTTCACTTTGTGCTTCTTATCCATTTTAACATGGTCCCCTATAAGCATATGGCTGCCGTATTACACAGATATTCAGCACAGACTAGGTTAAAGGGCATAGCCAGCAAATCTACTCAGACAGCTTTGACCTTTTGGATCTCATCAGTGTGAGAATGATAATACTGGCTTTGTAATATGAAGCTGGGGTAGGTTTTAACCACACATGCATGTCATTTCTCAGAATCCTTGGCTGCAGTGGAAAATTGTGAAAAATCAGGGTTGGAGACCTGTTTGAGACGTGATAATGCTTACAAGTGATATTTTTATTTGCTTTACACTACTTGGGGTGTTTTTGTCACTTTTCTACCCACCATAACTTATATATTGGGAAGTTACAGTTGCAAACATTATAAAGTAGGAAACGCCCAAAGTCATGAAATAAAAAACAGGAGAAAGTATTGAGAGACTCCTCTAAATTTCTCCAGAAGTGCGGTGTCCGGTAAGAGAAGGAAGAGTGACCAGATTCTTAATTGAACCTAGGAACCATAAGCAGATTTCTTGAGGCAGATTTAAGGAGATAAGAGCTGTGTACAGCAGGGAGAAAGAAGCCTGCTCAGAAAATGTAGTAATTTGTCCTGAACGTATTTCAAGGAAAAACTGGAAAAATGTATGTTGCATGTGGACTCAAGTAATATTCAACCTAGTCCAATTAACAAATCACAATGCTGGGTGTTGAAATTAAATAATAAGACAAAATGACATACAGCTCAACCCCCTTATAACGCTGTGCTTGGGGTCCAAATAATCACATCGCGCTATAAGCGGATCATGTTAGAAATAATGTAAAATTGGATGCATTGTATAAAGTATTTAAGATATCAATAATCGTGTTGTAAAGTATTCATAAACACGAAAAGTTGGAGCCACGCCTTGCATCGTGTTATAAGCGGATTTGCGTTGTAACGGATCGCGTTATAACGGGTTGAGCTGTATTAAGTTGTAAAATTAATTTTTGATGCTTTACCATACTCTATAGCTTCCGAACGCCATATGGAGACACGGATTGGTTCAAGATCGGAAAGGGCACATGCCAAGGACGCATCCTACCAACAGCAGCTTTCAACATGTATGCAGAAGCTGTCATGTGACGAGCAGGCCTGGATGAGCCCAAGATTGCCATGAAAATAGGTGGCAGAAACATCAACAACCTCCGATATGCCGACGATACCACTCTGCTGGCTGAAAACAAGAAGGATCTCGAACATCTGATCATGAAAGTCAAAGAAGAATGTGAGAAGGTTGGACTGCGTCTGAATATTAAGAAGACAAAGATCATGACAACAGCAAACAATGCAAATGTTAATATCAAGATCAACAATGAAGACATTGAAGTGATTAAATATTTCATCTTTCTTGGTTCCGAAATTGATTGCGATGGCGACTGCATCCCTGAGATCAAGAGACGGCTGACACGGAAGAAATGCAATGATCAGTATGAACAACATCTGGAAGAGTAAAGACATCAGCCTGGCAACCAAATGCAGATTGGTCAGTGCGATCGTTTTCCCAATAGCAACATGTGGCTGCGAAACCAGGACTCTGAGAAAGGAAGACTGGTGAAAGATCGATGCATGTGAACTGTGGTGCTGGAGACGTCTGCTACACATTTCGTGACAGCCAGAATAACAAACCAAGCAGTTCTGGAACGGATCAAACCAAAAATCTCACTGGAGGCTAAGATAACAAAGCAAAAGCTCTCCTCCTTTGGTCACATTATGCGAAGCAAGTTGCTTGAGAAGGACATCATGCTTGGAATGATCGGTGGCAAAAGAGGAAGAGGCCGCCCAAGAACTCGCTGGCAAGATACCATCAAGAAAGATACTGGACTGAACATGGCAGAATTGAAAGAAGCCGTGAGAGATCGGAAAACATGGAGAACACTGATCCATAGTGTGGCCGAGAGTCATACTCGACTGAACGGATAAGATGATGATATCCCCATAGTCAATAATTGTCATTAGCATCTGCTATGCAATACACTTTCGGATCAATGGAATTAGGAAGGATTTATTTATATAAAGTAAACACAGTTTGGAATAGATTTTGGATGTCAGTTGGTCGATATGTAACTGTTTTCAGACAAAGAGAGAGAGCTCTCGGTGTCCAAAAATATTTAAATATAAGTGGTTAATAAACAAAAACATCAAGCAAATTATAACAATATAAAATTCAAAAAAACAAATACCAAGCCCACCAGCCAATGTCCTTTTAAAGGGGTTTTTCACATCCCTCCCAACAGTAGACTTAAAGGAAATGGACACAAAAGCGCTGAGGCCAGGTGGTTTCAGGAGAGAAGAAATAACCACTGAGTAAATGTCTTTTGTGCAACACAGATTTGAAAAGTCAGAGGATGAAGCAAGATTTGTGAAATGCGTTAAGTTGATCCATTTGAGCCACCGTACTCAGGTTGTTCCTTTTGAGCCACCGTACTCCTCCCAAAAACTTGGCACGGATCCAAAAGTGGCTTCATTACACCGGCAAGTGGAATGAAGTTTCCCTGAACACAAAAAGCACCAGAATAAGACCACGCACGACCAAGGAGCAAGTAAGGAAGCCACATGGAGCTTATTACTTCTATTGTGGGCACCTGCCTTGCCCTAGGAACTGCGTGGACTGCTTGGAGAGACCGGAGCCTGGAGAGAGAAAGCTTGGAGAGAGAAATTGCTGGAAAGCATTTAATTCAATTGCTCGGAAACATTGTCTGTTTGTGAGTGGTACTTTATTTATTTTTCTTGTATGTGTACTAAATAATATTATGCTATGCACATTATTTTATCCTTCATTTATTAAGATGCAGCAGATTCCTGTGCAAGAAGTAGAAGCAGCAAGTGCAGCAACTACAATCTGAAAAGACAACAGCTTAAGTTAAGCTAAGTACCCCAACAGCCTTCGGTCTTTTCAAATCTGTGTTGCACAAAATACATTTGCTCAGTGGTTATTTCTTCTCTCCTTTAACCATCTGGCCCCAGCACCGTTTGCGTCCATTTCATTTGTTTTGTCGATATGTAAGCCTAATATTAGACCTGAGTCTTGCCACATACCCAAATATTTAAAGCTAATAATTGAGGCAAGATTAGTGTTAGAGCTGGTTCTGATGAGTTACTCTGTCATGGAAAGCTTTAGAAATGTAACCTTAACAGGGGCTTCCGGTGACGTCACCAAGTATGGTCAGGTAAGCGTGGAGCTCCGTGGACCCGCATACATTTAACCTTTATAAACCACCTATTCCACCCGAATCTATTAACTTTTTTTGGCTCCATGATAATATCAAAGCTCCAAGAATGTCTAACAGGCCAAAAAAAAAACGCAAATCAGGGGGTTTCTAAATACTTTTCACCGCCCCAGAAAAGAACAGAAGAGCCGGGCGAAAAGCAAGATGGCGGTGGAGCACGAGGATTGGAAATAGCCGCAAGTGGCCAGACGCAGCTGAGAGACAGCCCTGGTGCAGAGGAACCGGTGACCCATTTATACATGGAGGAACAT
This sequence comes from Ascaphus truei, assembly GCF_040206685.1. Lineage (NCBI taxonomy): Eukaryota > Metazoa > Chordata > Amphibia > Anura > Ascaphidae > Ascaphus > Ascaphus truei. Next base: position 380,559,877 of record NC_134483.1, read on the forward strand.
TTTGCCGCCATGCATACAAAGCTCCATACGTCCTTGCAAGCGGATCTGAAGGAGGCAGTAAGGGATATAAGGCAAGAGATCGCCAGCCTGTCTGACCGGACAGCGGAAAATGAAATTAAGGTGGAGGGAACCCTGACTCGTCAGACCGCAGCGGAGATATAAATAATCCGCTTAGGTGAAGAGATAATGTCTCTCAAAGAAGGCCAAGAAGAGCAGGAAAACCGGGACAGACGGCAAAACCTGCGCGTCCGCAATGTCCCCGAGTCAATCCCACCCGATCAAATCAGACCATACCTGCTCAAACTATTCTCCATGGTTTGCGGAGATATGGATGAGAAGGACTTTGAGATCGATAGAGCTCACCGCGCTCTAGACCCAAAGTCTGATGACCCGAAAGAAGGTGCGATATTATTGTGAGGTTACATAGATATTCCTCCAAAGAAAATATCATGGCGGCCTGCCGAGACAGAGAATCACTAATCTTTCACGAGGAAACTCTTCTAATGTTCAACGACCACTCGAGGCTTACCATCAACCACTGCGGAGAGCTGAAACCCCTCACTACCCTTTTACGTGAAAACAATGCAAAGTAATCGGTGGGGGTTTCCCTTCAAACTAATCGCCAACAAAATTGGAAGGTTCCTGACCCTACGGCACCCGGAGGATATTTTGCCATTTGCCCAGGCGCTCGGTCTGACCCCCCCTCCAAGGTGGTTAGAGGCTCAGAAAGACCGGGAGCCGGGTGAGGACAGGGGCGGCCCTGCAAGAGCCTCCGAGAGAATTGCTGCTCTCTAACACTCCAAAAAATAATTAATTTACCATCCCAAGAACGCTCTGACGTAATGGATGGTGGGACCCTACCTTTTGGATGGCTGTCGCCTCTGTCGCCTCTGTCGCCTCTGTCGCCTCTGTCACCCAGAGAGTCCCAGAGGAGCACGACCACCTGAATCGTCCTTCCGGATTCCCCCCATGAGGTGAACGACCGATGAGAGAGATTCCCCCTGACGTTCTGCTGTCCATGACGAGAGGTCATGGTCTCCGGGAGATACCCTGATTGTGAGCGGCGGTTGAAAGCTGACCCTGTTCGGCTTTGTTGGAGCCCGAAGCTACAAAGGGTTTGTGGGACTTCCAGGTGGGGGGGGGGGAAGAGAGGGGGAGATGAGTCTCAGATCGACCCGGCCGCCAGGGTGGATGGGTTATGCACTCTTCACCCCTCAAATCCCTGCCCTACCAGCTGATAACCTCCGTCAGATTTTCCCGTCCTCTTTAAGAAGTTTCGTAATGCAGTAACAGTTCCGGCAAAGTTGGTCCCTTCTGTTACCTGGCCCCATTGGATATGTTTGTCTGGGGTTGATATGTTGAGTTTACACGTTCACCCCCCAACCCCCAATCCTGGTTATATCAAACCAAACAGTAAGGGGATACCTGGCAGTTTTGCGACTCCCTCCGTCTCCCTCCCTTCTGTCTCCCTCCTCTCCTGGGCATGCAGCCATTCACCTGAGCCTCTTACCTATGTGCCTCTCCACGCAATGCGTAGCCCTTCTGAGGCTCAAACAATTGGGAAAACCTGATGTAAGAACTGTTTGTCATAGTGGTTAATATTCTCTAATTTTGGCTCCCCTAAACAAAGGTCCAGCACAATGTTAAATTTTGCCGTCTGGATCTGAAGAACCAGTCCTGATCCCCTCCCATCCTCCCGTTCTGTAATCTTGATCAGTTATGTTTATGATGCTGTTCTTTTATCAAGTCTTAACGTAGGAAATCCTGCGTTGCGAAACTATAGATATTAATAAACAGTCATCTTAAGTGCTAAATAAATGTCCTACACAAGACTTCCATGTCCTTCCTCCCCCTTTTCCTCTTCCTTCCCCCTCCTTCCCCCTCCTTCCCCCTCCTTCCCCCTCCTTCCCCCCTCCCCCTCCTTGCTCCCCCCTTTCCCTGCTCCCCCTCTACCTACCCCCCCTCTTCCCCTTTTCTCTTCCTCACTCCTGAGCCACAGCGATAGACCTACCAGAAAAGTGGATGGTTCTGTCTGTTTATGGGTCCACACTTCCCCTCCCCTGAGTGTTGATGATACCGGTTCTACCCCCCCTAGGGCCTTAAGCCCAAAAGCCGGTTAATAGTTACACCGGTTACAATTTTTCAAGACCATTTAAAGGCCTAATCTTTTTGTTATCTGCTGATACTGTCCCAGCAGATCACTCTGTTCCCTCTCCGCCCCGCTGCCCCCCCCTCTCCCCGATTCGCAGAGACCAATCTACAGCTAAAAGTGATCTGTGCCGAGTGGATAGTCATATCTAGCTCTCTGAACTTTGAACCAGGACAGGACCCCACTCTGCGAAAAAAGAGGTCCTAGGACCCCACACAAAGTACAAACTCTATGGCTAACCAATCTGCAATCAGATTGATCTCCCTAAATGTAAAAGGGTTGCAAAATAGGAAAAGGAGACTAGCTCTTCAGGAAATGAAGAGATCCGGGGGGGATATAAATTTTCCTTCAGGAGACGCACTTTACATCTCAGGACCCGCCAAAAACATTTCAGAACACATTCCCAATGGGTTTTTATTCATCTTTTAGTAGTAAAAAACGGGGAGTTAAGATTTTAATTCGCCAAGGAACCCCATTCAATTTAACAAAAATGGTGCTGTATCCAGAGGGTAGATTTCTAGTGGTATATGGGTCACTATCGGGGTCGGCAATCGCCTTGATTGACCAATATGCTCCAAATGAGAACCAGACAGAGTATTAAAAAAAAAAAAGTATTAGAGGTAGTGAACCCTGAATATCTTTCTTCAATAATAATAGGCAGAGACATAAATATGGTACTAAACCCTGCGGAAGATAAATCACGCACACCTGGTCGCTCACACTACACCCAGTCGCAAAAAACTGGGAAAAAGTTTAGAGATATAATTAAGGATTTTTCCATGATGGACATTTGGAGAGCCCACCACCAGGGTCAAAAAGATTTTACCTTCTACTCTTCCCCTCACCAGACTTATTCACGTATTGACTATTTTCTGGTTACCAGGAATGTTCTAGAGGCCTCCTCCAACTCGGACATTGGCCTGATCAAATGGCCGGACCATGCCCCTATCACGCTAACAATTTCCATCCCATTTGTGAAATTAATTACGTACAACTGGAAACTGAACGACTCCTTATTAAACAGTCCAGAGGTAGAGAAAGAGATATGAAAAGCTCTCAAAGACTATTTAATAACAATTTGGGGTCTGTCTCATCTCCAGCAATTCTATGGGAAGCACATAAGGGTGCAATTAGAGGTATCTTTATTTTAATAGCATCCCATAGACAGAAAACTAAGGCAAAAATACTAAAAGCTGACGGATAAAATAATAAATTTAGAACAGCAACATAAAACTAATCCCTCAAAAAAAAATCTACAAAGTGCTGACTACCACTAGGAACGAATTAAAGCAAATTCAGTTGGAGAACGTAGAAAAAGCCCTTAAATGGACCAGTCAAAGATATTATGACAAGGGCAACAAGGCCGACAGATGTTTTGTTAGAAAGTTAAGATGAATGCAAAAAAGATCTTATATAACTGCGATTAAAAATAAGTCTGGTGAGATACTATACAATGAGAAGAAAATAGCGGAAGAATTTACCAAATGTTATACTAAACTTTACAACCTGAGGACCTGTAGTGGAATCTCAGAATCAACAAGATTGGAGGCAATCATAAACTATTTTGATGACTGTTGTCTCCCCTCATTGACAGAGGAGGAAAATGCTTCTCTTAATGCCAAAATTTCAAAAGAAGAACTGTCTGCCGCGGTGAAATCATTAAAAATCTCCAAAACGCCTGGCCCTGACGGCTTTTCCAATGTCTATTATTAGAAATTCCGACCAATACTGTCCACCCATTTGCTGAGTTTGTTTAATTCATTTATGGAGGGAAATCCAATCCCATTGTCAATGGCAAACTTAGCTATCATACATAAGGAAGGGAAGGATCCAACGCAATGTGGTAGTTATAGGCCAATCTCCCTTTTGAATAATGATCTCAAACTATATAGTGTAAGGCCGCCACCCACGGCGCCCGCTCCTACACTTACCTTCGACGCCGGGGCGTGCGGCGTCCGATCCTGTGTTCTCTCCTCCCTTCCTTCATCTGCTCCCGCACATGCGCGCCGCCGGGACAGACCCCCGCGCGCGTCGACGGCTTCTGCCTACCTTCCTGGCGTGCTCCAGCCTCTACTTCCGTCGCGGGCGACGCGCGCACGAACGCCACTATGTCCATCTTCACTGCCGCCAATGTACTTGTTCCTCCCACACCTGCCCTGCATCCAGCCTCAGCCTATCAGCGCTCTACCTTCATCTGACCTCACCGCTGGTAGTTCTCATTGGCTCCTATCAGTATTTAGTGCTACCAGCCCAGAGCTGATTTCTGAGCATAGTCAGTCTCTGGTTGTGCTTGCTACAAGCTACTTCGCAGTCTGCTCTTGTATTCCGTTACAGACCCTTGCTTGAATCTGGACTCCCGACCTCTGGCACCCTCGAACCCCGTCTCGCCCTATGGACTTCTACCTTCTCCTCTCCTCTACCTTGGCTTTAGACTTCGACTACTCTTGATCTCTCCGACCCTGACTCTGGCAAGTACCTCTACGATTCTACACTCTCCTGCCCCGACCCAGGCTATCCACACTACTCTGCTTACCGGACCCGCTCACGCGGGTGGTTTTCCTGTATCCCCACCTCGGCCTCGCGGTCCAGTCTGGTTTGTGGTGAGCACTCCTATAGTCCCGTGACATATAGTAAGATTTGGGCAAATAGATTGAATCCCATCCTACCAAGGTTAATAAATATAGATCAAGTTGGATTTGTTTAGGGGCGACAGGCCTCGGACAATACCCGTAAGATTATTAATATAATTGATCATGTCCATCTTACAGGTACCAAGGCAATGCTACTGAGCTTAGATGCAGAGAAGGCATTTGATAGGAATGACTGGCTTTACCTCGTTAATACTTTGAAGAAATTTGGTTTTAAGGACTCATTCTTAGAGGGAGTCCGAGTGCTCTACCAGAACCCGTCTGCCATTGTTAGACTCCCTGGTAGAAGCTCTGAGAGGTTTCATATCAGAAATGGTACGAGACAGGGATGCCCCTTGTCCCCCCTTCTTTTTGCTCTCACTATTGAACCTCTAACATCTAAAATGTGGAACAATATAAACATTCAGGGCATAGTAATTGGGAAAACAAATGATAAAATCTCCATGTTTGCCGATTACATTATTCTCACTTTGTCCAGACCCCAAACTTCCCTTCCTAACCTTCAAAGGGAACTAATAGACTTTGGCAAAATATCTGGATATAAAATAAACAATGAAAAATCCGAAGCCCTTAACTTGAGCCTTTCAGGCCCAGATGAGAAATTGCTCAAATTGATTTTCAGTTATAAATGGAGTTCCTCATACATTCACTCCACGATATTTAATGTATCAAAGAACTATCAATCCTTATACTGTATCAATCTAACTATCCAGCTCTCTTTGAAAAAATTAAAAAAGATCTGGGTAAGTGGGAAGGTTATCAGATTTCGTGGATTGGAAGGATGATATCGATAAAAATAAATATACTCCCAAGATTATTATACTTTTTTCAAACACTTCCTATCCACGTCCGGGCTCCGAGCTGAAAAACATCCAAAATAGGTTGTTTAACTTTATTTGGCAGGGCAAAAGACCCAGAGTCGCTAGATCAGTATTATTGTCTTCAAGGACAAGGGGGGGCATGGGAGTCCCAGATATCCATAAGTATTACCAGGCTGCCCAGCTAAAGCAAGCGGCGCTGTGGAACTCAGACCCAGCCCAACGTTGTTGGCTTGAAATCGAGACCCAATATGCTAAAATACCTTCTCTGCCAGCATGCCTTTGGAACATGGAAAAACGAGACATGCTCTCACACAAATTTAAGCTAGGGGCGATGAAACACACATGGGATGTTTGGCTGAAATCTAAAGTCAGATTTAAGCTTGCCTCCACCAGCTCGCAATTTACGCCAATCTTTAATACCCTAAATTTCCTCCTGGATGTGGCTCAAGCTATTTGACCAACTAAAATTGAAGGGGATCGGATCGCGGACCTATTGTGCCTGGGGAAGTTCCTGAGCTACCAAGATTTGAGGGCTAAATATGAAATTCCAGAATTGGATACATTTAAATATCTCCAAATTAGACATTTTGCCCAGAAAATATCCTCAAAACCAGAATTTCCCCCTCTCACTAAGTTTGAGAAAATCTACAGAGCCAGTTCAGATCAAAAGGCCTAATATCAAAAATTTATGCTGAATTGGAGATTTCAGATGACCTTCCAAAACATAACTATATGCTCAAATGGGCTGCAGATTTAAATATAACAATTAATAAGGAAGATTGGGAAGATGTCTGGGAAGCAGCCTCAGGAATTTCCATTTGTACCACAACGAAAGAGAATATCTATAAAATACTATTCTACTGGTATCTTACCCCAGTGATATTAAAAACAAATCTACCCTCTGGCATCTGACCTTTGCTGGAGAGGCTGTGGACATAGGGGAGACATGGCTAACATTTGGTGGACATGTCCAGAAATTAAGAAATATTGGACCATGGTTCAAATCTTAATAAAAGAGGTCACTGAACTCAAAACACCCATTTATCCATTGACCTACCTGCTGGCCAGGCCAATGGAAAATATTGACCGACCAGTCATGAAATGAATCTCCTTTATTCTCACAGAGGCGAGATGTGAAGTTGCGACCTCCTGGAAGAAACTATCCACCCCGTCCAAAGGAATGATAAAAAAGAGGATCAACGAGGTGATGCTCATGGAAAAGTTGACTGCTTTCCTTAAACATAATACAAAGACTTTTTATAAAATCTGGGAACCTTGTATAATTTTATAAAGGGAGGCTAACCCCTCACACAAAAGGAACCAGACACAGTACACCTAAAAAAGGAAGATCAAGACACCTCGCCCTCAGGTCCAGATTAATGGCTGTAGACACTTGGCGACCCGCCCTCTAACCACTCCCCGCCTCCCGCCCACCCTCTCACTCCTCTTCCCCCTTTCCTTTGACTTTCCTAAGCCTTCCCTCCTTCAGGAAGGCCTCACCTATATGGCAATTATTTTTGCCATCCTTCCCCCTAAAAATTAAAAATGTTTTTGTATTAGTCTATATATATTGTATTGTGTGTATAAACTGTATAACTGCCTAAAACCTATTTGAAGGGGAAAAAAAAAAGAAATGTAACCTTAATCCAAGTACCATATACTGTATATATGATTTGATATATGGTTTTAGAAGTATTTTGCCCGTTGAATGGAGAATAGGTCATTTTAGGTTTATTCATGGAGATACCTTTCTCTCAAAATAATTTCAAATGAATTGTCAAGTTGTTTTTATGTAATGTATAATAACAATTATGTATTTTTAATCAGGTGTATTTAGTTATATTAATATTGTAAATATTCAATTAGGATTTTTATATGTATATGTTGTTATTTGTATTACTATATATTTTTAGAGAAGCACATCATATTATATGTGAAAGTATCAATTTATGTGTATAGAGTTATATGTTGCAGTAAGAATGTAAAGTAATCAGGTAGCATTGGGCAACATATAAAATGATACAAATGTGTACTAGGGAATCAATACACAGCAATTTAAGATTGTTATGTCTAGTGTGGGTTTATTTGTTATAAAGTTGATTTATGTATAGAGGGGTTCTAGGAAAGGGTTAATATTTATAAATAATGTTAGGTAGTATGGTTGATGTATGTATGTTTTGTGTATTCATTTCAGGATTAGAGAAGTAATGTTTGTGTATGCTGTCTTAGGGTGGAGTTGTATAACGTAATTGATTTGAAACAGCAGTAGTTTATGCATTGTAATTAGAGGCATTTCCTATAAAAAGGATGCCTTTAGAGTGAGATATTAACCCCTGACGAAGTGTTTGTAGCACGAAACGCGTTGAGGTAATCTAAGTGTCGGCGTTGACGTGTGAGGTAAGACGCAGGACACAGCGGTGATTTCCACCTTCCCTTACACAGAAGTTTGAATCTGTTACTGACGGAAATCAGAATCTCCAACCGGGACCGGTTTGGTGCAAATACTTTCAACTGTTGAGGTAATTAGTTTCATCTTCAGGAAGGGGTTATGTGGGAGAAGTGCCGTTTTATACCAGGGGGGAGAGGGCTTGTAACCCTGCTCCATAACAGGGCAGGTCCAGGTACTGACAGGCATCACCATATACATGTGCCTAGTCAGTACCCTCCCCAGGTATGACACTCCAACTGTCGGTTATGGCAACATAGTACCCATACAGGCTGCAACTGCAGGCTAGGCCTGCACAGGAGTTTAACCCCAACACTGTCTGTTCCTATCAGGACTTACAGTGTTTAGGCCAGTGGATAGCTGTAGCCAGGTGCACTAGGCTACACTGTGATAACACAAATATCATACTATGGGGTAGGAACATGCCAATCAGATTGATATGGCAGCGAATTTATCTGAGCTACCTGAATAGTCCCCTAAAGAAGCAATTCCTCCTACTTTCTTTCAGATCTTCTGTATGTATTGTTAACTAGGGGGTTCCCAGAGCTAAAATGGCACAAATCTACTCTGCAGAAACCTCACATCCATAAGATCCTCAGATCTTTTTTTTGTTAACTGTTTTTTTTCCCCTTTTGTAAACCAGTATGGTATCTGGTTATGCCTTGTCCTGGCAAGCCAAAAGAAAACAGCAACATCCTTTGCACATCACATTGATTTTAATTTTTAATGCCAGATAAATAAAAAAACAAGTATCTTGGACATTTTCAGAGACTCACACTGGAGGACTCCCCAAGAATGTTGTGAAGAACCGGAGCACAGCCAACAAAAAAGGAAAAAAATAAATATCCAGGGCAAATCTGAAATAATACTTCATTTATTGTAATCTCATACCAACAAGCCAGATGAAGAACACCTATGCATTTCATGTGTGATAAACACCTTGATAAAGTGCTCACGCACGAAACGCGTTGGTACGTTTCATCTGGCTTGTTGCTATGAGATTACAATAAATGAAGCATTATTTCAGAGTTGCCCTGGATATTTCATTTTTTCCTTTTTTGCTGGCTGTGCTCCAGTTAATCACAACATTCTCTGGATCTTCTATATTCCAGATCAGCATGCCCCAGATCTGCTGTATTGTCTGTGACCTAGCTGACAGGTAATGGATTGCAGCCCCTTATTCAAATTACTCTGTTCAGCATTTATCACTTACCTTTATATCTAATTGGGAAAAATAATATGAGCCACACATTGTGGTTGTCAAGTGGACATCATTAGGTGCATGCTTCTCCCTGATATATTTATATATGGACATTGTCACTCTGGACATTTCATTACACTATCCGGATTCTCATGGACTTGTATGTTATATATTCTTGATAGAGTCTCCATGTGATTTTGAGTAGATCTCTCATAAATACACGGAGGACTCCCCAAGTCTGATTTTGTACAAATAAATAAATAAAACAGGGAGGACGGCACCAAAATGAGTACTCTGGTAGGGTTTCGTTTGCAAACTATTTTGCTCTGAAGAAATTATTTTACAAAAAAGTCAAAAGGTGTATTGATTTGTAAATTCAAAAATTTACAATTATTTGAATTAAAAGTGAATATTTTTATATAAAAGTGTTGACATGTAAATTTAGCTTCTACTGGGAAAAATACATGCAAGGAAATACTCAGGGAGAGATGTAATCAAGGTCCAGGTTCTGTGAATGAACACAATACATTAAACATTGTTAACTTTGTTTCTAATGTAGCATTTCGTCTTTCTTTATGAACTGTGGTTTGTATAAAATGTGCAGAGTGAGAAGGAACTTTTCTTTATGTACACAGCTTAGAAATGACTGGCAGATCCAATCAAACATAACAAATGTTAGGATTAGCTTTTTTTTTACAATTTTGTGCCTTGTGTTATGTCAAGGAGATGTACTATGCTAACACTTATTGCTAGATAAGAACAGTTGTTAAATAGATACAGTAAGTTTAATATTTTCACAGTGGTTGTGAAAAACCTGGAACAATCAAGTGTTCTTAGACTTAAATAAACTTTAACAAAAGAAGCCCTCAAGTGCAAAGACATCTAACATACATTCCCTAATCCATTCCACTCTATGAAACATTACACAATGTTTAAAATGCTGATATTGTCATTTTTGTAGAGGATATACAAATGAATACACAAGGGCTAGGAAATCAAAGCTCCATTGACTTCTATAAATAACTGTGAACACACCTGAGATACCTGTAAAATAAGCTACAGTAATTTTAATAATTTGAATATAATTAAAATATTTAAATTTGGTTATTTCCCCGGTATATCAAATGTATTCACATGTATCTCCCCACATGTTGTATAGAGGAGTGTCTGAAGAGGTATATAAGTCAATGGGTACAAAAATAGTGTCACGCTGTGCAGCCCGCAGACCAGGCCAGTCCCCTGTACTGAGGTGGGATGTTGAATATACACACCGACAGCAGAGGGAGCGGGTCTGGGATGTGGTTGTAGCTTGGCCAGGTCTGGATTAAGATTTAGAATAGTCATTGTACTTGCCGAGTTCAGGAGTATAGAGAGTTCCGTAGTCAAATCCGTTTCCGTGTCCAAGGGTCTGAGAGGTAAGAATCGTGATTGGTAAGCCGAAGTCGGGAGCCAGAGAGGTAAGTCAGACAAGCCGGTTCAAATCTGTAGGGGTAAAGACAAACAGGAGCACGACACAGTTTCCAGGCTACACAGGAAACAAGGAGCTATGCAGCGCAAGGAGGAAGTGACAGAGCAGGGTATTTAAAGCGGTATCCACCAATCCGGATGGGGGCGTGACGAGGAGAAGCTCCTGAGAGGCTGTGAGTAACAGGGCTTAGCTGAGAGTGCAGGAGGCGTGGCAAGAACTCCTGGGCTGAGCGGGGGCAGAGGCAGGCACGGCGCGTGTGTTACAAGTGTCAGGGATAGATGCGCGCTCTGTAACGCCGCATGAGAATCCAAGATGGCGGCCGCGGCATGACTAGCAGGAAGTGCCGGGCACCGGCAGGGGTAGTGATGAGGGGCCGAGGCAGCAGCTGCAGTACTGGTAGTAGGTAAGGAGGGGTCACGTCGCAGGGGACGTGGCCCCCGATTCCTTACAAATAGCCTCTCTGTCTCTGTCCTTAAAAGGCCCTTTTTGGAGTCTGGATGAGCTAAATGGTGTGCTACAATTACAACGTTAAGTCTATGCTAATAAGCTCAATAACAAATGTTGTTTTTGCATATCATTCGTTTTGAGGATATGAGTAGACCTCAACGAAAATAACTTGTGGTAATGTGTGGTTCGAGCCCTGATTTAATGCAGTTTGGTGGATCTGGCCCAAGGTAAGACACTTACTGTATAGCTTGTTTCATTTTAAAAGATATCCATCAGTATTTAGCTTGATGCATTGGTCCTGTGGATATTATTTCATTGTTTTGCTTGTATCTCAAGGACATCACATCTGCAGTTCTCAGGGTAATCTCAATATAGGCACAATTCATTCTGGAATTGATACATGATGCCAGTGCTGCAGTGCATTAAGAGACCTTTATGGTGACAACCATTGTACAGCAGGGGCCACCAACATGGGGGACAGCCGGGACAACTGTCCCAGGCCCGGCCACTCAAGGGGCCCAGTTCTCCTGTCGGCAACCCTACAGTTTTCTTACTGCCAGCAAGAAGAGCCATCGCCTTTTCTGGGGCCACTCCCATCTGTCCCTCCCTCCTCTCCTACAGGGCTGAAGGGCCCTTCCCTTGGCACCGCCCATGTGTCTCTGTATTTGGAAAGGAGTGCTTATTGTGTGTGTTTGTATGTAGGGGGGGTCCTATGGTTGTGTATGTGTGAATTTGAGGAGGAGGGTCTATTGTATGTGTATGTGTGCATATGGGTGGGAGGTTATTGTGTGGGGGGAGAAATACATGAATTGAGGGGTGTAAGGGAGGAGGGAGAGGAAAGGGTGATCGGGAGTGTAAGAGGGGGGTTGAGAGAGTGTAGCGGTGTGTGAGCTGGGGGAGAGTGAATTCCCTCAAGGCTGCCGACACGTGAGTGGGGCCATGTAAGAGATGTGTGCAGAGGTATGCAATGGAGACCGTTTTGAAGGTAAAATTAAAATAAGGCTTTATTGCGCCTGTCCCTTTTAACACAGCAAAACATATGAAAACAACAAATGCCTATTCCTGTTTAAGGGCCAATTTACTTCCCCAGTCCCTTTCTCCAGAGCTGGAGGGATAATCCCATTACCACCCTACCCCCCAAAGTCTCAAGAGATACCTTAAAGCAGGTGGCCCTTCATGTCAGTTTCTGGTAGGTTCCTGGGTCCCCTGTGTCCAGGAATATAGGTATTTGGGTGTCTTGATCTCAGCAGAGCCTTTCTGCTCAAGACCTATTTCCTCTTCTCAGCACCCTTGTGTACTGAGGAAAATCTCCTTCCTGTTTCTGGGAACAGGCTTTTTCACAGAGCTATGATTAGGCAGGTGGAGTGGTTGATTGCAGGTGTGCAATTAACCAGCACACTGCTGGATTAGAGGCAAGCCTGTTAACAGGGATAAGACGCTGTTACAGGGCCCCAGTGGAAAGTTTCGTTCTGGGCCCCGAGAAAGCAGTCTGCGGTCCTGCATACTGCAATTCTAAAGAATCCTGTAAGACAGGAAAAGATAAGTATTCCAGCAATCGTGTTCTCCTTACTGTGTATATTTCTCATTTATTTAAAATGTAGTTTTACAATGGAATAAAGAGCAATCACAAGACAATACTTATTGGTCTCCCAAGGAGCTAATTGCGTCATATTATACTTATTCACACCTGCATATAAAGATATATAGATAGTTTCATGGTACTGTAAAAGCTTACCTGAACCTTTTTCCTTCAGCTCTGTTGACTTCTGCATTAAGGCCCATATTTATTAAGCGGTCCTATTCCATTAAGCCCCTTCCAGTGCTAGAAGACACTGTACAGCACACTCAAGTGAGTGTATAGTTTCTATTGTGTATAAACGTAGAGATTGACGCTCATACAAGTGTATGGACTCACAAGCTGTATTACAGCATATAAGTAGATAGGAACTTCTATAAATAATTCCAGCATGTATATAATACTAGGTCAAGGGGGGACATGAACATGGGACCTAGCGGTCAGTCAGCGCGACTACCGCAGATATGGTTTACCCTGCTTACCCCCCTTAACATATACACTTCCCTAAATAGGGACCAAGGTAACATAGAATGAGGGCTACTGCCCATTACCTTTCCATTGAGTGTATAGGGATACGAAATCCATCCAGGCGAAGTTCCACTGCGTGCAATCCTGATCAGGGAAACCAGAGTGTAGAGAAGCAAGGAGCACAGCTGAAGTAGAAGTTTGCAGGGAGAATCCTGTAGAAAAAATGAATAAAGGGCACAACTCCGTGCTAAAACTGAGGGTGATTTATTGGATAAATGCACAGGGACAGAAACACAGCCCACACACCGACATGTTTCGTCCCACGGGACTTTATCAAGGTGTACCACATCACTATACCTTTATTAAAGGTAAGGAGGTATAGTGATGTGGTACACCTTGATAAAGTCCCGTGGGACGAAACATGTCGGTGTGTGGGCTGTGTTTCTGTCCCTGTGCATTTATCCAATAAATCACCCTCAGTTTTAGCACGGAGTTGTGCCCTTTATTCATTTTTTTCTACAGGATTCTCCCTGCAGACTTCTACTTCAGCTGTGCTCCTTGCTTCTCTACACTATAGTTTCTATTGCCCTAATAGGCTTATTCTATATTTGCCGAATCAACAGATTGAGAAATTTTTCGGACAAATTTCCCCATTGACTTCATTGGTCATTTCGTCAAACACAGAATAAGCCCCTAAAAGTCTTCATTATCTTTAGGTTTATCATGAGAAAAAAATGTGTTTGTGCACACTTGGTGAAATAAATGTTGTGCCCAGACATAAGGGCTTCCATCAACAGTAAAATAGGATCTTAATATATGTTAATGTGTTTTGCCGAACAGCTTTACAAATCCGATTCAGAACACATATACTGTACCAATTAAGGGCAGAGCAGCCTGGGAAAAGTGGGGTTAGTTGTCTACAAAACAAGGTTAGCATTCTCCATTTAATCTATTATTAAGTAAATTTGAAATGAGACGTAAAGAAAAATTTGACAGATCCTTGTGAATTGCACTTTTCTTTCGCATTACTGATTTTCAGTGCAGAGGGCATAGGTCTTCACTGTGCTTTCACTTTTGTAAAGTTCCATTCAGCTGATTCTTATGTGGGAACTTGTGTTACCAATCTCTCTCCTGCAACTAAACCTTGTATATCTCGTTCACAGCTCTTATTAGAGAAGGTAAAATTCCAATGAGCCATGGCACAAGATGTTTATGTACTTTTTTTTAACCCTTTCGGTAATTTGCTTGCAGGACCTTAGCCCTGTGGGTGTTAAATGTCAGTGGAGTGGGATGGGGGCATGCAAAAGAAAGACAATTGTTTTTTAAGTGCATAATTGCCTTCTGTCATTTTGATGTCTTGGCAGTCCTTTTGAATTGTGTTTATCCTTTCTCTCCTACACAGACATGCAGAGCATTCCTGAGTAAAAGTGTTAAGAGCCAGTTAAGATGTATTCTAATGGATATAACTGCTAAGTAGTACAGAGGAGAAGTATGGACATCCACAGCTCCCTTTACTAGTCTAAAATAGGTTAACACAACATGCGATTCTGGACACCCTCTCATTTAAGTCTTTACTTTTTTCAGCAGTGATACCTATGGGCCTAATCTTTAATGTGCAAAAAAAATCCAGTGTCAAACTGCGGAAAAAAGAAAGACAGTATGTAGCGATTGAGAGCTCTCGTTGCGAGTTCATTAAGAGTTATCCCCTTTAAGAAGACTCTGAATTCAATTAATGTAACATCCCTTTTATAATACAGATAGAAGTTAGTTAACTAGCTAGTTAACATACAGTATTAAACATGTGGTGAAAACAAAATCGTGAAATATCAGAAAATGTTTGTGGGGACTAACAGTAATGATTATTTGCCAATAGTAAACTATTCCTCCAAATATTGTAATGTAATACTGTACAAAGAAAAATATAAGCCACTTCATTCAATTCAAATACATCAATTGTAACCTCTTAACACACACATACAACAAATGCAAAGACAAAGGGTCGCTCAAACCTCCAGTGACATTGCGATACTTAAAAAAAAGGCTCAAAAGTTCAGTACGTCTTGCTCTTGCTTGTGCTGCTAATTCAACGTATTGAATTATTCTGTGCACATTGTTTTCTGGGATTACTCCTGGTGATTGACCAATTTTGTCATGTTTTTTTTTTCTTTCTAACCACGCGTGAACCTGGTGAAGACCCTTTGGAATGTTGCTCTTGTTGCATATAACTACAGTATCAAAATGCTTTTATGATATTCTTCAAATACAGGGATTTAACACTGCCATCTGCTGGTCATGTTACTAATCAGTTTTTATAATGTACTTGTATAATCATGGTAATGTTATGTGGTTGTTTATTAGGCTATAAAGAAGTAAATACAGCTGGTATTGCCTTTTAGTAGGGAAAATTTCCAGACATTTATTCATCCCAGCTTTTCTTTTGATACAACACAACAGTGGAAACATAGAGTTGTGACATATCTGTACATTTCTTTTCTGGGGTTACAACCCAGACTAAAAAAGTGCAGATAATACTAAATTATAAAGTAGCAATTTTTTTTCCAAAGGGACTTGCAGCATCTGGAAACTTGGGCAGGTAAATGGTAGATTAGGTTTAATACAGATAACTGTAAGGTTATGCATTTGGGATGACAATAAAAAGGTTACTTCCAAACTAAATGAGGCAAAATTAGGTCAATCCTTGATGAAGAAGGATTTAGGAGTGCTTGTAGACAGAAGTGCCCAGTGTCAGACAGTACAGATGTCGCAAGACTTAGGGGGCTATGCACTAAGCAGCGCATTTTTGCAGCCGCCCTGAAAAATTTTGCTCAGCCGTTAAAAAGTGAAGCCAAAGGCGCGATTCACTAACAAGTTCGGGGCATTTTGGTCCTGCCGAGTAAAAATATGCATGATTTTGTTAAGCGCGATAGCTGCTAGAAAAAAAAGCCACCTGTAAGAACTACATGGAGACGCTGCTTCTCCATGCACGGCTCTTACAGGCGATCGTACAGTATAAATATAAATCAAAATACTAGTGTACATGTGCAGGGGGTCTCTGAGCTAAACCGCATTGGTTTCAGCCTCGGGGACCCCTATGTCATGAGATACCGGCCCCGTTATGGGGTGCCGGTATCCCCTGTGCTTTTAAAGTTCCCCCGTCATGTGACTGTGGGATTTAAATTCTGCAGGCGGATACCGGCACCCCATAATGGGGCCTGTATCTCATGAAGTAGGGGGTCCCCGAGGCTGAAACCAATGCGGTTCAGCTCCGGAGAACCCCTGCACATCTACACTAGTATCAAAACACACATCACAATTAAAAAATAATTCATTACCGTAGCGTCTATCCGCTATGGTAATGATGCTGTTGTAATATAATTTTTATTAATATTGTGCGGGAACAGGGGGTCTCCTGAGCTGACCCGCATTGATTTAAGCCTCGGGGACCCCTGATTCTCGAGTTACAGGCCCAGATATGGGGTGCCGGTATCTCCTCCATTATTTACATGTCACACGTCACGCGACGTGGACGCTTTAAAAATGGTGGCGACACTGGCATCCGATGCCCCATACCGGGGCCTGTAACTCGGGAAGCAGGGGGTTCCTGAGCCAGAAATCAAAGCGGTTCCGCTCAGGTGACACCCTGCTCCCGCACACAATTTAAAAAAAGACATTAAAGCAGCTTCATTACCTTATCGGTTATCTGCTAAGGCAATGAAGGGGTTAAGGCACAATAGCATGTTTATTGGGGACAATTGTCCCAATAAACATTGCAATACACAACACACAGACCCCCTGTGCCTCCAACAACCTCTATACCCCCCTAACATACATAAAATATCTTCATTTTTTTTTTATGCACAGGAATGATACTATAAGCCGACAGTGGCATTTTGTGGGTCCCCTCGGGTGTCCGGGGGCCCAACAGGGGTCCCCGGGTGGTCCCAGTAGGTGTCCGGGGGTCACCGCTTGCCTGTGGTACCAATTATGTGCCCCCGCCACAAAAATGCATAAATACTTTTAAACTCACAATCCCCAATCTGATTGGCTGTAGTAGACCATGTGACAGAGTGTTTTGAAGAAAGGATTTTACATCATCCAAAGGGAGTCACATGATCTACTACAGCCAATCAGATTTGGGATATAGTTCCCACAATCTGATTGGCTCAAGTACCATGTGTCGCCAGCCATGTTGCTTTTGATGATGTCATGTTAAAGGGAAAAGAAGCACAGTCATTCTGATTGGCTGGCTTCATTTCCTTAACATGACGTCACCAAAAAAAAGGAAAAGCACATGGTTTTCATTGGCCAATCAGAGCCATGGGAACAATTTGACGAAAATGTGACGTCAAAGGCCCATAAAAGCCTATGCAGCCTCATTTTACGACAAGAAGCCGAGGAGGGAGGACCATCTCCACCAAGAAGCCCTCAAGGGCGTGCCTACAGAAGATGTACAGTAAGAAGATACAGGTGAAGAAGAAGAAGATGCGGGGGCATAGATAGCCAAATTGGCAACCAATGGACACACTAAATAATTAAATGTGTTACTTAGCCTTGCCAGGATTAAGGCATTCATCCACCTCATCAGACCAGTCTCCCAAAAGTCTCTTCTTTGTTTCTTTAAAGGTGTCTTCTTTTCTACTTGTCTTCTTTTCTTCTTGTCTTCTTTTCTTCTTGTAGGTGTTACTTGTAGCTCTTCTTCCGGTCAAATGAAATGTCAAATACCCTACACATAGATACACTCCTCTCCACACACCCTTACCCACACACAATCCCCCGTACACACACACACATACACACACAAAATTCCCCTATACACACAATCCCCCTACACACACACACACAGAATCCCCCTACACACACACACACACACACACACACACACACACACACACACACACACACACACACACACACACACACACACACACACACACACACACACACACACACACACACACACACACAATCCACTCTATACACAAACACAATCCCCCTCCCACCCCCACTTTTTTGACCAGCTGGGAACTTCCAACTTCCAGCGCCAGCCGGCAGGGTCCGCCTGCACTCTCAGTGTGGCCCCACCCCTGCATATTGTGAGGTTTAGCAGCACAGTGGGGTGAGGAGTTTGTTTAGATGGGTGGGGTAGCTTGTCCAAAAAGTAATTGAAGGTAAGACAGGAAACATTTACTTTGCATCTGGACCCGAGGGATAGTTCTTGGAGCATTTTGCAGTGATGTGTGCTGCTATAGTTACATTGTACAACAAAGTGGCATATGTGAGTTGTAGATGGTGTCTAGTTTGCTAAGGTGAATATGGGGTGCTGTACCATAAACGAGGCTATGTCCCTATAGTCTATAGTTGGCATTAGCATATGCTGTGTGCTTTCTGACCTGCGGGCTTAGGGAAGATTGGTTCCTATAAAGTAAACCTAGTTTGGCATAGGTTTTGGATGTCAGACTATCAATAAGCAACCCACATTTTAAAGGGGACTCAAACCATATGCCTACGTATTTAAAACTAATGACGGGCTAAAATTGTGTTACAGTTGGTTCTGATCTGTAGCTCCGTCATTAGTAGCTTTTGAAATTTAGCCTTAGTCCTAAATACCACTGTTACAGTTTTGTCTGTATTTAAAAACATTTTTTTTAGGAAATTCAGTTTTCAGGTCTTGAAAAATCAGATTGAAGTACGTGTCCAAGGTCCGAGATGCTAGGGCTGTGTGCATACACTGTATGATTGTGAGTATGTTGTATGTAAGATTGTGTCATCTGCATACATGTGTATTGAAGCTCCCTTACAAGCTGTAGGTAGATCATTAATGAAGACTGAAAATAGTAGGGGTCCTACAACAGACACTTGTGGGACCACAAAGTTACAATACAAAGTGCGGGGAAACAGCTTCAAGCGAGGAGAAATTAATTAACCTGCTTGTGCCGCCGCCACCACAACACAGACAAACAATTTCTCCAAAGTGCAGAGATACAAATTAGAGCTCTACTCACAAGTTCATAATTAAGTTTTCCATTTATTGTGACAGCCAAGACCACTGTTCTTGGCTGTCACATTAAATGGAGAACTTCCTTATGAACTTGTGAGTAGAGCTCTACTTTGTATCTGTCTTTGAGAAGACTAGCACTTTGAAGAAATTGTATGTTTGTGACCCCAAAGATAACATCCAAGGAGTTGAAGTTAGAGCCCGAGAGACACATATTGGGATCTGTCAGACAGTTCAGAGTGATACCAGTTTAAAGCATATTCCACTCTTCCAGAGCACTAGAGCTTGCTTAACAAGATAGCAAAATCTAGGAATATTGCACCAGTATGTTGTCCGAGTAGTTACCGTGGAGTGCTTTGGGCGAATGCCAGATTGGAGTTGGTTGTGTTTAAAGAGACAGTTTTTCTAGAGTAGGAACAAAGTTAAATAACAGCAATGGCATGTTCAAGGTTTAAATATAGGTGACTGAAACCATTTAAAACAAAAAAATGTCACAATAATAACAATATTTCTTTTACAATATAGCTAATCTGTTTTGCGTGGAGTTGTGTGGAAACATATTGCTCTTGCAGCATTATTGCAAAATTTGCATTTTCTTTTTCATTGAAAATTGGAATCCATTTCTCTTATGCACAAATAAAAATTAGGGGTTTGAAGTGTTTCTATTTTTTTTTAAATAGCAGACAACATTCCGTAGCATGATAATATTAGATATTATCTAATTTTAGATAGTATAAACTGAAGGATTTTTCATGAGCTGTGGGAAAAAAACAAACTGAATTACTGTACCTATAAAAAAAAGCACATACTGAGGGCTTTTTTTATATATACATTATGGAAAAATACAAGGGAAGAAATCCTCAGAACTAGACAGCAAACAGTGAATCTTGTGCAGGCGAGTAATCAAAATGAGGTTCTTCTGCTGCTCTTTATATTTCCCACAGTAAATCTGGCAGTGTGCTGTTAAAACCCACAAGTGGTAAGAAGTCAATTCTGAAATAAATCTGCAGAAGAAGAAGAATTGCTTTAGTCCAACTCAACTTGTGTAGTAAGACTATTTGTAAGCTGTTGTATGTACTTGTGAATTTTGATTCAGGCTTTGTGTGTGTTTTAACTAATTGCGCTCCCATCCTTAGCAAATGCGATAAACTGGGAGAACAAAAATAACCAGAATTAAATGGACCTGAAAAACATAAAAAACAACTTTTTACACAAAAAGAAAAAACTTAATTTGAATGGTTATTTATTAATTATATTAATAATAATAACTTATTTTCATATAGTGCTTTTATCCTAATGGGAATCAAAATGCTTCACAATTACAGCATAGTGCGCGGTATAGAGCACATAGAAGTTTTACAGACACTGTACCTGCCCATATGAATTTATAATCTATGTTTTTGGTGCTTGAGGCACAGGGAGATAAAGTGACTTGCCCAAGGAAGTCAAAACATTGCTAAGTTTTTTTTAAGCACCTTTTCATTGAACGCCACTTGGAACTGCCCTTTTAAAGCAATCTGGATGTCGACAGTAGGCAGGTCTGTAATAACTTGAATCAACTTTGCCTCATAAAGCAACTTATTATTTATAGGGTTGCCAGGTGGCTTCTCCAAAAATACTAGACACAATCGTGAAAGGTGAGACAAACACACACGCACAAGACACATGCTCAAGACACACACACTCGAGACACACACACACACCTCTCTCTCTGCTCACTACTCCATGCTGTTTCCTCCTCTCATTAGCCCCACCATAAGGCTCCTGACACCTCCTCCTGCTTGCTGCTGGATAAAGCAGCCAGCCAATCAGATGGAGGAAGCTGCCCAGCACCTAGAACAGCCCTTCTCTTTCCCTGCTCGGGGAAATCCCCTGGACCCCCAAGCAGGTCAGGTCGCTATGTCCACAGAGGTAATAACGGACACATACATGTCCGGTATTACCTCTCAATTTTTACTGGACAGAGTGTCCAAATACAGGACATTCTGGTTCAATACTGGACAACTGGCAACCCTACTTGAGTCCAACAATGCAACACCCTCAAGTGACAGGGAGACACCTTCACCCCATGGACCTGGATGATGAATATGAGCTGGAGATGTTGATAAAAGCTTTTCACACCTGGAAGAACCCAAACCTGTGAATTTTTTTTTTGGAGTATATAGTGTTTAGGGAGGAGAGTCTCATTTACTGTAGCCCCACCCTCTGATATTCCTCTCTCACCCTGTTTCCCATCCCCCCTTCTCTCTCTGTTTCTGCCCCTCTTTTTCTCTCCCCTTCTCGCTGCTTTCCTCCCCCACTTCTCTCTCCATTTCTCCCAACATTCTCTCTCTGTTTCTCGCCCACTCTCTCTGTTTCTCCCTTCCCCTTCTCTCTCAGTTTCTCCCACCCTCTCTGTTTCTCTCCCCCAATTCTCTCTGTTTCCCCCCCATCGTCATCATCTAATTTCACAATACAATAACAACAACACAGATTGAGTGTCCCCCAAAGTTCCTAGGGTGCGTGGCACCAATACCACTGGTGTCCTCCCCCAATGAGAGTAAGTTCCACCCACATGTAGGGAGTAGTGCTACCTCTGTGGACCATTGGTGCATCCACCTCCTGAGGGAGCTCCAGCTGGAGGGCGTCCCCCCCCCAATGTCTATACTTGCCTGTGGTCTGATCCCAAACTGCAGGCTGCAGCTCACCGTGTGGTGTTTCTTCGCTGGTGCTACACCTGACACTATAAGGCTAAAGGGTAGCGTCCCTTTCTGGGGTGTTCCCTATAGCAGCCAAAGTCTAAAAGGGGACTTAGGATCTAGCCGGGACCTAAGGGGGAAACCTAGTCCTAGTCCAGGGGAGCACTGCTCCCTGGACACTACCTCAACGGTTCTCCCCTTCTTTCAACTGACAGTAACTGCCAACATTCAGTTGCCAGTAACAGTCAACATTCTACCTGCATGTCCCTCAGGCTCCTAGGACATGTAGTCCCTTGCGGAGCATCTCCTAAGATGGCCGCCGCAACTCTAGGGACTGCACATGTGCAAAGACACAACTGTGCATGCGCAAACCTAAAATAGCCATCGTAACTTCTCACCTCTCTGCGCATGCACACAGCGCATACACACAGCTGCATTTATGCATGCGCGAAATAAGGGATAGCGGCCCCCGCTTGCTAGGTACACCGCTCCCGTCCCCCTCCTCAACACTGGAGGTAAGAGGGACATGGCTACATTCTCCCCTGGTGGAGAATCCAACCTCCCTGCTTTGGATTTATCATATATAAACAGAAGTTATTTAATCAAAACGCAGACAAATTATACAACTTAACACATCACAATTTACTCTAAACCTAATTCAATATTTCAGTGAGCATGGTGATAACCAAAGCTAGCTTACTCCGAGACAGCTACTGATACTCATAATGAGAGGCCCCTAATGACTCATATGCCAATCTGGTAAGAGGGTGTCTCACTCGCTGGCTTCTGCGAGTCTCTTCTACAGCAACTCCTTCTTGGGAGAGGCTATCATGGGCTTGATGCCCTGTCCCTCTCATAAGGGGTGGACCAGTCTCTTTGGGGAACAAAGCTTGGGCTTCTTGGGTCAAGGGGATGGCTTGTTGAAGCTACTAGTTAGAGTACTTGCGCCATGGACCCATTACCGTTGCTTCTTTCGGGAGGTGCCAACCAGTCTGCATTTGAACTAGTAGAGATTCCGTCCATAGGATCCTGATTTGGTTCGGTTACGGAATCTGGGTTCTAAGGGAACCCTTCTGGATCAATGACTGTTACTACTGTCTCTGGTGTGGGATCACTTTCCCCTTACTTGAGGAATGGGCAGCAAGATTTCAGTGCCAGACCTTTACCCTGCCATCCGTGTCTCGGATGCGGTAGACAGGGAGGCCTGGCATTTGGGACTCTACTTCAAAGGGACCATCTCTCCAGTGATCGTCTAGCTTGTGTTTACTGGGAATCTCTAGGTTTCGTAAGAGAACAGAGTCTCCATGCCGAAGTTCCCGATATTGGACCTTGGGGTCACACCTTCCCTTATTGCATGCATTCAGCTGGGCTGTGGTTTTTTCCGCCAACTGATATGCGTGGTGCAGGCTATCCTGAAGTCACTTCACATACTTGTAGTGAGCCATATTAGGTACCCCATCTGTAGATACCAGCATATAGATGTTCACAGGCAGTCATGTCTCTCACCCGAACATCATAAAGTATGGTGTGAATCCCATGGATTCATGCCAGGTGCAATTGTATGCATGCACTAGCGATTCAATGTGCTTGCTCCATTCGGATTTCTGGGTGCCCTTTAGGGTGCCTGGCATGTGAAGCAGGGTTTGGTTGAACATTTGCGGCAGAGTCTCCCTCTGGATGGTATGGAGTGGTCCGAGACTTCTGGATGTTGAGCAAGTTGAGGCGTTCCTTGATCAGCTTGCTCCCTAAATTTCTCCCTTGATTGGAGTGCATTTGATTCGGCAACCCAAAGTGGATGAAATACTTCTCCCACAGTACTTGGCGACTGTGAGAGCTTTCTGATCTTTCGTCGGAAATGCTTGGGCATACCGGGTGTAGTGATAGGTCACTACCAGACGTTCCCGATGCCTCTATACTGTATGTAGAAAATCCAAGCAGACTAGGTCCATGGGACCAGAGCTCTTTAGATGGCCCATTGGGGCTGAACGTGTGGGCAGTGTCTTCCGCTGGATACACCACAGTCACTTCTGACAATGGCGCTCTATTGACTCTTGCATTTTGGGTCAGAAGAAGCGGTGTCTCATTAGTCCGAAAGTCTTATCTACACCCAGGTGTCCATGGTCATTGTGCAGGGACCGTAGGACAGGGTACTGCAGGCTTCTGGGTAAAACTAACTGTCCCCTGTCGGGGTGGTTGTGATAGGGGACAATTCTGTAAAGGAGACCACCCTCTATGTGGAATTTGTCCCATTCCCTCATTATGACGGCGACTGTGTCAGTGGGAGCATGCTTCACCAATGATGGTTTGTTTTGTTGGATGGCCTAGCGTATAACTCTAGACACCGGATCAGACATCTGGTGTTATATCAATTCTTTCCATCGCATGATAGTGTTTTGGGTGACATACATGCCTTCGAGGTGGCAGTAAGCGGCAGGGAGTGCCTTGGACTGGCATCCCAGCGAGTCAGCTACTAGTAGCTTAAAGAATGCTACCTTAGGCCTAGGACACAGTCAAATCAGCGTAACTGAGGCGGGCTGAGCCGCGCTGAACAGATGCACAAAGCCCCTGCATCTGTAATCAGCACGGCTATAGTTTCTCCCCCCGCATGCTTGCTGATGCGTGCGGAGGCTGAGAAAATCAGAAGAGACAGGCAGGTTTGAAATTTTGCCGCTTGGGGGAGCGGAGGAGCAGTCACGTGACCGCTCCCATCCAATGGGGCTGCAGCCTTTTTTTTTCCTACTGTGTCGGTGTTCTGAGATAGCAGAACCACCACAACAGACAGAGTAGAGGCAGCACAGAGGTGTGTGTGTGTGTATATGTGTGTGTGTGTGTGTGTGTGTGTGTGTCTGTATGTGTGTGTGTGTGTATGCGTGTGTGTGTATGTGTGTGTGTGTGTGTGTGTGTGCGTGCGTGCGTGCGTGCGTGCGTGCGTGTGTGTGTGTGATGTATGTGTGTGAATATATTTATCAAAGTTGCACAATGTTAATAAATAATTTATTCTCACGTCTTTTTTTTTTAATTTTTAAAAAATATTATATAATATACACACACACACACATATACACACACAGGTTCCCCAGTGACACACAAACACACAGACCACTTCAAAGTGACACACACACACTGACAGCTATCAAGTGACACACACACACAGTGATACCTGCCTCCCAAGCGCGCTTGCTGTCTCCTCTGCCAGGACAGCAAAAAGCTCCTGGTAGAGCTAGCAGCAGCAAGCAACAGCGAGCAGCAGCACAAAAGTGTTTACTATGTCCCAGGCCTTTTCTTTCACTATGGCGGCAGTTGAACACATTGCCTGAATACCAGGTCCAGGGATTTCTTTCCACGGGCCGTCGTCTGGTGTGGTACTAAGTCCTGGTCTGCGAGACAGGGCATCAGCCCCAATGTTTAAGGGCCCCAGTTTGTACTTGAAGGTGAATTGATAGTTTGACAGTGCTGCTAGCCACCTGTGACCGGTGGTGTCTAATTTGGTCGGAGCTTAGAATATAGGTCAGCGGGTTGTTGTCTGTCCGGACATCAAAGGACACACTGTATATGTAATCATGGAGCTTGTTGACTACCGCCACTTGAGAGCAAGGAACTCCAGTTTGTGGACTGGGTAGTTCTGCTCAGATGGTGTCAAGCTTCGGATCACATACGCCACTGGGCGGAGACCAGCAGGGTACTTGTGATGCAGTATAGCTCCTAGCCCATTGAAACTGGCATCCACGTGCACAATATACGGCATCTCAGGGTCGGCATAAGCCAAGATGGGTGCTTCCGTGAGACTTTTCTTGAGCCCAATGAATGCCTTTTTGCAGGCAGACGTACACTTGTCTCCGAAGGGTGTCCATGGGGATGTGGCCTTCTGCCGAGGTTGCTCTGGGTAGATCTTCATGAGATTGTTGATGACCTTGGCTTTGCTGGAGTAGCCTTCTATGAAGTGGTGGTAGTATCCGCAGAATCCCAGTAAGGACCTCAGTTCCACCACGTTGTCTGGTCTGGGCCAGTTCACCACAGCTTCAGCCTTAGTAGGGTCTGTATTCACACACCATTTGTGGACACTATATGACCTACATAGGTGACTGACATTCGATATAACCAGCATGTGTCCTTGATAACTTCAGGCCTTCTTTACCCAGTCTGTCTAGTACCTTCAGGAGGCGTTTCTCGTGCTCTAGAGTCTTACCGAACACGATGATATCATCCAGGTAGACTAGGCATTCCTAGGGATTCATATTCCTGATGGTCTTCTCCATTATCCTTTGGAAGGTTGCGGGAACACCTTAAATGCCCTCGGGCATCAGGGTGAACTGATTGAACCTGAGGGGACAAACAAACGCTGCCTTCTCCCGGTCTTCAGAACTCATAGATACATTGTAGTGCCCAGACCTCAGGTCCAGCACGCTGAACCACTGGCTTCCCAATAGGGTGCTGAGGATTTCTTCTCTCCTTGGCAAAGTGTACTGATCTGGTACCGTATGATGGTTCAGGGTCCGGTAGTCTACGCACAGGCGGTCTGACTCATAATTCTTACATACTACCACGATCCTCTTCATCTCTGGAAGCGATGCGTCTGGAATGCTCCTGGAATTACGTAGCGTCATTCAGCCGGATTGTATGCTGGCATTCTTGCTGTAACCCCCATCCATCTTGCTGCTGGAAAATACTTCCCAGTGCTCCTCCAATCTGGTATGTAATCACTTCTTCCAGTTCGCGGGCAGGGTCAATTCCCCGAAGTCGAACTGTAGTCTGGCCTGCTCTTCTTGCACGGTAGCAGCGTTCACATGGGCCAGGGATTCCACGGGCGTAACCGGGTACATCCGACCCAGTGCTTGACCGATGTCAAACCGTATGGGGTGAGGCGAAATGTTCTGAATCGCCACCTTGAAGCTACGTATTTTAAGGGCAGTCTTCCATTCCTTCAGTTCTGGTACCACCCAGAACCCCCTTTTGGCATCCTCTTCTGGTGTAGTCTCTAGGGAGAAATACCAGTCCGCATCATCATGTGCCAGATAGCTGAGCACCACAGCCATGCACTTCACTCACCCTGGTGGAATCTCGGTCAAACCCCTTCTCTAGATTGAAGAATTGACCGAATCCGTCTTGGGCGGAGATACTGTAGCCCTCCTCTTTGAAGACTGGGTGGATAGGGGTAATTCATCTGCCTCTTGCACATAAGCTCGGATTGGAGCCTGCACCACATCTGCGTTGGTCCCCAATATGATGGGGGAGCTTGGCTGCTCCCGGGACTCGAGATATATTAATGCCTCCACTTGCATGGGGTGGGTCACGTTGGTGTTCTTTGCGGTATGACCAACCGTACTTGAATCACACTGGCAATGAGGCAGTCTTCCTTGCTGAGGCCCCAGCGTTTCATCTTCTCCACCAACTGCATAGGCAGGTGTTTGAGGTGCGAGTCATAGAAGGGGCGATAAATGATGGGCAACTGTGACCCCGTGTCCAGCAGTGCAGAGGCACATATCCCTTTCACTAGTACTCGTATGATAGCCGCTGGACCTACTCGGCTCTAGGCGTCCGGTTGGGATGCCTCTTTGGGTCTGGGTGCTGGGGCGCTCTCCGAGGACGTGGAGGGTGGTTCTGTCATTTGAACCATGAAGACCATAGCTCCCTGAGTGGGGTCCTTGACTTCAGACAATCCTTTGCAAAGTTACCTTCCTGATCACATGTGTAGCAGCGGTGGCTTCGGATCACACCGGTACTTGAGGGAGGAGTTGTTCTCCAAGGCATCCTGGATGTGGAGACAGGCGCCCTTGAAGGAGGATTATCTTTGGCCCTTTCTGTCTACTTGGACTTCTGGGCCAGCGCACCTTTGGTCTCTTCTTTGCAGGACTCCTTTGCTGGAGTCGCATGACTCCCCCCTTTGGAGGATTCACGGGACAACTTGGAAGTCTTAAACCGCAAGATGTCCTCAAAGTTGGGAGGGTTCGTGGTGGAGAGCGTACAGCGTATTCTGGCCACACGGGGGGGTGTGAGAGATTGACAAGAATTTACAAGAATTGCCTGGTTCGGTAATCGACCTTCTTGTTAATCAGGTTCCACTAAGTCAGCTGCAGCCGACGTAGAAAATTGGATAAGAATTCCCCCTCCTTTTGCTTGAGGGCATGGAACTGGGCCAGCAATGCAATGGGGTCATCTTTAGTGCAATAGGCATTGGTTAGAGCCCAGATCAGGTCTTGAGCATCAGCCTCTTCATGGCACTCACTATATAGTCGTATGATGTTGGCGGCTGGGGGCCGTAGACAATCCGTGATTCTCTGTCTCTTGACTGCATCCATGCATGTCCACTCTGGCAGTACTTTCACTGCATGTCTCACCACTTTTCAAACTCCTCTTCTCCCAGTGGTATGGGCCACACCCCAGAGGCTTTCAACTTGCGATAGGGTTTTACAGGGGCAAACTAACTTATTTTTTCATTGCTGTAGGAATCCCGCAAGTAACTGAGCTCCATCTGAGCTGCTGGTATTGCGGTGGCTCCGTCCGTAATACGTACTGCCAGCTTTGCTCCAGCTAGGGCACCCTGGGGGAGGGATAGATGTGGGCACCTGATACTCTTCCACGCTAGGGGTGGCACTAGTGGCCTCCATTCTGACGCTCAGTTTGGGGTATATAAGCAGACTCCCGCTGGGTGAGGCTTCGGGAAGCTGTAGAAACTCGGGGGCATTGTCCATTGAGATATCACAGCGGGAGTCGACTAGGAGTGTACTCCACTGGATGTCAGTATCCCATTTTGCGTCTACAATACGGGCTTTAGTGAACCCTGGTATCTGTCTTAGGGTGTCACGCAAATCAGGCAAGGGCAGAGATAATGGACTAATGGCGGCCACATGGCAGGGAGATGCGTGACATCATAGGGCCCACTCGTGGATGCTCCGGCGGGACGGTAGGGACATGTTCCTTATTTTGATCTGTCTTAATTTATATTGAGCACCCCAGGGATGAATCTCAGCAGCGCCTCCAAATGTAACCCCCTTTCCCGTGTCTAAGGGAACTACGTTTGCTGCCGTAACCTGTGGCTCACAGAAGGCCTGAGCCTACGCAGCTGGGAGCCTGGGGTGAGCTCTCGTTCTTCTAGATGCAGCACCTCCACCTGAGAGGGATCCCAGTGCAGCGGGATAACCCCTTTCAGGATCACACAGTGAAATTATACACACACCATTATATAACAATTGGTTTACTAACAATAGAATAACGATATAACAGTACCATACAATATAACACACACAATACAATAACAACACCACAGGGGGAGTGTCCCACATAGTACCAAAGTATGCGCAAAGACTCCACAGCAGATGTGCTAACCTAAAATGGCCGCCGCAACTGCTCGCCTCTCTGTGCATGCACACGGCTGCATTTGCGCATGCGCAAACTACAAGATGGCGACCCCCGCTTGCCGGTTACACCGCAGAGCTCCCCCACTCCCATACACCCCAGCCGTCCTCCTCCCGACCCCGGAGGTAAGAGTGGACATGGCTACATATTATTTCCTGATGTTATTTCCCTTTCAACACTTTCTCAATGGAAGTTAAAGACCTATTTTAGGTTCTGGATAGGAGTACAAAAGACATTGTGGTTTATAGTGCTCAAAGGAGAGGCACAAAAATATTCATTAAATATATCAGAGATACAGTAGATGAAGGCCTACATCTTCAATAAATAGAGGACACCTATAGATGTAGAAAGACACACTGTCCCTGGCATCACAGTCAAAAGAGCAAAAGTCTGCGGCGCCAGTGGCAGGTTCTACTGCGATCAGGCTGCAGGATGGGGTCTTGATGCTTCTGAATGGAATACCTCAACGCCTTAATCCTCCATGCCATGACCACAATGGTCGTGTGACCATGTGTGGCAGTGGCATCAGTAACAATAAGATTTGCTACATCTGTACCCATGCCTATGGCATGCTGTTTGCAATGGGAAATCCACAAATCTTGAACAAATGCAGTAACATATTACAAGAAGAAAAAAATCCATGGGAACATCAGATTAACAACAATATATAAATATATTGTTTATTAAATGGAATATTTTTACATTTTATTTAATAGAGAATATTTTAAGATTTTTGTTAATCTGGTGTCCTGTGCAATTTGTTCTTCTCGCAGTGCTTTGCTGCCTTTCTTTAAGATTGAGATGTACCGAATGCCACGTTATTGGAAGATACCGCAATGTTATGCTACAATACATTGACATTAAGCCAATGCTAATTTGATGTAGTTCATGCATAGTTTTGTGCAAAAAGTTGGCTTTGACAATACCATGTTAACTCAGGGAACACAAAGGCCGTTCCGGTTTTAGGTAACATCACGTTGCATGCCCTGATTTAACAGAGCTTTGCGGAACTAACCTTACGTGTTTCAAAGCATTAGATGAATTTACCAGATTACAAGTTTTCTATGAAGCAAGGAATTCCCTGTGATAATGACCATTTGCCATGTCAAAAATAAGTTATACTTAAGATTGATTCAATGTACTATTGGGTAAAACTACAAATGTGTCCACAATAATCTCTAATGGTAGATTATCAGTCAAAGAAAATAATTGATGACTGACCTTTGTACTTACATGTCATCTAAAGATAAAGTTTTTTTTTGTTTTTACATAACTCCCATTTCATCTGTAACTTGTCCTTAAACTCATTTCTGTAAAAAGAAAAACAGTCTTGGATTGGTAGATTATAATAGCCTTATCAGTTTTCAATCCCTCACGTCAGAACCCCTTGTTGGCTCGCGAACAGCTAAATAATGTCTAAACAAATAGTGCTCCTTAGCCAAGGACCTCATAACTGAAAGGTTAATGCTACTTTCAAGGTAAAATTGCATGTTGGATTAGACATGGTAAGGAAGTTAGTGCACTGCCAAGTTATATTTTTGCTTGTAGTCATTTATACTTTTACATTTAATTCTGTATGCAGTATAATTGCCCTAACTTCTTCCTAGCTACGTAGATGAGCCTACTAATAAATACATTTCTTAATTTCTGAATGGTACTAATTCACATCCCTTGAAGATTCCGCTATACTTCATTGGACCTTACTAAGTAACAGACAGATGCCTGGAAATTCCTGTTGACTTGAGTATAAGAATTTGGCAAACAGAATTGGATGAAGTATTAATGCTAGCCCACAGTCAGTGCCCTCACTTACGCGGGAGAGCCAATAAAATGTTTTGTTATGGATCCCCACCCTTCATGGTATTATATATGTAAGGTTTGTTAAAAATTATTAAAGTACAAAAACACTGGAATCACAGAGCATGTCATAAATATTGCTTTTAACATATAAAATGTGTCAATAGGATTTTCTATGCAATAGACCATGCAGTCAATATCCAATTCAAAGGAAATGCATGAGCGAGGGATATGCAATTTATTTCCAGAATAATAGAGGTATTGAGAGTTACTGTGAATGAAGTACGCAGGGCTAAATACATTTAACAGATAGCTCAGACTCCAGCTGCCCATTCAATCAGTGTATCAGACCAGTCTTCATCTTTGTCTGCCATTCTCCCACTTTTATTTTAATGAGTATAAAACTGAAATTGGCTCATTTTACAATACCACACGAGGCATCATGTCAGGTTTGACCTATTACATTAACGTATTTCTCTCATTTAGAGTCCGACTTGTACCAGCTACTCCACTAAGTGTTGATAAGCAGTAGAGTCAATAGTATTGTAGCAGACACCATAATGATGGCAATTCAGTGTTAATCACAGTACAAGAAATTATGATGGTCTAACTTCCAATTAGAGGACTATCAGGTCACTTTCAGGATCAGTTGTTAAACTGGCACACAAATCATCAACTTGCTTCAAATTGCATGGTGGCCTTTTTCTAGTCCTTAGGGTCATTGAACAGCCCTACTATAGAGGTTAAATGTTTAAAAATATTTTTAAATAATTCCACTTTTTTTTATAAATGTATCACTGCCACTGCTTTATTTGTGGTCCTAGATCCCTTGAAAATTTTATCCAAAAACTAAGCGGCCAAAAAAATGTGGCACTGTGGGAGGTGGCAGCAGAGACAGTGCTGCAGTGGTCCATTCCTTTCAATGTGAACTCCCACCTAGTTAATCCTCCTGGGCCACAGTTGGCACGGTCACGGAGTAGCGGCGGCAGCAACAGTAAGCCCGGCTATATCTATAGTAGCCCATAATACGTGTGAAGTTAGTATTTGGGACTGTTTGGGTATTACCTGAGCTTATTTATTCATTAGTGCTGTGAACAGGTCTTTTGATATTACTCAACCAAGTAACTCTAAAATAACATAAAACATTTGAGACCAAGTTTTGGAAATTTTTGAGCAGGACCATCACATATTTTTCCAACCTCCTCACATCCTCTCCAGCATCTGTTAGTGGAGTCTGGAAACATTTTATATGGACTTGCTGGAACATATACCAACAAAAAATAACTTTATATCCGTTTTCCTTTATGTTTGTCCACATTCAACTTTTAGAAGTGTTAGTTTTGTGTGAGTGTCTGGTTTCTTGGGATCTTACTGGCAGCACAACCTCTGCAGTTTGTGCAGCCCACATTTAAACCTGCTTGAAGAGCCATGTGGAGACTGGTTAATTGACTCTAGATGCCATTAACCAGTTCCTTGCTGGATTTATCAGCTACCGACCGGATTTTGGTGTGCTTCCTTTTAAAAAATGTGAAAAGGCCATTTCAATAATTGTAATTATGCCACTGGTTCAGAGAGAGTATGAAGTGTCTTACTTGGAGAAATCTATAGAATTCAGAATAAGGAAGTCCATACATGTAATTTTATTTGTATATCTGTAAAAGAGCACAGCACTCCGGGTTCAAAGAGATGTGTTCATCTCATAATTCCAGCTTCTCCAGCCAGGAAATGTGGGTTAAAACATAATGGTTCAGAGCAGCCTTAACAACTCATCTAACCCAATAGAAAAGGGAGCAGGCAACAGACTACAGTAGGTGTCATAAATTTCTCTAGGGTTTCATAGTTTTGGGTATCCTAAATACATTTGCAAGGGGAACAGGGGATAGTGCGTGTTCAACTTCCACCAATCATTTAAAGTCTGTAGTATTATGCCAGTCAATGAGAGCTGAAATCTGGGCAGCTACAAGATAGAGAGTAAAGGTAGGGAGAGCCAAACCATCTTAAACAGTTAGTCTGTGCAGTATATTCATGTAGGTTCTTGGTATTTTTTCAAACTACATATATTTATTTATTTTAGGATGAAAAGTATGTAATTCTCTTTTAGGGACAGTAATTGAGAGGGCCTGGAAAACGTATAGCAGCCTAGGAAGAATATTCATCTTGGTAGTGGCGATTCTATTCACCCAGTTTGTCCCAAGAATTCCCAAGACCTCCTATTTTGTGGAGTCAATTTTGAATTCTGATATTATACTAAATTTTGCAATGCTCATTGTAAATTTGGTAGGTAAACCAGTGGATTTGTTAGTGTTAAGAGAATATAATGAGCAAGTAGAGTCAGCCTGTCATACTCGGCCTGTCATACCGTAAGTCACAAAATGTCTGGATTGTTTCTTATATTCATAGCCAAGGGTTCAATAGCCAATATCCCCTGGTGTGTTTCATTTTATAAAGGAAATGGCTGAGAGATGAAGTCTGCTGCATTGACTCTCACGTTAGTGTAATAGTAGAGGGCAGATATTGCCTTTCCCCCAAAACTCCTTCAAATCCAAAGGACTTTAGGATTTTGAACATGTATTTACAATGCAATCTATTAAAGGCCTTCTCTGTGTCTACAGAAAGTACAACTAGGGGGATTTTTTGGGATCATGCATAATGTATAAGGGCCATATTTCTCCTTGTGTTGTCTGCTGCTTGTCGCCTACAGTAGGCACAGGTTATTAAGAATCTATATTAGTGTAGGAATCTATAACGTGATCTGCTGTGCAGTTGGCTCAAGGGCTTACAACAATTTGGCCAAAATGTTAAACTAAAAGACCATTTTATTTATTAGTTATTTATACATGTATATTTAAGCACTGTACCGTATATAAGTTTTTCAGGATGTGCACTGAGCTTTGTCTGTGTTTTATGTTATGTCTCTGGTTTTAAATATATATATTGCCATGCTCAGTAGCACTCCTCTGTGAAACTTATATGCTTATATATATATATATATATATATATATATATGTTGTGGGTATTTTGGGGGTTCAATATGAGCTTGTAGGTGTTCTGTATGTTTTATAATTCTTGTTCAGCTAGTCTTAGCTGATTGGAGGGTGGCAACCTCCTACCTAATTGAAGCTCACTCCCTCCCACATTAAAATGGTTAAAAGCTCACTCCATGGCATCTCCCACTCTCAGGGGAACTTGCCTGCTTACAGTGTAATTGTGACAAATCTATTACAGAGTGCTTTTCCTTGTAATGTACAGGTTAATAAAAGCTTCAATCAGTCTTAGAACTTTTGCAACTAATATTGACAGATTTATTATAAATCATTCTTCCTGGCAATGCACAGGTTATTAAGAATCTATATTAGTGTAGGGACCCTTGAAATGCGGTCTGCCGTTTAGTTGGCTCAAGGGCTTACAACAATTTGGCCAAAATGTTAAACTAAAAGACCATTTTATTTATTAGTTATTTATACATGTATATTTAGGCACTGTACTGTATATAAGTTTTTCTGGATGTGCACTGAGCTTTGTCTGTGTTTTATGTTATGTCTCTGGTTTTAAATATATATATTGCCATGCTCAGTAGCACTCCTCTGTGAAACTTATATGCTTATATATATGTTGTGGGTATTTTGGGGGTTCAATATGAGCTTGTAGGTGTTCTGTATGTTTACGAATCCCACCTGGTCAGGGCGAATCAATGAAGGAAGAACCTCCCCCAATCTGGTTGCCAAAATGTTTGTCTCTGTGTTAAACAAAGATATAGGTCTTTAATAGGTCTCTAATAACAAATACTATGATCTTTCCCTTCTGTATGGAGCGTGACTATGGTTGCCTGCAATATCTCAGAGGAACGTTTTGCTAGAGAAATATATTTATTAACTACAAGAACAAGGTACTGTATGTATGGTGATAAAATGTCCACAAAGTATTAAAGTATATACTGCAGAAGCCATATAGGTCTGGTAACTTAGCAGTTCTAAGATCTTTTATTGCTGAGGAGGCTTCCTTCAGGGAAAAAAGGGTGCCTAATTTGATTTGTCAATATAATTCTTTAATAAGACCCAATGGCGCGGGATTATCATTTCCATTGATGTTTAAATGATATAGTTTATAATAACTATGGAACAAAAATCTTGTGAATTGTACACGGAATATAGGCCAGGTCATTGTTTTTTTTCCTAATTGAAGTTATTCTATTATTATTTTGTTTTTTTCCTTAAATTTTTTGCCAAAAGCTTGCATGCTTTATTATGCTTGGTATAGTGATTTTGTTTTGTCCGTTTTATTGATCTTTCTACTTTATTAAGGGTAAGAGAGTTTAGCTGAACTCTGATAGAGTTTATTTGATTGATTAGATTCTTGTTTAATGTTTCAAGCTTGGCTGGATCTTTTTGGAGTTTGAATACTGTAAGTGTTTTTCTCTATTTCTCTTAAGAAAGGAAGAATGGCTAATGAGGTGACCCCTCATAACAGATTTTTGTGGAAGCTCAAAGGTTAAGTCACTTACCTCTGGGAACTGATTAATGGAAATATATTCCTGTAGACATGCTTTCAAGTAGTTAACATTGCAAGGAAAATCTAAAATTGAGTCGTTTAGTCTCCATAGTGGTTTATTGAATGTAGGTGAGGGTCGTTTAATGTGATTTCTATAGGGACATGGTTTGACCAAGTAATTAGACTGATCTTGACACTTTTAAGGGAAGGCATTAATTTAATATCTGAAAATATATAATCAATTCTACAATAGGTGGAATGGGGCCAGAATGAAATGTATAGTCTCCTTATGGCTTTTGCTTCTCAAAGCATCTCTTACGAACACATCTTTTATGATATTCTCAAAAGATCTACACATATGCTTTTCTAATTTAGCGCCCTAAACAGAATGAGTGCTAGACCTATCCATGTTAGGATTCATCACTAAACAGAAGTCCCCAAAGATAAGCAAAACCACTGCAAGACCCCTTGTGAACTGTCGCCAGGCGTTGAGAGACTATTTGGAGAAATTCTAATTGATAAGCATTTGTAGTGGAAATATTTGTGATAGTACCTATAGCGTAATAGAGCAAATTAAAAATATATATATCTCTGTCTGAAAATGAATCTAGAAATCTAAATGGTAAGTTTGTGATGATTAAAATTGCTACTCTTTTTTTAACCGTTGCAGTGGATGTATATGTAGACCTGACCCCGTTTTACCTACAGTTGGGCGCGGGGGCTGCAGGGTGACCCGGGTGTTCCGTTAGAGACTGCGACCAGTAGTGAGGGTGCCGCCGGAGCCCTGCGCTGATAGGTGGCACAGGTGGTGGCCATCTTAGTCCTTAGCGCATGTGCAATGGCATCGTCGCGCATGTGCAGTATATGGTAGTGTGATGGCCATTAGGGGCAGGCTCCGCACGGGACTACAAGTCCCAGCAGCCTCTAGGGCTGCTCCTTATGTGGAGAGAACAGCCAATAGGGATGCGGGGATAACGGACAGAGGAAAGAGTTACATTTGGTGCGCTCAGTGGAGCACGCCAGTTGGAGCCAGGACAAACAAGGGGATGGTAGTCTCCTGGTGCCAGTGGCTCCCAGACTAAGCCCAGATTGCCCCTTAGGTCCCAGTTAGGCCCCAACCACTGAGAATTTGCGGCTGCTACAGGGAAAGGCCCCGTGATATGGACATTTCCCTAGAGCCATAGCAGTGTTAGGCAACCGTGTCAAGAAGCCGCGCAGTGAGTTGCGGCCTGTGGTCTGGGACCAGACCACCTATGATAAATAGACTCTTAAAGATGAGACCCTCCAGCGGGAGTTCACCCCGCGCAGAGGCGGATAACATCACTGGATCAGGCGGATCCCTCGTGTTATTCAGCGTACCCGGGTACTGGAGTGCCCGGGAGGTAAAAGTGCACCTACAGTCATTAGGGGTAGCGCTACTCCTACACTTTTGCGTGGGCCCTAACATTGGGGAAAGGACACCAGGGATATTGGTCCAAGCCCCCTATGTACTTTGGGGAAACTCACCTGGTGTATTGGTGTTGTGTGTGTGCTATACACTCTGGGGTTGATATTCTATGTTCAGTAAAACCCATTATTATATACCTGTTATATTACTCTTGGTACTGGTTCCTGGGTGAGGCTTATCCCGCTTCGCTGGGATCCCTCGCAGGTGGAGGCGCTGCACCGAGGTGAACAAGAGATCACCCCAGGCTCCCAGTGGCGGGGGCTCAGGCCTTCTGGTAGCCACACAGGTGGCAGTACCGGTAGTTCCTTTATTTACGGGAAAAAGGGGCTACATATAACAATGAGGATAATACTTAGCATAAATTGCATAAAGTTATCTTTTTGAAAATGAGTTTCTTGCAGGCAAACCACATCACCTCGTTACTTCCTAAATGGCGTCAGAGTAAGGTTTATTTCCAAAGGAGAATTCAGCACCTTTAACATTATGTGAAATCATTTTCAACATGGTACTCAGAAATGACCGTAATATAAGAAATATGAGCGTATTTAATTATTAAAGATACATCATATACTTGACACATGAGAAGAACCTAGTGAAGCTCAGCAATCCCAGGTGATATTACTCTATTGAAAGCTAGGGACAACAGAGTAAAGAAAAAATGGGAAAGCAAAATGAGTGGAGAGATCACGCACACAGCTGGACGGCGGACGCCCACCAATACCTTAGCACTCACGGCAACAAGAAATATTATGAAACCCTTATGCCATAGCGCAAGTCTGGGCAATTAAGAAAACATTGTAAATGTTATTTTAACAATGACTCCTGTTTAGTAACTACTGTAGTTTGCAGTTTTAGAACCCTCCAAAAAGCAAGTCTGGAATCATGTGCTGCGCTGGGGTGGTCTGTTAGGGGAGAAAAGGAGTTATAAAAGAGGAAACAAGTCTAGGTCTCAATTTATCACGGTCCTTGGCTTGATGGTGCACATAGCTACGTGTGAAGGGTTTATAGCCGGCATACACTAGAACTCTGACCTCCATGTGCTTTAAGTGTAAATAGTGTACATTATAACACATTATCATCAGTGAAGAGAAAAACCTGATTACATTACTAAGTGTGGTGGTACCCCCTCAAACATATCAACAGACACGGTGCAGGGGCACACAGGCAAAGGTAGAGACATCTGAATGTAGTGAGTAGAGAATTGAGCATATTTACATATTTACAGTATGTCCTTTTTTTGTACATTTCTTTATTTGGTGCATACAAACATGGTATGATAGGTGATGAGCTAAACAAAAGCGCATCTGTCCGGTGCTCCAAAAACATTTTTAAATAAAGCGCTTTGTGCGCGAAACATGTCAGAGTGCATGTCCTTTTCATTTAATAAATCTTTGATAAATACTCCCCATGTCACATTGGTGAGGCTTTGCTCCAGTTCCTGATTTGGATCCCCTTCATACAAACATGATAACAGTTTACAGCAATTACCGTAAACGTCTCATGATATATTATGCCATATTAGGAATATTTCCCTTATACAATAACCTTATGCAATTTTCTGTTGTATCTAAATGTCCTGTTTTTATATGCTTTGTACAAACTTAAATACTCACACTTTATCCTCAACATGCACTCATTCTCTGATTTTTCTTATAACTAACCTGAAAAATAAACAGTAAAAAAATCAAATTAAGGCTCAAAAAATTAAAATCTACCTAACTGTAACCCCTTGTAAATGCATGCAGTACACACATGCACGGCTCCCTGTCTGGCTCCTCTCCAAGGTGCCTCAGCATGTGAATTATGATGGACCGGGCATCAGCCAATGACAATAGATTTGGAGAGGAGGGATTACGGTAGGGGCGGCTTTAAAACTGGCTGGCAGAGCAGAAGGAGGGAGAGCGGCAGCACAATGAGGGATCTCAGGGATGACCCGAAGTGATCAAGAGCCAGTCCTGAACCCATAAAAGTCAGTGGACGCTAGCTAAAGAATCGTAGTTCAAACTCCACAAGGGGAATCAAGCAGAGCAGCCATCTGCCACACTACAGGAAGTCAAGTAAAGGGTACCAAAGAATTTGTGAAGTACAGGTCTGCCACGATAATACACTACAGTAATTAAGAGCTCCAATGGTGTCCTGGCACCTATACACAGGCCTTTATAGGCAGGGTTTGATGGTCACAGTAAGAGACACAGACACACACCTGTGCAGCGCATTGTGGGGATTGTTTATTTCCTATGCGTATATGCATTGAATTATCCTCCCATTGAGGATCTTATAGTTTATCCGAGTATCTACTACAAATTTCTTTATAAATATCTGTGCTTGAGATATCGCAGTGGTTTGTTTCCATTTGCCTAATCTATGCCACATTGGGTAACATAAAACAGGAGGAAGACTCAGATCCCTACCATAGCAATGGGTGTCAGTCTATGGAAAACTACAGCGGTTACATAACTATCACACCTTTAATACAGTAGGCCGTTTAAAGTTCAATGGGATTTCCTGATGATGTTGAACCTCCCTCTATACTCGCACACCACAGCCGCGACCGAGCAGGGAGAGGGAAGTACCGTTGCAGACCATCGTCAAGAGAGGAGGCACTATGCATGTCGGTGAACAGCATATGGTACCTCTCTACATGGTGCTCAGTATATCTTTTCCTCCATGCAGCTGACATGGACGTTTCCCAGTGTAGGCGGAAGAACCAGACAATTTTTCTGAGCAAGATAAAACTTCTGCAAAAAGGACAAACTGACAGACAGAGGAAGCCAAAAATCAGACAGTAACAGAGAGAGGGAGAAATAAAAATATAGGGAGTATGCTGTCAGCCCCACAGTGCCAGGAACAATCAGGTGATTCATTATTGGAATCCAGGCAGCTCCTTGATCCTGGTCCTCTAGGACATTTTTAATCCACAGATTATTCCTATGGGACCCATTTTCCTCTTGCTTTTTGTGCATGCTGTCAATTGTTACTTCCATGCTTGTTACTCTGTGCTCAAGTTTGTTGTGAGCCACAGCCAGGCTCTCTGCCCCCATTTCAACCTCTCCAATAAAGGCAATAGTCTGCCTCAGCTCCTGTACTGTATTCTTCAGTTCTGTGCAAAGGTTTTGTTTAAAGTCTTTTAAGTCTGTAATACTCTGTATTTCTTCACTAGTAGCAGGAGACAAGTCTTCTGACTCCGGTTCGGAAGAGGAGGAATCCTTAGTAATAACAGTAGGGGTAGAATAGTTTATATATATTATGACAGAGTCACTGACTCAGTAGGCTGTGACAGTGAATGGAGAGATGCTGCAGCCAGATCACTGAGTGTTAATCTCCTCAGACAGAGAAAGAACAGCTGCAGCCTAATTAAACAGGGGCTGAACTATCAGTGAAACAAGTGATTTAAAAAGCAGGAAGTTGCTCACACAAGGTGAGCTTGTTTTTCCACAGGAAGGTGGAGAGAACTCTCCCGGCTTGGAAGCCGTAGCAGCTGCTGCTGCTCTGGTCCCCAGTCCTGCAAGGAGCTTTGCTGCTGGGACCAGCTGGGACCCCAACCCAGGATAAAGATAAACATTGCTGCGAGGCTGGACACAGCCTGCTCCCCGGAACCGTGTTCCTGTTTGCTGTTTGGAGCTGAAACAGATAAGACTTTATTCTTATTATGCTTATTGGTTATCGTTTGTGTAGCATGTTTTGAGCATGACCAGATTAGCTGGCTGTCCTGTTAGTAAGGGCTCAAGAAGTGAGTTAGTGTCCCTAACGGGACTAGGCTTTAATTTGCAAGAAAGTAGTTTCTTAAAGGGACAGTGCACCCGTATTTATTTTGGTTGTGGCTAATAAACCACTATAGTTGAACGTTTCCCACCGTGTCTAGCGTCTTACTGACCCCGCCGCGAGGCCGTCCTGCCACAGGTGGTGTCAGAAGTGGGATGCTACGCC
Organism: Ascaphus truei; assembly: GCF_040206685.1. NCBI lineage: Eukaryota > Metazoa > Chordata > Amphibia > Anura > Ascaphidae > Ascaphus > Ascaphus truei. Next base: position 380,600,786 of record NC_134483.1, read on the forward strand.
TCTGGGGGTCAGTAGATGAAGATGTGTTGAGACACTGAACTCAAGCGGAAAAAAAAAAATGATTTTTTGCTGAAGCATGGAAGTTACAGCTAGCAAGCGCTGAGTTTAAATTTTGCCCTGTCGGGTATGAAAGGATTGCTGTGTAAAGCTAATGCCTTTTGCTGAAGTGAGTGAATTTGCAGCTAGCAAGTGCTATGAGCAAAGTTTGCCCTGTCTGGTAAAAAAAGAAAGTGAAAATGAATTTTTGCAAAGAAGTTGCTCTAAGAAGAACCCAGAAGGTTAAAATATTTTAAAGCAAGAACAACTTACGTGTGTTGTGCAAAATATGCCTCGTCGGGTGTGAAAAAAAAACAAAACAAAAAAAACGGGGTTTTAAAATGGCCGCCGTCATTTGTCAGTTTTGCAATGTACATAACCATACAAAACAGTGTCCCTTCAGGCCATATGATGATTATGATGACGACGCATATGTGGCCCCGAGAAGAGAGACGAACCCGCAGATGGAAGCTGCAAAAGTGTCCAGTGTGTGTGTGCCCAGTACCACTGATGTCTCTGGAACTAATAAAACAAAGAGAAAGAAGAAAAATAAAAAAAATTCTCAAGTCACAGAGGAAGTGACCGAACCACTTGAGCTTGCGATATCAGGACAACAGGCGTCAGCAAGCCACCGAGATGTGCTGCAGACCGGAGTGATGGGCAGAATTGTCACAGGAACGGTGGCAAAGGAAAAGGAGGAGCAAAGGGAAGCTGAATCCTTGATCCAGGGAAAAGAGGCCTTAATTTCTGCACTCCAAACTGCCCAGCGTGATTATGATGTCTTGCAGAAACAATTGAATAGGGAGCGAGAAGCTAATGCAGAGGTACAGAGGTGTATACTCCCAGCTATACAAGAGTATGCGGCTTTAAAGAAAACAGAGCAACTCTTGCGGAGTGAGTTGGAGGAGCTGACGACAAGCTTGAATAAAGCCAACACCGCAATTGTTAACATGGAATCAGAGAGAACAAGTCCTGACTGGAGACTGTGCTATCAGATGTCCCAGAGAGATGTGCAAAACTTCATCAAAGACTTAGAAGTTTCTCACCAAGAAGCTAGCGCGCTCAAAACAGAGCTGGGTACTTTGAAGAAAGCCAATGAGACGGTCCTAAGGGATATAGAGACTGTGAAAATGGAGAATATAAACCTTAAAGAAGAGGTTTTAAACCTGACCGGTCAGGTCAGTGATGGGACTGAGAAGCTTCACCAAGCGCAGAAAGTGAAGGCGCAATTGGCGCAAGAAAAATTAGAGGTGCAGGAAGCACTGCAGAATGCAGAGAGGATGCAACGTGTCTCCCTGGAGCAGCACACACAAGCAGCGCACCTATGGCAGAGCCAGCTGCAAGAGCTACATGCAAGTCTGCAAGCGGCCAAGTAGAAGCAGCAAGTGCTACAGGAACGGCTGAGTACCCAGTATGTCCCCACAGAACAGCATGAGGAGCTGAGGGCCACGCTGTACGCCACAAGAGCATCGCTGGGGGCGGAGCTTGAAAGCCAGGTGATTCTGTGTGAGAGGGAGCGCTTAAAGGTCCAGAGACTGGAGCAAGAGCTGGAGAAGCAGAGAGGGAACTCCATCTCCATGAGTCAGTATGCCAAGGAGAAAGAAGCCTGGAAAACAGAAGCAGCGGCGATACTGGCGACAAAAACTACAGAGCTCCAAAAGATGAAGGCGGCGCAGACGCAAGCACAGAGCAAGCACCGGGAAGAGGTGAAGGCCCTGAGAGGGGATTTGCAGGATCAAATTGAAGAGCTGCAGACGCAGATTGCTGAGCACAAAATACAACTCGCCGAGAGGGAGGAGGTGACCGTCCGTCAGGTGGCTTGCCTGACATTGCGCTATGAAATCGAGATGGCTGATACCCACAGGCTGCTGGACGACATGGCTAATGAGAGGGACCGACTGCAGCTGGAGCTGGACAAGGTCTGGGAAGAGCACAGGCAATTGCAGGTCAGAAATAGAGGAAAAGAAACAGATTTAAGCCTTGCGCTGAACCTGCTAAGAGATGTGGAGTCGCGACTTAACTCCAAAGAGGATGAACTGGCAGCGGCACTGAGTGAAAAAAGATATGCAGAAGGACAGCTTCATGACCTGAGGAAGGACCTGGAGTCTGAGCATGCTGGCCGCAAGTTGGCGGAGAAACAAAAGCGTGACCTGGACGAGATACTCGAGGCCCTAAAGACTGAGCATGTGGCTATGTTGGACACCGCTCAGTTGGAAAATAAGATGGGAAAGACATCACAGGTTATCCAGCAACACTCCCAACGAAGTAAATTAAAGGCACAAGAAAGAAAGGCCCAAGCCTACGAGTCTGCCGACAGTAATAGAGCGGCATCATGGGGTGCACTTAGGGTTGATAAGACCCCCACCCAAATTGAAGTTATAAAGATAAATGAGGTGAAAACCAACACTAAAAATACGCTGATGGAGAAAGGTCCAGAAGCCATCACCAGTGAAGCGGAGTTACTGTCTTCACATGAGAAGGCTAAGCTTCAAGGTAGCCCTCTAAGGAAGCTTTTCACTGGATCTGGTTTAAAGAAGCTTTCAGGCAAGAAGCATAAAGGAAAGAAGGAAGAAGAGACAAAGGCAGAGTATGTGACAGAACAAGTACCTGTCTCATTGGAGTCTCGTGATCCTGCAGAGGTAGATGGAGGAGACAGTTCGCCCTCTTCTCCTGATGAGTCTGTAGAGACCTCTCCTACAGAAAATGTAATGGGAGACACAGCACAGACTGTTGAAACAGAAGGTGAAGGGGCCACTTCTGATGGAGAAAGAAAGAAGGAAGGCATTACACCATGGGCCTCTTTTAAAAAAATGGTCAACCCTAAAAAGCGTGCAAAGCTGCCTTCTGAAAGTGACAAAGAAGATGAGGTTGAAAAAGCAAAGAGTGCTACCATGTCCTCTACTGGTAGTGCTGGTTCTGTTGAAAATCAAGAGGAAGCTAAAGAAAATGGTGAGGAACAAAAGCTGGAAAAGAGCCCGGAAGATAAGAAAAAGGTTGACAGCTCTGTATCATGGGAAGCTTTAATCTGTGTGGGTTCTTCTAAGAAAAGGGCCAGGAAGACTTCTGATTCAGACGAAGAAGTACAAAAAACCTTTGAGGAAGGTCAAAAAACAGAGGGAGAAGCAGGACAAGCACTGGTGAGTAAATACTATGAGCTAACTGAGGTCTTGGCTCTTCTACAGGGTAAGGGAGACTCTGAGCCCAAGAGGAAGAAGGCAGAGATAGCTGATAGACAGCAGGAGGCTTGGGGACATTTGCAAAAGGGGACACAACAAAGGCGGAGCTTCAACCCTAGACTCAGGACGGCACAAGAGAAAGAGGTAGAGAAGGATGAGTGTTCAGGCCCAGATGGCCTGGTAATTACCCAAAAAAGAAAATGCCTAAATTGGAAGGCAAGAAAAAAAAAGGGGGAGGGAAGGGCCGACGTCAGACATTGGCGACGAAGATGCTGGTGCACGGGAATGGTGCACGGGCCGCTCCACAGGACAATGTTTCGCTGGGGAGAGGGATATGTGACAGAGTCACTGACTCAGTAGGCTGTGACAGTGAATGGAGAGATGCTGCAGCCAGATCACTGAGTGTTAATCTCCTCAGGCAGAGAAAGCACAGCTGCAGCCTAATTAAACAGGGGCTGAACTATCAGTGAAACAAGTGCTTTAAAAATCAGGAAGTTGCTCACACAAGGTGAGCTTGTTTTTCCACAGGAAGGTGGAGAGAACTCTCCCGGCTTGGAAGCAGTAGCAGCTGCTGCTGCTCTGGTCCCCAGTCCTGCGAGGAGCTTTGCTGCTGGGACCAGCTGGGACCCCAACCCAGGATAAAGATAAACATTGCTGCGAGGCTGGACACAGCCTGCTCCCCGGAACCGTGTTCCTGTTTGCTGTTTGGAGCTGAAACAGATAAGACTTTATTCTTATTATGCTTATTGGTTATCGTTTGTGTAGCATGTTTTGGGCATGACCAGATTAGCTGGCTGTCCTGTTAGTAAGGGCTCAAGAAGTGAGTTAGTGTCCCTAATGGGACTAGGCTTTAATTTGCAAGAAAGTAGTTTCTTAAAGGGACAGTGCACCCATATTTATTTTGGTTGTGGCTAATAAACCACTATAGTTGAACGTTTCCCACCGTGTCTAGCGTCTTACTGACCCCGCCGTGAGGCCGTCCTGCCACAATATATATATATATATCTATATATCTATATATATATATATATATAGATATATAGATATATATATAGATATATATATAGATATATATAGATATATAGAGAGAGAGAGAGAAAAAAAAGAACAAAAAGCACTCCGTAATAATAGTCACTGGTGTGGGTGCAGATCCTATAATGAAGAATAAGCAATACGATACCGTTTGGAAACGAAATCAGCAGGCAGCACTCCAGAATTGAACAAACTAGTGTATTGAAAAAATAAACACAAAACCAATGTTTCGGTCCACGAATGGGACCTTTGTCAAGGTGGTCACCACCTTGACAAAGGTCCCATTCGTGGACCGAAACGTTGGTTTTGTGTTTATTTTTTCAATACACTTGTTTGTTCAATTCTGGAGTGCTGCCTGCTGATTTAGTTTCCAAACGGTATCGTATTGCTTATATATATATATATATATATATATATATATATATATATATATATATATATATATATATACAGTATATATATATAAAATTAATAATGACAGGTTTGATGTATTGAGTCCTTGGTAGCCATTATTGTCATGAAGTCATGCATTATCCATGCGCTCATGTTCGCTATGGAAACCAAGGTATTAATAATCATGACATTTTACCTAATCATAACTAGCCACCCATTGCTTGCCATCAGTGATGTAACTACACTCTAAGGGCCCACTGGGCCCAAAATTAAGCGGACCCTTCTCATACCATTTAATGCTAACAATAAACAATTAGAGCTTTTATTACTCAGTTCACTTTTTTATTTTAACATTTGAATTGTTTTAAAAGCATTATTATCATTTTTATTATTATTGAATGGGTCAATCTGAGTTCAATAAAACTGTTAATGTTCAGCTTACTGGTGAGTAGCTATTCACCTAAAATGTATTTCTTCTAACTTTTGTTTTGGCAAATACATAGACCTAGACTATGTTTTTTCTTAAGTGGTGAGTTTCCTCGTGTTCAACTAATAGAACACTTAAACTGCTCAGACGTTCTTGACCAATTGTGCTTCTTAGATAGTTTATGAGCTTCAGTTTTAAGAATGATCTTTCAGCAGTAGCAACTGTTAGTGGTATGGTTAGAAAAAGTATCACAATTGTTCACACATCTGGGAAATTGGCCGAAAATGCAACTTTTTCCATAATCAGATTTGCGAGTTCTTTTACTGTGGTCAATTTTGCAAAACAACTTTTAAGACAAGATCGCAGCAATATCAATTGCATTGGGAAGTTATCTCTGATGTCACCATCATATTTGTCAATTATTTTTCAAGCCTGTTCATAAAATTAGCTGTGACTACTGTAGATCCTGTGACTTGATAGCTTGAAAAGTGTGAATCACATGCTGTATGATGTATGTATGAAATCGCTCTCACAGCTGCTTGATGACAATATCCAGAGATCCATAGAAAATGTTTGTTCGGAAGCAAGACTCGCCATCAGTGAGTTTCTCACCGTCAGACAGCTAATCAGTGACATTTTGTTTTCTTTGTGCGCTTGTTGCAAAATTCTGCCTCAACTTTCCAAATGGTACACTTAGTGCTATGGCAATTTGTTTTGCGTCTTCATATTCATCTCGGAACTTCTTCGGCTCTTTGCCTGCTTCTTTGGTAAGAGAATTAGCTTTGGAAAGGTCAGATTACATTTGTTTTAAATTAGTTGAAACAGGATTGGTAGACATCAGTATTTGAGTGCGATATGACCTGGAACAGAATTTAAAGTTTCTAGTTCTTTCTTCAGGAAACAAGCCTCCTCTCGTTCAGAAATAGTTTACTTATTATAAGTAAAAGTATAAGATGCATCACTTATTTATACAAGATCACTATTGCAGCTTAAACAGTCAGTGCTGGTGCTGCCATTGTAATTGTCAATAAAATCACTGCTCCACACATTTATCTTGACCACATCAACATTTCTTTTCTCTGATACACTGGCGACACACTTTATTCGAGCTCGGCTAGTCCCACGAATTCGGGTATACCCGGGTGTATTGAGGTTTGTGACTGTTTTCTGCCCGAGTGAATTGGGTTATTTTCCAGGCAGGGATTGAAGCATTTTATTCCCGCTGGCTGCAATACTGCACAGTATATATATATATACTGCATTACAATTCATGAATTTATGCCATCTGGTAGACACGCGAAGCATTGCAGCCTATTAAATCCTAATCATTATCATTTAACAGATCAGCCGCCCGTCAGCCAGGCATGAACCCAGGCTGGGAAGGCAAACGCAACGGGGCTTGTCAGAGGTGAGGAGCGGCGCATTCCAGGTATCTGCCAGGTACATACTGGGTATTTGCTCGAATAAAGTGTGTCGGTGCAGTACCACTTGCGCTTTCACTCACGTTATCAACGGGCCTATCACAGGTAGCAGGCTCCTGCTCTCTCACTTTTGCACTTTGTAGATGACTGTAAGAATTAATTTTTTTTTCTCAATTTATTGCTATCTGCAACTGCTTGAGCTTTTTTTTTTCCTTTTCTTTGCATTTTTTAAAGTATGACCCACACTTTAACTTGAAAAACACCAATTACAATTTTTCTTTGTAATATTTAGTTATATTTTGATATGTTGAATCGAGAAAAATAATGAAATAAAAAATTGGCTCTATAACATGTACATAAGCACTAGGCCTAGCCTAACACAATAAATTATAACACTCTTTAAACTCCTAAGTCGTGTGAACTCAACACACACATGACAACTGGGAATGTACTATACAAGTGCATGTCTCTGAATCACACCCATTACCATGTGTGCATGATCGTAAGTCAAGCTGGGGCTGGGCGGTGAGCACTTGTGTCTGATGAAGTGAAGTCCAGATATGTTGCTGGTCAGCCCATCATGTGAAGGGTACACAGTTACCCAAGGAGGGTGCAGCCCAGGTACACAGAAGCACAGAAGCAGCACAGTCCAGTACAGCCCCCGGGGCTCATATAACCTTGACCCAGATGAAATAGGGACACAGTCAGAAACCTTGACCCAGCTGGCAGGGAGGAGGGAAGAGAGAGGAAGGAGTCGGGTGGAAGTGCATGCGGACCAGCCATGCACAGCTGATCGATGCCTGGTGGGCATTGGTGATCTCCCCCCTCTCCCGGTACAAGGAAGGGAGGGGCTCAGTCTATGACGGCTCAGACCTCCCCAGCTTGGCTGCCACACTCACTGCCCTAGCAGCAGCTGCTTCACTGGTGTCTCCTCCTCCTTCCAAAGAAAGATTAACACCTACACTGTGCGTCGCCGTGTAGCGAATGTCTGGCTACACGCAGTTTAGGGGTTAATTATTCTTTATCAGGAGGAAACACTAGAGGAGCAGTCACTGTTAGGACAGTGAGTGGAGCATCCTCTACTAGGATAGTGAGTGGAGCATCCGGGCCGGGGATTGATCACAAGTCAGGAGGGTCACAACTCCCCAAGCTTTGACCCCAGGATGTGCCCGGCATCCTGGGTGGTAGGTATACCATAGGGTTGACGCATTGGCATACAAAGAGTTAACCCCTCATCCATGATTGGACTGGTCTGCCAGTAACAAGGGAAAACCCTGATGGGTGCCCATCCCCAGTGAGCCTCTGGCAGCATTACCATGGCACGGGTAAGACTCTGAGTTCCCCCTAAAACCTTCTCTCCATGATAGTTAGGCATAGGAGGTAGTGGAGGTGGTTCACGGTCATTACGTGTAATGTCATCACATGATGCTAGGTTGGCCAGCAGTTAACATATATGAAGATAATACTGTGTAACCAGCATGGCATCATGTGGTGACTCCATGCATGTGATGTGCACCATGGCTGATGTATATCTTTGTATATCTTTATTTATATAACGCCCACAATGTACAGTTCCTTTATATTAGAGAGACACTACATTAAATGAAATTATAATACAATATTAGACAATTTGAACGGAAATCCCTGTCCTGTAGAGAAGGGGCACGGAAAGTGGGGGGAGTGCCCCCCAGCAGGAGCGTGCAAAGTGGGGGGCGTGAATCCCAGCAGAGGCTCGAGATTCGCTGCGGGGGCGCAGGGTTTACAGAGGCCCTGCACTTCCCAAAGGCATTTAAATAAATGTCCAGGGAGCTGCAAGGCCTCTGTAAACTTCTCCTTACCTTGGTTCAGATGCTCTGGTAATGCAAAGCCATGGCAACATGAACATGGCATCAAATTACGCTGCGGGGTCATGTGACGTTGCTTTCCCGTTGCAATGTGATATCATGACGCCAGGACGTCAGGACCAAGGTAAGAAGGGGGCGGGGTGGGGGTCAAGGAGAGAGGGACAGATAACAGGGGGACGCAGGGAAAAAAGATTGTGCTCCCCAGCTGTAGAGCCTAGAATCTAAGCTCCCTGGATCAGGGAGATGCACAGTGACAGTGCATAATACAGCGCAGAGGCCAACTTTCAGTTGAAAAACAGATGCAGCCCTTTTGGAGCAGGGGACAGTAGCCAACAGACCCCCCCCCAAAAAAAATGAACTATCCATATTAAATTGAGATTTAATTGTTTCAATTTTTGGGGGGGAGGGGCTCGTAGAACCGAAGCCACATTAAGATGGTGGTCTCCCCAATTGTAATCCTCTCTTCTCGATATTGCTCCAACAAATTTCCTGAATTAATCCTCCCATATATAACTTTTGGTATTCGTCTTGGTCTTTTAGTTTCCCTAGGAATCCAGTCGAGTACAATCTATGTCCAACAATGGTAATTTCTTCTTGCATTATGTCCGATCCATTGCCATTTTAATTATTCATCATTATTATATCACAGACCTTTGTTTGGTTGGGTTCCCATACATCATTTTTTCCTTCCTCTTTGGGAAATACCAGTTTACATCTGTCCATGCTTCTTTGAGTTGTCTGTAGCTTCTGAATTATCTTCGCACTTAGGGTCCAAATTTCCTATACATAAGTGAGCACAGGCAAAATACCGAAATGGAAATGTGGTCACTGTTCTTTTGCCATGACCAAATGACCTCTGGCATTTAGCCACAGACAGACCCTCTGCCACAGCTGATTCAATGCTGGACACTGAGCCGCTGCCCGCTTCTAACATAAGGTAGGTTTTAGGGTAGGAAGTTAATTTAGGGGTTTTGGTGGTTAGGGTAGGGGGTTAACTTTAGAGGTTTTCTGGTATGGGGTAAACCAAATGTCCTAGACAGCAAAATACACTGGTTGAGAACATTCTGTTTAAGGCAAAGTGGTAGGTTCCCTTGAAAGAGTGTTTTGTTTCTTCCAAAAGTGCTCCATCCCATCTTAATTCTCCTATTGATTTTACTCAAAAGTTTGGCATCCAAGTTAGACAGTCTTCAACTTCTATGTATGTATGTATATATGCAGTGGTTGACAAATCCGGTAGCCCGATCGCCAGGGGCAACCGGAGTTTGCCTGCTGGCGATTGGCCCAAGCAGCGTACGTGGTTCTGTTTAATTTCTCCTTCTCGTGCGGAAAATAAAATGTAAAAAAAATACTCCTGATTGGTATGACGCGACTTGGCACGCTGCCATTTTTTTTTGGTGCGCATCCAGGCTCTATATGAGTCCACGCATGGAAGCTGCCCTTCCTTTTCAATCGTGACCCTGCGTGAGCAAGTACACTGGCGACACACTTTATTTGAGCTCGGCTAGTCCCACGAATTCGGGTATACCCGGGTGTATTGAGGTTTGTGATGTTTTCTGCCCGAGTGCATTGGGTTATTTTCCAGGCAGGCATTGAAGCATTTTATTCCCGCTGGCTGCAATACTGCACAGTATATATATATATATATATATACTGCATTACAATTCATAAATTTATGCCATCTGGTAGACACGCAAAGCATTGCAGCCTATTAAATCCTAATCATTATCATTTAACAGATCAGCCGCTCCGTCAGCCAGGCATGAACCCAGGCTGGGAAGGCAAACGCAACGGGGCTTGTCAGAGGTGAGGAGCGGCGCATTCCAGGTATCTGCCAGGTACATACTGGGTATTTGCTCGAATAAAGTGTGTCGGTGCAGTAAGTACTTTCCCATGCCCCTCCTATGCCTCTCCTATGCCTCTCCAATGCCCCCCCGATGCCCCCACATGCCTCTCTGATACCCCCACATGCCTCTCCGATGACCCCAATGCCACCTATGCCTCTCCCATTCCTCTCCGGTGCCCCTCCGATGCCCGCACATGCCTCCCTGATGCCCCCTCATGCCTCTCCAGTGCCCCCATGCCTCTACGATGGCCCCCCATGACCCTCAGATGTCCCCCGTGGCTCTCTGATGTCCCTGCAGAACACGGTGATCGGGACCTGGAGCGGGACACCTGGCGCCGGCTCTGCTTTGTCTCGCGGGATTTGGAGCACTTCCTCACCCGCTTTTTCTCCCGCGAGCGGCTCCATTTCTTGCTGTGTTTGGGCTCCCCCTTGTCTCGTGTGTTAGTGTGTGTGTGTGTGTGTGTGTGTGTGTGTATGTGTGTGTGTGAGAGTGTGTGTGTGAGTGTATACAGACACCCATCCAGAGTCAGTCACCTGCCCACCCAGTCAGTCACCCACCCCCTCACTCACGCTCTCACCCACCCCCTCACCCACCCTCTCTCTATCACCCTCTCTGTCACCCTCTCTGTCACATTCTCTATCACTCTCTCTGTCTCCCTCTCTGTCACTCTCTCTGTTACCCTCTCTCTCTCTGTCACCCTCTCCCACTATGTTACCCTCTTCCACTATGTTACCCTCTCTCTCTCTGTTACACCCTCTCTCTCTCTCTCTCTCTCTCTCTCTCTCACACTCACTCTGTCACCCTCTCTCTCTCTCTCTCTGTCACCCTCTCTCTCTGTCACCCTCTCTCTCACTGTGTCACTCACTCTCTCTGTCACCTCTCTCTGCCACACTCTCCATCCCCCTCTCTCTATCACCCTCTCCCTGTTTCTCACCCTCTCTCTCTCTCTCTTTGTAAACCTCTCTCTCTCTGTCACCCTCTCTCTCTGTCACCCTCTCTCTGTCACTCTCTCTCTCTGTCACCCTCTCCCTCTCTCTCATTCTGTCACCCTCTCCCTCTCTCTCACTCTGTCACCCTCTCTCTCTTTGTAAAACTCTCTCTCACTCTGTCACCCTCTCTCTCTCTCTCTCTCTCACCCCCCATCTCTCTCCCTCTCTCTCTCTCTCTCTGTGTAAACCTCTCTCTCTCTGTGTCACCCTCTCTCTCTCTGTCACCCTCTCTCTCTCACACTCTCTCTCTCTCTCGCTCTCTCTCTTTCTCTGTGTGTCACCCCTCCCTCTCTCTGTCACCTCTCTCTCTCCCTCTCTCTGTCACCCCCTCTCTCTCTGTCACCCCCCCTCTCTCTGTCACCCTCTCTTTCTCTCTGTCACCCTCTCTTTCTCTGTCTCTCTGTCTCTCTCTCTCTCCCACACTCTCTCTCTCTCTCACCCACACTCTATCTGTCTCACTCACTGGATCTGGATATCTTATTTACCATATATATTGATTGAATGAATGCCTGGATGTTAGTACTTTAGTTTAGTTCTTCCTGCGGACACCCCTTCCTGCTCATTGTCCCCCTCTGTATCCTCTGCCATCTCTTTGTCTGGATCTCACCTAGATCCATCCTTGTCCTTGAAGCATTGGTTAATATTTAATTAAAAAATATATTTTTTATATTTTTTATATATAATTTTTTACATATAATTTTATACATAATTTTTTATTTATTTTTTTATTATATTTTTTTATATATAAAAATATTTTTTCATTTTTTTATAATTCATTTATTATTTTTTAATATTATATATATTTTTTATATTTACATATATATTTTTTCATATTTTATATATGTGTATACTAATTATAATACAATCATTATACATGTGTGTGTATATATATATATATATATACTGTATATATATATATATATATATATATATATATATATATATATATATATATATATATATATATATATATATATATATATATATATATATATACATGTACTGTGTTTATTTGTGTGCATTTGCACTTTATGCAAATCAATTTTTTAGGGCTCCTTGAGACTATTTGTCCTATATAGTGGTATATAATTACCCCCGACACTACGATCAGTTACCTACCTTATTAAATTTAACAACACACAGGACCCTAGGGTTCATATTCATTAAATCTATAAAAATCAGACCAGTATAGTCTGTATGGGAGTTAACTGCTGTATATAGATACATACCTGGACACTTATCCTCCTTTGCCATATTGATATACATTTGCTGTACCATTTGTTTTTTCGTCATTCTGTATGTCTAACAAATATGTGTGTTTACATGTGTGTGTACATATATAACCAATTACCAGTTGGCATGTTATCACCAGTATATGTATTGATATATAGAGGCATATAAGTCTATCTTAAAAAGTATTCATGTATAAAAATGTTTTGGGACATGTTTTAAGTTATAATAGATGTTTTAGGATTAATAGATTATTATTATCATTTGTTATCATTTGCATTATCATTGGCACTTGTTAATCTGGGAAATTATTTACATATGCATTAATTCCCTATTGGGCTACATTCATATAAGTTTCAACATCTTCATGATTTATAAGTGTCAATTGTAATCTATATTTTCGTCATGTTTTCTTTAAATTTTCTTTAAATTGTTTACATTGTCATGTCTACTGTGAATTGATATTTATTGCATTATCTGGTTTATGTACTCTCCAGAGTTTAGATAGAATCTAACGGTTCTTATCAATATATGGTATTTATTTATTATGTGTAATCATTATAAATATGTGACTCTCTCATTACAAGAACTGATTCACCTGAAAGCCATTTAAGCTCTTATGACTTTAACGAGTATACTCAGCTGTTTGTAGGGACTACTAATTATCCATTAGGATATATATATGCGGACATATCACTCTGTCTCACAACCCTTTGAAAAAGTCACCCGTGTGTGACGAAACGCGTCAGGGAGCGTCATCACGTACGCAAGGACATTACGTCATCACGGAGCGCAGCTACCAACTGATTTGAGAGCCGGATATCGCAGAGAACTCCAGGCAGGGCGGTGTGTTCCTGGTATCGTTGGAAATCGTTTCTTACCATCACCAAGCCCAGGACATCCTGCAAACAATGTGTTTCAATATCATCTCGGGACCGAGGATTTATTCCAGCACCTGTTGCAGTTACCGGATGGTGGTGATTATATCACAATATGCTTTTAAAACTTGTACCCTTGTGAGTGCATTTTTTATCCCCCCCTTCCCCTCCCCTCAATAAATTTACGTTTTTACACTATGGGGCGTGCGCTCTCTCCTCTCTCTCTTTTGCAGAATCCTTTCGGATGTGGTTAATCCTTTGAGAGCAGCCGGAGACATTCCAATTGAGGACTGGTATCACCCTCTTTTCATTGCTTTTTATATATTTATATTTCATTTTATAATATTTTTTTCATTGTATATGTAACCCTGTTTCTATTGCATCTATATTGGGTGTCACATATCACTATTCTGCATCTATTTATTATAATATTCTAGCACACTTTATATAATTGATTCATTTATATAATTGATTCACATATACCCACTAGGATAGGCACTTAGTTGGTTTATTACACACATTCTAATACATTATAAATTTATACACTTACACAATTATACCCCCATAGGCACTGCTTTTTTGTTTTGTTTGTCAATATATATATATATATATATATATATATATATATATATATATATTTATATATAAATATAAATATATATATATAAATATATCTTAATTGACCTATACCTATACCGAAATAAAAAAACTATACTGACTTCTTCCAGATTTGACTCAAGCTTTCTCTCTCCTCTCTCTCCCTCTCCCTCTCTCTGTCACCTCTCTCTGTCCCCCTCTCTCTCTCTCTGTCACTGTAGACGGACGTTCACAGAAGTACACAATTGGAGTCTCTATAATGTGAAATTATAATAGGCTTTATTGTGCCTTTTCCTTTTCATCAGGAAATCCATCCAAACACAGGGGGGGGGGGGAGGGAACAAAGCTTCTATTCACTTGGGAGTATTTCTAGTGAAACACTATGAAATTAATTCACAACTCCCTAAGTCAAGCATGTCTCGCAGCCCCCAAAACATATAGCATGAAAATAAGCAGATATAAGCAGTCTCTTAATAATGAAAGTCTTATCTGTTAGCTGCTGTAGAGTAAGCTTCTCTGCTCTCCTGGAACCGCACCCGTGCATGCACAGAAAATATCAGCATCCAGGTTTAGAAGTCTTATTTGGTTCTTGGAGGGAAAATCTTCTCAGTTCCTGGTTCAGCTCCCTTCACTCAGGGTTTGTCAGCTTCAGGTTTAGTAGTTTTCCCTGTGTTTTGAAATCAGCTCTACTGTGTTTTCTGACAGAGCTCAAGACATGTGATGCCTCCAAAGGTCAGCTCAAAAGTGAGCTAAGGAGTCCCTTTGTGTCTGAACAGACAGGTTTTTGTAAGCAATCTAATCAGGCAGATGGTGTTTAGTAATTAACTACCACACTGCTAGATTAAAGGCACATTACTGAACAGGGATAAGTCCCCTGTTACATACCTCCCCTGTTTGTGGGAAGCTCGGGCTTACCACGGCCAAAGCCCATCCTTCCACTCTCATTCTAGATATCTCGTGACTTGAATGAGAGTGGATGGAGGAAGAGAACCCTCTGTCCCGCTGGGATTGGAGCCCTTTCTCCAGTTTATTTTTGTCTCCTCCCGAAGATGCTTGAGATCAGCACTCCTCAGTCGCTCGAGGAGGACTTTTTCCACGTAAAGTCTTTTTATCATGTGCGCGGTCTTGAGATTTCTGTTGTGTCGGGCACTCCTCTTTTTTAGACAAAGTGTATGGCAACAGTTGTAGAGCAGTTAGGACTTGCCCTTAGAGTTGTCTGCTCTTGAAGTGGTCTTTCTGCAGCTTCTCCACACCACGGAGTCGCCAGTTCAGCTTCTTCAGCTAAGGATTCTTCTGGCTTTGATTCTGCACTCCGACCTCTGTTTGTTGCCTGTTGGGCAGCTGTAGGTTTGGCAAGTGCTTTCTTTGGTGGCTCAAATTTCGTAATTTTGTTTTGAAGTTGCGTGGAGTCCCCAACTCTCATTGTACCCTTGTCCTTACAGGCATTAGTTACTGTGGGATACTGGTGCTTGGGCAGAGACAATACCTTTTTCCGTATTGGAGGAATCTGTATCAGAGTCTCCTTCATATTCTGGAGCTCTGTAATTTTTGTTGTCAAGGTTTCCGCTGCGTCTGTTCTCTCCTTGGTGTACTGACTCAAGGGAATGGAACAGTCTCTCTGTCTCTCCAGCTCTTGCTCCAGTTTCTGAAACTTCTCACGCTCCCTCTCATACAGACTCACCTGGTATCGAAGCTCCACTTCCAACGATGCTCTGAAGACATGCAGCGTGGCCTTTAGCTCCTCATAGTGCTCTGTGGGGACGTACTGGGTATTCAGACGTTCCTGCAGCGCTTGTACCTCTTTAGCAGCCTGCAGTTTTTCTTCCTGTAGCGTTTGCTGCTTCTCATCAGCATACTGGAGGTGTGTATGCAGACCTTGCAGTTGGTTCTGCAGTCGGTGCTCTGCGTCAAACTTTTCCTTGACTTCTTCTGTTAACTGAAAATTTTCTTCTTTCAGTTTTAAGTTTTCTCTTTTTAATCTTGAATTTTCTCCTTTTTCAGTCTGTATTCTTCAGGGCCTCTTTGCAGTCCTCCTTCCATTTACGCACATCTGCTTTGAGAATGACAATCTCCCGGCGTGAGATTTCCTTCTCTAGGTTGAGGGTCTGAAGCTCCTTCTGAGAGACTTTGAGATCTGTTTCAAGATTACCAATAGTTTCTTTAGCAATGTCCAGGTCCTCAGTGAGACAGTGTAGTTCCTTTCTGGAAACTTCCAGGTCTGTGCGGCAGCTGTTGGTCTCATGATGTGAGGCATCCAGTGCTCTGCGGAGTGTCTGAACCTCTTTCTGAGATACGTCCACCTCTATCTGGACACTGCTGACCTCCTGTTGTGAGGCATTCAGCTCTATGCGAAGAGTGTGAACCTCTTGCTGGAAGACTGTCATCTGCTTCAGTGCCTCCTCATACTTCCGCTTTAGCGTAGCCACCATTTTATCAGATTAGCTCTGCTTTTCCTCCATGGCGGAAATATTAGCCTTTGCAGTATCTAGCTCAGACTTGAGATCCTCCAATTCGGTTTTGGCCTCAGAGTAAATTGCGAGCACAGTCTTCTGTAGCTCAGCATTATTTTTTCTCTCCAATTTATTTTTTCTTTCCAATTCTTCACAGAGTAGATCAAAGTCATGCCTGGCAGCTTGCAGTGCATCTTCAGGGCTGGTCAAGGGATCGTCACTCACTGGCTCCGACTCCACTTGCCTGTGATGGTTGGCCGAGGGTTCCTCACTGTTGGCACCGGACAGACACTTCTTTGGGGTACACGACTTCTGCCTTGGGCCCTCTGGATATTCGGTTACCCGTGGGACGAATTCTCCATTTTCTCTAGGCTGCAGGGCAACTCGGTTTCCCTTTTCCTCCACAGGATCTGCGGACGTGTCTGTTCCTTCCACGGTAAGTGAAGAACTGCTTTTCTTTTTCCGCCTTTTTGATTTGGATGACACCGTCCCTTCAGGGATATTGGGGTCTCCATCTTCATTTGAAATTTTAGCAGCTTCATTATATACGCCAGGCTTTTCTTGCAGCTGCTTTAGCTGACAGAAATATTCGGTGATCCACTGCTCCCGCTCTGTCTCCTGCTGATCATATTCGTCATCAAAGGGAGCGGTCTTTTCTGTTCGTGCCAAGTTCAGGCACCCCCACCATTCTTGGGGTGTTTTGTGGGTGTGACTCGGTTCGGGTTCCCCGTAAGAGATGTCTTCCTCTTTATTCGACTGGAAGGGCCACTCTTCTGTGGGGTAGGGTTCATTACAGGAATGCTGCATCTTGTCCTCCATTTTTAGGCTATCAGGTGTAATTTTCTTCCTGACCTCAGGAGGCGCTATTGCAGCTGTTGCCACTGTATTTGCTAGAACCCCCAATTGTGGTAGTCCTACAGATGGGCATATTTTGCTTGTAGAGGTCGTAGCTCTCACAGGCATCTCTGTAGACTTTTCTTTCTTGGGTAATTTTTTTTTCAATATCAGCAGTACTGTGCATGCATTTTCATTCATCAGGTATACAAGATGTGCAGTTGCTAGGTAAAAAAGTCTATTTGCTATACACCATTTACTTGCTAGGTGCGATCCCTCCGCTTCAGCAACAGAATTTGGTTTTCTGCCTGAGTTCAGTAATTTTCAGTCTCATCTTTGGGTATTATGGCATTCACACATCACACTTTGGGTGTTTGTTTTGCTCCCAAGATAATAGGCATACTTTTTTACTTGCAGAAAAAAAAATTCTTTGCAGTGGACTCAACACTCAGCAATTGGCTTTGAAAAACCTTGTCCTTTATAGGACAATTTTACACTCAGCATTTGTTTGCTAAAAATTCCCCTGCTTCAGCACAGTCTTGTATCAATTTTCACACTTTTCTGCATATACTCCATTCACAGCTGGTAGCCCTATGCGGTGTGGCAACCTTTATTTGCAAAATCAGTACCACTCGTGGGTCACCATCTGTATTCACTGCTTCAGCGAAACTTTTGAAAACAACAAACACCTATCCCTTTTAAAGGCTGACTCACTTTTTGAACCCTGACTATGGCTGGAAGGCAACACCCCTATTTCAATGACCATATTACGCTTTGTGATAGGCAAATAAAGTTTTAGCTGCTTCAGCAGTCTCTCTCCTCTTGGGATTGGGACAAAGAGTCCATCTGTGGTTTTGTAAGTTTCAATGCAGTGTAAGTTTCAGTGGTGTGTCCCTTTAACTCTGATCTCTGCTGCATGAGGTTTTTTGTTTTTTTTTCTCGGACTGTTTGTAGGCAAAAAGCATCAAAAAAATTTTCACATAAAAATCTCCGGTCCATTTTAACAACAAGGAAACCTCGTGTCCCTCTTCGGACACAAAATGTAGACGGACGTGACAGATGTACACAATTGGAGTCTTTATAATGTGAAATTATAATAGGCTTTATTGTGCCTTTTCCTTTTTATCAGGAAATCCATCCAAACACAGGGGGGGGGGAACAAAGCTTCTATTCACTTGGGTGTATTTCTAATGAAACACTATGCAATTAATTCACAACTCCCTAAGTCAAGAATGTCTCGCAGCCCCCAAAACTTATAGCATGAAAATAAGCAGATATAAGCAGTCTCTTAATAATGAAAATCTTATCTGTTAGCTGCTGTAGAGTAAGCTTCTCTGGTCTCCTGGAACCGCACCCGTGCGTGCACAGAAAATATCAGCATCCAGGTTTAGAAGTCTTATTTGGTTCTTGGAGAGAAATTTTTCTCTGTTCCTGGTTCAGCTCCCTTCACTCAGGGTTTGTCAGCTTCAGGTTTAGTAGTTTTCCCTGTGTCTTGAAATCAGCTCTACTGTGTTTTCTGACAGAGCTCAAGACATGTGATGCCTCCAAAGGTCAGCTCAAAAGTGAGCTAAGGAGTCCCTTCGTGTCTGAACTGACAGGTTTTTGTAAGCAATCTAATCAGGTAGGTGGTGTTTAGTAATTAACTACCACACTGCTAGATTAAAGGCACATTACTGAACAGGGATATGTCCCCTGTTACAGTCACCCTTTCTTTCTCTGTCACCCTCTCTTTCTTTGTCACCCTCTCTTTCTCTAGATTCGCAGATTCCAGGAGGAGCATAGAGGGAAAAACACAAAAGCACAGAAAATCTAAGTGCAGGAGAAATACAATGTGGACAAATATCAGCTCCAATCTTGGCTCGTGTGAAAGGCCTACTTACAAAAGTAAGAGTTTCAACAGCAGTGTGTAATCAAGGCTTTGGCAGTTTATCCAAGGTGAGTGTCAGCTCAGCACAAATTGAGGGAGAAGAGATTCCAGTACTCAAAAAGATGTAGCCCCAATGTAGAGAGAGAGAGAGAGGAAAAAACTGTAGCACAGATCAATCAGGTTTAAAAAGTTTTACTCTAGGTGTAAAATTAGCACTCACAACTTGTCAGTAAAAAACGGGCATATCACACTGCAATAGTGTATTGAAGAGACCGCTCATCAGACCAGCTCACAGTCCTGCAGCCACCGTTAGATCTGTGCTTGTCTACAGACCCTACTCCATCGCGTCTCCGCGGGTCTGGGGCTCTGACGTCAGATCCGGTTTTGTTCCGGTAGCAACCTTGCGGCCTGTGGCTCCACTACAAAATGCTCCGTATAAAAAAAGGACTCACACTCAACGTGTTTTACCACGTGATAGCGTCTCTTTCTCTGTCACCCTCTCTCTCTCTGTCACCCTCTCTCTCTCTGTCACCCTCTCTCTCTGTGTGTCACCCTCTCTTTGTCTCTGTCTCACTCTCTCACACTCTCTTTCTCTCTCTCTCATCTTCTCTCTCTCTGTCACCCTCTCTCTCTCTGTCTCTGTCTCTCTCTCTCTCTCACCCTCACTCTCTCTGTCATCCTCTCTCTCTCTGTCACCCTCTATTTCTCTGTCACCCTCTTTCTCTGTCACCCTCTCTTTCTCTCACACTCTCTTTCTCTGTCACACTCTCTTTCTCTGTCACACACTCTCTCTCACACACTCTCTCTCTCTGTCACCCACTCTCTCTGTGTGTCACCCTCTCTTTCTCTGTCATCCTCTCTCTGTCACCCTCTCTCTCATCCCCTCTTTCTCTCTCTCTGTCTCTCTATGTCACCCTCTCTTTCTCTGTCACCCTCTTTTTCTGTCACACTCTCTTTCTCTGTCACACACTCTTTCTCTGTCACACTCTCTCTCACACACTCACTCTCTCTCTGTCACCCTCTCTCTCTCACCCCCTCTTTCTCTCTCTCTCTCTCTCTCTGTCTCTCTCTATGTCGCCATCTCTTTCTCTGTCACCCTCTTTCTCGGTCACACTCTCTTTCTCTGTCACACACTCTTTCTCTGTCACACTCTCTCTCACACACTCTCTCTCTCTCTGTCTCTCTCTCATCCTCTCTTTCTCTGTCACCCTCTCTATCTCTCTGTCACCCTCTCTGTCTCTCTGTCACCCTCTTTCTCTGTCACACTCCCTTTTTCTGTCTCACACTCTTTCTCTGTCACCCTCTCTTTCTCTGTCACACTCTCTTTCTCTTTCATACTCTCTCTCTCTTTCTCTCACCCTCTCTCTCTCTCTGTCACCCTCTCTCTGTCTCTGTCTCTCTCTCTCTCACCCTCTCTTTCTCTGTCACTCTCTCTATCTCTCTATCACCCTCTTTCTCTGTCACCCTCCCTTTCTCTGTCACACTCTCTGTCACTCTCTCTCTCTCGCCCTCTCTCTCTCTCTGTCACCCTTACTCACACTCTCTCTTGCTCACTGTAACAGGGGAGTTATCCCTGTTCAAGTAATGTGCCTCTAATCAGCAGTGTGGTGGTTAACTGCTGGTAGTCAATTAACAAACACCACCTGCCTGATTAGATTGCTTAGAAAAGCCTGTCTTTTGAGACAGGAAGTGAGACTCCTTAGCTCACACCTGAGCTGAACTTGGAGACACTTGTCTTGAGCCTTGCCAGAAGAAACAGCAGAGCTGCTTTCAAGACACAGAGGAAACTTCTAAACCTGAATGCTGACACACCCTGAGGAAAAGGGAGCTGAACCAGGGACAAAGAAGATGTTCCCTCCAAACCACAAGGAACAGATAAGACTTTCATTTATGAGACTTCTTATATCTGCTTAATTCATGCTATATGTTTTGGGCTGGGAGACATGTTTATCTAAGGGAGTTGTGAACTGCATAGTATTTCACTAGAAATACTCCCAATTGAATAGAAGCTTTGTTTACCCCTTGTTTGGATGGTTTCCTGATGTTAAGTAAACAGGCGCAATAAAAGGCTTATTTAATTTCACTATAATCAGTCTCCCTTGCATACCTCTGTGAGCATCCGCCTACACTCACCCACACACTTTCTCTCTCACCCACACTCTCTCTCTCACACACTCTGGATCTGGATATCTTATTTATTCTATATATCTTAACTGCCCTATACCTACACCGAAATAAATAACCTATACTGATTTCTTCCAGATCTAACTCAAGCCTTCACAGGAGATATCGGAATCCCCCCTAACCCAGAAGACAGGTAGGGAACACCTCCCCTCCAATATATAACATTGCTGCTGGGAAACAGGGACTATAAAAGAGGAATGGGGACAGGACATAGGCACAAAACAGGAACAGGGACAAAAAACAAAGGGTTGAAACGCCTGGTAGGAGCAATTTTCTGGAGTTTAAATAGGGGACAGAGGAGGAAGTGGGAGAGTCCTAGGTTGCAATGCCTCTGGGAGTTGTAATCTTCCTGGGCTACACATGGTGGACAAGTGCAGAACTGCAGACAGAAAAAGTTATTTAGGATAGGCTTTCTGAGCAATGCAAAACCTGACCAATCGCCGATGCACAGGTCTCACAGCCTTTATGCTATGTACTGGGTAGATATTTAGTATGAGGTGAGGTTTCACAGAATTATAAACCTCTTTTAGTACCATATTGCTCATTAATAAATGCACAATGGATGTCTTCATGACCCTCTTGTCACTAAGGGGTTAATGTTCTTGTGATTTTATACAGTTTGTGTGTATTTTTTTATTTTCACCCAGTCCAGACTGCCTGATTAGGTTTTCTAAAAAATATGGCAAACACCATATAGATTTTCGCAATAGGCTGGTCCACTGACCAGGAATAGGGAGGAAAAAATGCATTATGGAAGGCTGTGATTGCCTTTCTGCGGCTCCTCCAACATTACAGAATAGCATGTGAAGTAGTCATTTCGCGAAAAATCAAACATTTGCAGGCTAATTTGCATTCTGATGAAAACAGCTCTTATTTATATTATGCATCTACTTCTTTTCTTTTTGTAAAAATATTGCGAAAGCAAACACTTCTTAGTTCATTGAATAGGGCCTAGGTGAATTTATTTCTTCCCCTCTTCTCTACTTTTTGTGTAGCCAGGACTGGTTTCTGGCTACCAGTCTGCCCTTCCTGGCAGTAAGCCCTGGTAAGAGCAGGCCTACCAGGAGTAATCATGGGTTTTCCCCACTCACAGCAGCTTCAGTGAGTCACAGGGGAGGCATGGGACTATGCCTGTGTGTGGCCAATCAGGGCTTCAGACATGGTGCCTGCTTCCCTTGTACTTAAGGAGCTGCACACCCCAAATTTAGTTAGTTGTCTCTACCCCTGAGAGAGACAGATTCTCAACCAGAAGTGCGAATTGACTGTGCACTTACTGCCTTCTCCCCTTGGGGAGTTAGGAGTGAGACAATACCCATGGCTCTAATAGGGAGTCAGGGACAAGCAAGGACTGCTGTGGAGGCCCTCTACCTGCTGTGGATGTCCAGGGAACATCTTGAGGGTGAAGCCCCAAGAACTGCTGTAACCACTGTGTGATCTGTGTATGCTGACCATCTGCAGTGTGTACAAATAAAGTGAACCTGTTAAAGATATCCTTCCTGCCTGAGACTGCAAGACTGCAATCTATCGGGGGGGGGGGGTTGGAAGTAAGTTCTCCTGCAGGGATCGTCTCCACATCCTGGGGCCTGCAAGAGATGGAGGCGCTGTCACCATGATAAAGAAGCAGTTACTACTCCAGAAGCCTGTCCTATTCTCCTCCACAACATCGCAGGAGACTCAGATCAATTGTGAGCCAGCAGGTATGCACCATACCACACCACACTGTATAGCAGTGAAATCTCCCAGTGGTGGCGAGGGGGGGGGGGGGGGGGCGGGACATGTGTTAAATTTGTATTCGTCTACTTCATCTTCTTTTGCCTCATACTGTATTTGTCTCCACTAATGTCTCTATTGCCAACTTTCCAAGTGTTTATCATCAAGGACCCAAATTATATACAGCAGTGAACTATTTTAAGCATTAATAAATACAATTTCATAACAATAAGAAACATTTAGTTAACATTGAAGTGTTAAGCTCTGATGTGTCTCACGTGATGAAATATGACCTTTTTCGAAGAATTTTTTTTTTACTTATTTGTTGTGTGTCTCTTAAAGGCAGAGCATGGTACACATGCTGATAAGATATCTTGTTGAACAGGCTTACTATGCTGGAAAAAACATCTTATGGTAAATGAATCAGCAGCTTTTTAACAAAAAAACACCAACCTGTAGTTTTTTTTTCTTCTTCAGAATATTTATAACAGTATAATGAAAAAGAACAAGTTGGAAATATTATAAATAATTTGCATCAGGAATGATGTGTGTGTATATTTATAGTTATGTAAAGTATGTGTGTGTGTATTTATTGTTATGTACAGGCATACCCCGGTTTAAGGACACTCACTTTAAGTACACTCGCGAGTAAGTACATCTCGCCCAATAGGCAAACGGCAGCTCACGCATGCGCCAGTAAGCACGTCCTGAACAGCAATACCGGCTGCCTACCTGTACCGAAGGTGTGTGCAAGCGGGGAGACTATAGAGCCTGTTACAAATGCCTTATTTACATCAGTTATGCACGTATATGACGATTGCAGTGCAGTACATGCATCGATAAGTGGGAAAAAGGTCATGCTTCATTTTAAGTACATTTTCGCTTTACATACATGCTCCGGTCCCATTGCGTACGTTAATGTGGGGTATGCCTGTATCTCTGTGTGTGTGTGTGTGTGTATATTTATAGTTATGTATGTATTGTGTGTGTATATTTATAGTTATGCATATGTGTGTGTGCGTGTGTATTTATAGTTGTGTGTGTGTGCATGTGTGTGTATATATGATAGTTATGTATGTATGTGTGTATATATTTATAGTTATGTGTATATTTATAGTTATGTGTGTGTGTATTTTTATTGTTTGTGTGTGTATATTTATAGTTGTGTGTGTATATACATCTATAGTTATGTATGTATGTATGTGTGTATATATTTATAGATATGTGTAAGTTATAGTTGTGTGTGTATTTTTATTGTGTGTGTGTTTATGTGTATATATATAGTTGTGTGAAAAAGAAAGTACACCCTCTTTGAATATTATGGTTTTACATATCAGGACATAATAACAATCATCTGTTCCTTAGCAGGTCTTAAATTCAGGTAAATACAGCCTCAGATGAACAACAACACATGACATATATATATATATATATATATATATATATATATATATATATATATATATATATATATATATATATGTATGTATATATGTATATATGCATGTATATATATATATATAATAAAAAATGAATAAACGATACCGTTCTGTGGCTAACAAAATGCTTTTATTTGTGCAAGCTTTCAAGATACACTGATCTCTTCTTCCAGCGATGTTACAATGAATAAAGCAAGCAAAGGGTTTACTTAAAAACAGTGTCTCTTGGAATGTTATCTGTGCTTGTCCCTCCCCGGTATCGTCTATTCATTTTTGATTATTGAAGCTCGGCTAACACGGTACATATATATGTATATATATATGTGTATATATATATATATATATATATATATATATATATTGTGACAGAAACCAGGGGATGGTAATAAATTCCGTATATAGGGCTCCCAGGATACTAGACAGTTTCTATCCTGTTTGGCCTGGGAGTGCAGCCTTATAATACATACACTCCATCCCACAGTTTGGCAAGCGCTGGAACTGAGGGATGAGAGATCCAGACCAGAGTTTGTCTGCTGCCTGATTTCTGTCACCTGTCAT
This sequence comes from Ascaphus truei, assembly GCF_040206685.1. Classification (NCBI taxonomy): domain Eukaryota; kingdom Metazoa; phylum Chordata; class Amphibia; order Anura; family Ascaphidae; genus Ascaphus; species Ascaphus truei. The sequence goes on from NC_134483.1 coordinate 380,625,695, forward strand.
GCTAATTAGGAATCAGGTATGAAAGACTGATTTCCTGTTTGCTCTGGTCTCCCCACAAGAGCCAGGAGGCTGGAAGGCTGCTGAACTACAGAGGGGAGAAGCCTCTTCCCCAAACAGGTTCAATCTTTCTGTTCATTTGTGTAAGACTGCAAAAGTACCGTGTTTTGATGTTGGAAGTGGAAAAGCCACTTCCAACCCTGAGTCAGGGATATCTAAGTTAAGTTATCGCTCAGGTGAGCAGCTTTTGTTTTGATCTGTTTTCTGTTGTATGCACTGTGGCAGTCTCAGTGCCTGGGACTGAATAAACCAGGCATAGCCTGTTTAAAGGAACAGTACGTGACGCCTCATCATTTAACCTACCCTAAAAGACCGTGTTCTAAACAGTCCCGGACAAACGACGGAGCCCCGGAGTAAGCCGTTTGTCACATATGGTGGAGAATGCGGGCAGAGCACTAGGGGGTCTGCGGGTTGAAGAACTTTGAAAAAAAAAAAAGTTTTTTTCATCCTCTGCAAACAAGATGGAAGACGTGGTGGGTGCGCTGGTACGCAATGTCGCTGCCCAGAAAGACGCGAATGAAACCCAGCAACAGCTGTTAATAGCCCAGCAAGAAACTAATGCAAACCAGCAGCAGACGAATGCAGCCCAGCAACAGCTGCTAATAGCCCAGCAAGAGATTAATGCCAACCAGCAACAGGCGAATGCCAACCAGCAACAGGCGAATGCAAACCAGCAACAGACGAATGAAGCCCTGCAAAACGCGAATGCAAACCAGCAAGAGACAAACCGCTTGCTGAGAGAGGAGCAACAGCGGTTCGCTCAGGGCTTACAGCAGGAACTCGAGATCCTGAGGCGGACTATCAGTAACCTTCCACTGGCAGCGGCAGCCCCAGTACCGAAAATGACCAGGGCAAGCCACTACCTTCAGAAGATGGGACCCTCGGATGATGTGGAAGCCTATCTTCTCATGTTTGAACGCACGGCACAGAGAGAGGGATGGCCAGAAGCTGAGTGGGCTGGTCTAATCGCACCCTTCCTAAGCGGCGAACCCCAGAAGGCTTACTTTGATCTAGAGCCAGCCGAAGCTAACGTCTATGCAAAATTGAAGTTCGAGATCCTCGCCCGCCTCGGCGTAACCACGGCTGTTCGCGCCCAAAGGTTTCACGCATGGTCCTTCACGATGGATAAAGCCACCCGAAGCCAGATGTATGACCTCATCCACCTCGCCCGGAAGTGGCTACAACCCGAGATCAACTCAGCCAGCCACATCGTGGAACGGTTGGTCATGGACCAGTTCTTGAGGAAACTTCCCTCTGCCTTACGCCGTTGGGTCAGTCGGAGTGACCCCCACAATGCGGATGAGCTTGTGGCCCTCGTAGAAAGGTACAATGCAGCAGAAGAGCACCCGCAACCCACAGTCGTGGAGCAACCCCACTACCCGAGGTTCCAGGACTCTTCCAGAGACGGTAAAAGGGTACCGGGGTTAAGGGGCGCTGAAGAGCGGCGACCACCTTCACGCAGCACCAGCAACAGTGGTTCGCACACTAAGGGCAATAGCCAACATGGGGAGCCGGGAAAAGGCTCTAAGTGGGACACAGACTATGTACCTAAATGTGTAAATTGTCATGAGAGGGGCCACACAGCAAAAATCTGCCCACTAAATGATGAGCCCATGCAATGCAACAGCGTGGAACCTTATTCGCTGTTGTCCCAATGTATGGGCCCTAGCCCAGAGGACCCCTTGAATAACCATCTGTGGGCATTTGTAAAGGTTAATGGTAAGAGGGTTCGGGCACTTCTTGACTCTGGGAGCATGGTCACACTAGTGTCCGAATACCTCTTGCCCATTAAGAAGAAACAGGGAAACAGTTCACAAAGAGTGGCAATTTGTTGTATACATGGGGATAATCATGAATATTCCACTGTTGATGGTTTTTTTGAAACAGAGTTTGGTTCTTTAGATTTCGAGGTGGGTATTGTACCCAAACTGGCACATGATGTGTTAATAGGGACCGACTTTCCCCATTTTCTAAAAATGTGGTCCCCCGCTCAGAATAGCGCCCAGAGTTCAATAGCGGACCATAACGAAGTATTAGAAGAAACAAATCCTTTCCCTTTTTCAGAAATGGAGGTTGACGAGGGCCCAAATAAGAAGGGGGAAAAGGAGGAGTGCTGTAAAATTCCCTTCCCCATCACTACTTTGGTAGGGAATACCCCAAATCAAGATGTTGAGCAGACACTTACCACCCCAGAACCGGATAAGACCCTCGCTGACCTAGAGGTCAGTCCTGGGAGTTTTAAGAAGGCCCAGTGGGAGGACCCCACATTAGCGGTAGCAAGGGGAAATATACGGGACCAGAATAGTACTCCTGGCCAACCAGATAGGTCACTTGCTTACCCCTACTTCGAGGTAGAGAACGACCTAGTATATCGGGTTGATAAAAGGAAATCAGTTACAACTAAACAATTGTTGGTACCACGGACATTCCGTAACGTAGTATTACACCTCGCACATAGTCATCCATTGGGGGGACACCTAGGGGTGGAAAAGACAAAAGAAAAGGTTCTCCGAAGCTTCTATTGGCCTGGGGTTCTGGCAGAAATTACGAATTATTGTTCCTCATGCCCAGAATGTCAGATCACCGCCCCGTTCAAGGCGTACCGCAGCCCATTGGTACCCCTTCCCATAATAGAGGTACCATTTGACCGGATTGCTATGGATTTAGTAGGACCCCTAATAAAGTCTGCTAGGGGACATCAGCATATATTGGTAATATTAGATTATGCCACCCGATATCCGGAGGCAGTTCCCCTACGTAGCACCTCAGCTAAAAACATAGCAAAAGAGTTAGTAGTTCTGTTTTCCCGGGTCGGGATTCCTAAAGAGATTCTATCTGACCAGGGAACACCATTTATGTCCCAAGTAACGAAAGAGCTATGTAAACTCCTAAAAATTAAGCATCTCAGAACCTCAGTCTATCATCCACAAACAGATGGTTTAGTGGAAAGGTTCAATAAAACCTTAAAGAGCATGTTACGGCGGGCGGTTGATAAAGATGGGAAAAACTGGGATTGTTTGTTACCGTACCTGTTATTTGCCATTAGGGAAGTTCCCCAATCATCCACTGGCTTCTCCCCGTTTGAACTATTGTATGGCCGACACCCAAGGGGCTTACTGGATATAGCCAAAGAGACTTGGGAACACGAGGTTACCCCTTACAGAAGTGTAATAGAGCATGTTGCCCAGATGCAGGACCGCATTGCTGCAGTCCTACCCATAGTGAGGGAACACATGGAGAAAGCTCAAGAAGCACAGAGGAATACATATAATAAGGGTGCTAGGGTCAGAATTTTTTCTCCAGGTGATAGGGTACTAGTTCTGGTTCCCACCGTGGAGAGTAAATTCCTTGCTAAATGGCATGGGCCATATGAGGTCTTGGAAAGAGTGGGAGAAGTAAATTATAAGGTAAGACAGCCAGGTAGTAGGAAACCTGAGCAAATTTACCATATAAACCTACTCAAGCCCTGGAAAGATAGAGAAGTCTTGTTAACCCTAGTACCCCCAGGTCCGTCAGAGAATCAAGAAACTGACCCAGAGGTTAGCATAGCTGAAACCCTGTCTGTTCATCAGAAACGAGAGGTTCAGAATTTAGTGAAAAGAAACAAAGAAATCTTCTCTATACGGCCAGGTAGAACTAGCGTAATTGAACATGACCTAGTCTCTGAACCGGGGGTCCGAGTTAACCTTAAACCGTACCGAATCCCAGAGGCCAAAAGAAAGGCTATAAGTTTAGAGGTTAAAAAAATGCTAAAACTAGGTGTAATTGAGGAATCCCAAAGTGGGTGGAACAGCCCTATAGTCTTAGTCCCAAAGCCAGATGGTACAACAAGGTTTTGTAATGACTACCGGAAACTAAACGCGGTGTCAAAATTTGATACTTATCCTATGCCCAGGGTAGATGAACTTGTAGAGAGACTGGGCAAAGCCCGATATCTCACAACCCTAGACCTAACAAAAGGGTACTGGCAGGTTCCCCTCACAGAAAGGGCAAAAGAAAAGACAGCCTTCTCAACCCCAGACGGCCTCTTTCAGTATAAGGTGTTGCCTTTTGGCTTACATGGAGCTCCCGCCACATTCCAAAGAATGATGGATAAAATTTTAAAACCACATGCTCGGTATGCTGCCGCCTACCTGGATGATGTGGTAATCCATAGTGAAGATTGGCAATCCCACCTTCCAAAGGTACAAGCTGTGCTTGACGCAGTCCGGTCTGCTGGACTAACTGCTAACCCCGCTAAATGCACTATTGGTCTGGAGGAGGCCAAGTATCTGGGATATTCTATTGGCAGAGGTTTACTCAAACCCCAAACACTCAAAGTGGAGGCGATACAAAATTGGCCAAGGCCAGTTACAAAAAAACAAGTAAGGACCTTTTTGGGGTTAATTGGGTACTATAGAAGGTTTATTCCCAATTTTGCAACTAAGGCAACCCCACTAACTGACCTCACAAAAGCAAGAGGACCGCTAATGGTAAAGTGGTCCCCCGAAACCGAACAGGCCTTTAGAAGCCTGAAAGAAGCTCTCTGTGCCCAACCAGTGTTGGTCACACCTGACTTCTCCAAAGAGTTCGTAGTCCAAACCGACGCATCTGAGGTAGGGCTGGGGGCGGTACTCTCCCAGGAGTCTCAAGGTGAGGAGCACCCCATCCTTTATTTAAGTAGGAAACTAAATCCCCAGGAGAAAAATTACTCCATAGTAGAGAAAGAGTGTCTCGCAATAAAGTGGGCTGTAGAGACGCTCAAATACTACCTGTTGGGGAGAAAATTCCGGTTGGTCACAGATCATGCACCCCTTACCTGGATGTGTCAAAACAGGGAAAAGAATGCTAGAGTGACCAGGTGGTTCCTAAGCCTACAACCCTTTAAATTTTCTGTGGAACACAGGTCAGGGCACAAACATGGCAATGCTGACGGGTTGTCAAGGATGCACTCCCTAATATCCATGGTCGCTCATCCCTTGAGGTCTGAGCTGGGGGGGAGGATATGTGACAGAAACCAGGGGATGGTAATAAATTCCGTATATAGGGCTCCCAGGATACTAGACAGTTTCTATCCTGTTTGGCCTGGGAGTGCAGCCTTATAATACATACACTCCATCCCACAGTTTGGCAAGCGCTGGAACTGAGGGATGAGAGATCCAGACCAGAGTTTGTCTGCTGCCTGATTTCTGTCACCTGTCATGCTAATTAGGAATCAGGTATGAAAGACTGATTTCCTGTTTGCTCTGGTCTCCCCACAAGAGCCAGGAGGCTGGAAGGCTGCTGAACTACAGAGGGGAGAAGCCTCTTCCCCAAACAGGTTCAATCTTTCTGTTCATTTGTGTAAGACTGCAAAAGTACCGTGTTTTGATGTTGGAAGTGGAAAAGCCACTTCCAACCCTGAGTCAGGGATATCTAAGTTAAGTTATCGCTCAGGTGAGCAGCTTTTGTTTTGATCTGTTTTCTGTTGTATGCACTGTGGCAGTCTCAGTGCCTGGGACTGAATAAACCA